>NC_071618.1:27268212-27627212 GCF_014839835.1 Dryobates pubescens | reverse complement strand
CATTTATCTTATGTAGCTAGCACCATTTATATGTTTCCTTGATGACACAACATTCAACAGCATGCAACAGAGACAAACCTCTCTGTTTCCCAGTCCTCAGCAGAACTGTAGGAAAATAATAGTGGTCATGTCAAAGTCAGACCTTAAGTACATGTCACCCAGTAAACTACTTCTTAAAGAGACTTAGGGCATCTTTTATGTATATATATATTTATTTTTTTTTAATGAATGAGAGCAAACCATCTTGAGTGTGCAGTGTCATCAGTGTTTTTAGGGATATCCTGAGACAGGCTATGTTTCAAGTCCATCATCACTGGTAGAAGCATAAATATGTTTGATGCTTGGATTCTGGAACAGCTTTAGCTCCCAACCTTTTTGAGAGAGCCAATTCCACAGTGTGTTGTAATAGAAAGGGCACCCTTTGCTTTGCTTTCAGCTTGTTGCCTCATTACATAGAACATAAGGCTAGAAGAAACCAGCTGGTTGGTATTTGCCTTAGTCACCTGCTATTGGAGGTGACTGCAAGTGTGTTTTAGCATGCGGCGAATATGGAAAATCAGTCTGATGTGTCCCCACACGTCACAGACAGCAAAACATTTTCCAGCTCTGTAAATAAGGTCACTTACTGTGTATCACCTTCAGATGGCTCTTTTTTAAGTTGAAGAGTCCTAATCTTTACCAGTCCTACTCCATGTGTAAGCTTTCTCCTGCCTCTAATCATTCCTGTTACCTTTATCTATACTTTTCAAATTCTGTATACTTAATGAGGAAGGGATTTAGAGTTCCATGTACTGATCAAGAGACAGCTGTACCTGGAATGTACATATATCCTGAATAGTGCCTCAGTGTTATTTGGTACTGTGCTGATATTTTTAGTCAGCTGTCCAAAATTGTTCCAAATATAAAGTAGGAAAAAATGTTCAGGTTGTATCTATGCCAAGGAATCAGAAGGTTCCCATTCAATCAATAGGCCAAATGTATGCACTCATCCTGTGTCCCTTCTCCTCGATGTGACCCTGTTAGACATGGGTTCCCAGAGGGCAGGCCCAGCTGGACTCCTATTTAGGGTAGGATGGAAGCCATGACTACATGGTGTGCCATGAAGTGTAGCCACCTTCTAGCCACAGTCTTCCAGTCTATCATTAAGTGTATGTGTAGACATACAGATAGATGTGTTGTCTTCATGTTCGCATATATATATATATATATATACACATAGAATCATATAATCATAGAATTGCTTTGGTTGGAAAAGACCTCTAAGATCATTGAGTCCAACCATCAACCTGACACTGCCATGGCCATTAAACCACATGCTGAAGTGCCATGTTCACATATTTCTTGACCACCAGTGACGTCCTGGGAAGCCTGTTCCAATGCCTGACCACTAAACCTTCCCTGTCGTGATTTCAGGTCATTTCCTCGCATTCCTCTCACCCTATCACCTGATACTAGGGAAAAGAGACTAATCCCCACCTTACTACAGACTCCTTTAAGGTAGTTGTATGTATATATGTGTGTTTGTGTATAACATAGATATGTAATTTATAGCTTGCTTTCCTAAAGAAGTTGCTTTATGTCCTGTAGTTGCCAATTCACCCATTAGTTTCTTCTTGATAGCTTTTAAATGCTTAAATTGATTGAGCATTACCAGATTTGACACAGGGGTATCAATCTTAGCAAAGTTATGCATTGTACAACTACTGATATTTGACTGTTGCTAGACACTTAAACTGAGCCTCTACTCTGACAGGCATTTTCATTTTAAACTGACATTAGCTGACAACATCACTGAGAGTATTCCTTGCCTCCCTGCATTTAAACTTGGGGTGAACTAGACTGGAGAGGCAAGCCAACTGAAAAATAATTGGACAAAAAAATGACAAAAAATGCTTGAGCACTTAAATGGGCACATTGAAGAGGGGACTAGCAAGGAAGAAGGCAAGGAAGAAGCTACTGCTGCCTCTAGTTAAAAGGCCACTTGCTTCAGCCCAAACTCAGTAGTAAGCTGAGATATGTCAATTGGCAATGTTTTGGTTGTTTTTCATGCAAAATGCATGTTATGGAATTCCCTTTGGAAATGAGATATATAACTTGCTCCTGTTTTAACCTAGCACATAATTTACTGCATCTGCACTACTATCTGTCATGATAACTGAAAGCAATGGAATAAATTGCAGGAAATTTAGCACAGATGTGAAAGAATCTGGGCCTGTACAACATTGTTTGAATGCTTTTGAATCTGTTGGTATGGTCATATCTTTAATTAAGACTGCATTAGCTTTTAGACTTCCAAAATACACAAGCCATCCTTCCATTCTAAATAGCATGGAAGAAACTAATAAAAAAATCACTGGATAGCATTGACATTAATATTGTATCACAATTAGTCAAAAATGGATGCTAAATTCTGCACTAAGGTTTTAAAATAGGGATTCAAATGATTTCATGCTATTTACCCAGGGACCTGGATGCAGAATAGAGTTCACTCAGTTCTGTTTTGCCTCTTGAGTGGCCAGTCAGCAGGGACATACTGTGTGGTTTCAGCTGCAGATCTCTAGTGGCTTATGTCACAGATAGCTGCTAAAATATGGGGTTTGAGGGAGATTAAGAAATGGGTAGAGAAGAATATGGAGGCACAGGACACAAATCTGTAGCAAAGTGGGCTTTGCTAGCTCTGCTGCTGTTGGAACAGCATGTTGCCTGTATACGTAGGCCATAGTATAACCAGAGGTGTGTGGAGAAGGAAAACAAGCAAGAGAATTATTCCCCAATATACCATATTTATCTGTTTTCCTACTACTCTGTTGTTTATTGTAGCTTTTACCAGTTTCTCTGATACTTTATTAAACACATTCCTTTGTAGTTCCCAAGATCACCCTTAGACTTCTTTGAAATAAATACGATCCCACATCAGGAAAGACATTTCCTGTCTTGGCTGGAACCAGATGGCTCTCATTCATCTCTTATATTTAAGGAGAATTTAAGTCGATATATTGAGAAGTGCTATTATTTTGAAAGTAATGACCTTTAACAAATCTCATTTTATAGTAAATGCAGCAAAAGCAGATACATAAAAAGACTAAAAAGGATGTGTGTATGACAAGGCAGGAAAAGGCTGAGGGAACTGTGTCTCTTTAGCTTGGAGAAGAGGAGGATGAGGGGTGACCTCATTAATATTTATACATATGTGAAGGGTGAGTGTTGGGAGGACAGACCCAGGCTCTTCTCAGTGGTGTCCAATGATAGGACAAAGGGCAAGAGGTGCAAGCTGGCTACAAGATGTTTCACATGAACATACAAGCCCTATGAGGAGAGGCTGAGGGAGCTGGGGTTGCTTAGCCTGGAGAAGAGGAGGCTCAGGGGAGACCTTATTGCTGTCTACAACTACCTGAAGGGAGGTTGTAGCCAGCTGGGGGTTGGTCTCTTCCCCAGGCAACCAGCACCAGAACAAGAGGACATAGTCTCAAGCTGCACCAGGGGAGGTTTAGGCTGGATGTTAGGAAGAAGTTCTTCATAGAGAGAGTGACTGGCCATTGGAACGTGCTGCCCAGGGAGGTGGTGGAGTCGCCATCACTGGAGGTGTTCAAGAGGGGATTGGACGTGGCACTTGGTGCCATGGTCTAGTAGTCAAGAGGTCTCGGGTGAAAGGTTTGACTTGATGATCTCTGAGGTCTCTTCCAACCTTGTTAATTCTATGATTCTATAAGGAAAAACTTCACTGTGAGGGTGACAGGGCACTGGAACAAGCTGCCCAGAGACATTCCGAGCCAGCCTGGACACATACCTGTGCGACCTACTCTAGGTGATCCTGCTCAGGCAGGGCAGTTGGACTAGGTGATCTTTTAAGGTCCTTTCTAACTCCTAACATTCTGTGATTCTGTGAAAAGCACTATAGCTTTGTGGGTTTACTATGGATATATATGTAATTATGAAACACATCATGACGCCTGTATGTTGCTTATAAAAGGTACTGCAAAAGAGAAAGTTAATAAAATAGTTCAATTAAAGCTGTGTTTAGCAGTAATAGTCTCAAAACAATACATGTTTGAGGAGTCCTGTTTGGATATTTTGCAAGTTGGGAGCAGATGTTGCTCTGTTAGAGGGCTGAAGGGCTCTGCAGAGGGACCTCAACCGACTGGACAGATGGGCAGAGTCCAACATGATGACATTCAACAAGTCCAAGTGCCAGGTGCTGCACTTTGGCCACAACAACCCCATGCAGAGCTACAGGCTGGGGTCAGAGTGGCTGGAGAGCTGCCAAATAGAGAGGGACCTGGGGTTGCTGATTGACACCCGCCTAAACATGAGCCAGCAGTGTGCCCAGGTGGCCAAGAAGGCCAATGGCATCCTGGCCTGCATCAGGAATAGTGTGGCCAGCAGGAGTGGGGAGGTCATTGTGCCCCTGTACTCTGCATTGGTTAGGCCACACCTTGAGTACTGTGTCCAGTTCTGGGCCCCTCAGTTTAAGAAGGACATCGAGACACTTGAACGTGTCCAGAGAAGGGCAACAAGGCTGGGGAGAGGCCTTGAGCACAAGGCCTACGAGGGGAGGCTGAGGGAGCTGGGATTGTTTGACCTGGAGAGAAGGAGGTTCAGGGGAGACCTCATAGCTCTCTACAGGTTGGTCTCTCAAGCAACCAGCACCAGAACAAGAGGACACAGTCTCAAGCTGTGCCAGGGGAAGTTTAAGCTCAAGGTGAGGAGAAAGCTCTTCACTGAGAGAGTCATTCACCATTGGAATGGGCTGCCCAGGGAGGTGGTGGAGTCACCATCCCTGGAGGGGTTCAGGAGGAGATTGGATGTAGCACTTGGTGCCATGGTCTAGTCGTGAGGTCTGTGGTGATGGGTTGGACTCAATGATCTTTGAGGTCTCTTCCAGCCTTGGTGATATGTGATTCTGTGAAATGGTGCCCATATCTTTCCATACAGTGATTTCATAAGGTCTTCCATATGTTTTACATCATTGAGTTTTGGCTTGTTTTGTTTTGTTTGTAATTATTTGTATTTAGCTATCATTAACAGCTTGTTTTTTTTCTCAGGTAACTAGAACAGATTTAGAAGTGATTTTTTTTCCCCTGCCATTAAAATGAATCCTTTTTGTTTGTTTGTTTGTTTCAGGAAAAGTACCTCTTAGAAACTGTTTTCTACTGGACTTAGATTAATATGTAAAACAGGAAGACTTTTCCACGGTTCTTACTGAATTTCTTGTTCTCTACTGCTTTGACAGTGAGCATCAAGCTGTGATTAAATCTACATGGATATCTGCTTGTGATATTTTGGAAAAGCTGGATGTGGCCTGTCCTTGGATGAATTAAATAGCTATCCCTGAAAATAGAGGCAGCTCGCTCCTGTTTCCCTGTGTTAAGCAAATTCTTTGTCTGCCACATTTTTGTCATGAGCAAAGTCATGTTGATGTTAGTTGTTAACACAGTAGCTGATCTCAAGATGTCACAGAGAAGGTGGGAAATTTCTTTTTACAAAAATGGTGACAGCTTTGTATTGATTTAATTGGAGTGTCTTTGGTCCCTGTAATTACCATGCAACATGGGAAACTGGATCCATTAATGATCCAGGAGTTCTCAGATGCCCTTGAAAAAGAAGAATTTGTTAAAGATTTTATGTCATGTTGCTGTATGATTTTTGTACAGGTTTAATTTCACTACTGTATATATGAGAAGGTTGAATTAGTAAAAAATTATATGTATGGCAAGATGGGTGAAGAATTAATAGCTGCAGCTCATCGTAGCTAACTCTCTGAAAGACTGCATAATTTATGCTAACTTCTGACTTTTGGTGAATAGCACAGAATCTGCACAGATTGAAGCTGCAAAGTGAGATGTCTTGCATTTGAACTGTTTCACTGATCCCTGTGCCTCTCAACCCTGACTGTGATGTGGTTTAGGAGACCAGAGGGTCTGTCAAACCAGGAACACAGTAATAGCAAAAGATGCTAATTACTTCCATATGATCAGGATAAATCTTTCTTTGGAGTGTGATGCCAAGACTGAATTCTTAGGCATAGTGTTAATGGCTGCAACAAATGGCTGCTGTTGAGGAAATGCACAACTGGGTGTCCTGATCTGCATGCAGGTCCTGGTTGAAAGGAGTGTTGTCTAAGAACTGCTTTGTACCAGTGACTAAGGCACACACTGCAGGCACAACAGAAGTATTCAAATAAAAAAAAAAAGAAAACTCCTCAAACATAATAATAGCATTTTAATTTCCAAACCTAGCCAAACCTAGTCCTAATTTCCAAACCTAGTCCTGTGTCCAGTTCTGGGCCCCTCAGTTTAGGAAAGATGTTGAGTTGCTGGAACGTGTCCAGAGAAGGGCAACAAAGTTAGTGAGGGGTTTGGAGCACAAGCCCTAAGAGGAGAGGCTGAGGGATCTGGGGTTGCTTAGCCTGGAGATGAGGAGGCTCAGAGGAGACCTTCTTGCTCTCTACAACTACCTGAAGGGAGGTTGTAGACAGGTGGGGGCTGGTCTCATCTCCCAGGTAACCAGCACCAGAACAAGAGGACACAGTCTCAAGCTCCGCCAGCAGAGGTTTAGGCTGGAGGTTAGGAAGAAATTCTACAGAGAGAGAGAGTGATTGCCCATTGGAATGGGCTGCCCAGGGAGGTGGTGGAGTCACCATCATTGGAGGTGTTTAGGAGGAGACTTGATAAGGTGCTTGGTTGCATGGTTTAGTTATTTAGGTGGGTTGGATAATAGGTTGGATGCGATGATCTCAAAGGTCTCTTCCAGCCTGGTCTATTCTATTCTATTCTATTCTATTCTATTCTATTCTATTCTATTCTGTTCCATTCTGACATTTGTGTTTGCCGTGGAGGAGCTGAAAAAAGATTGCTTTGCACAAAGGAAACCATCCCCATGTGTGACGGCTCAAAAACCTGTGTCATATTGAAATGTCTCTAGAAGAAATTTTGAGCAAAATAATGTATGAACTGCTGTTCACAGATAACCAAGACATTGCCATGTTTACTGTAGAACCCTAAAAGTAATTGAGGATGAAATAGTTAATGATTAATTGATTAAAACTACTAGAGGAATGTGCAAATGTGAGAGAAGAAGACTAGGCAAGTTCTGTGGAACTACAGAGAGCAGCGTCTGGGATCTGTGCTGAGCAGGCTGGTGGAGGCTCTTGTAAAGATGAGAGGTGGAAGATGTGGTCAGGCGTTGGAAATCTCTCATTTTTCTGAAAGAATCACAAATGTATGGGAGCTTGGGCAGACCCTGTGAGATTTCCAAAGGGGCTGTCAATAAATGCCCTCACCAAAGGTATTTAAAGATACAGGATAATGATAGTCATCTGGTAGATAAATAATGGTTAGAAGATTAAAAGTTGAAGTTGAAATAAATTGCCAGTTTGCAGTTCTTCCAGTTTCTTAGTGTGGGAGGTCACAAAGAATGAACTTTTCCATGATCTGCATAAATATCCATTCATAAATAACCGAGAAAAGGCAGAAATGACAAAGCATGCTTATGATACTACAAAGCTTACTGATGATAGTAACCCACTTAAACGGCAGAAATCAAAGCTGATGAAGAAGTTTTGTAGTACTGTGTGCATGGAGCCTGAGCATGGTGCTCTGCTCTCTCTGGTGTGCAGCTGAGAGTGCACAGTAGCACCTTTCACAGGCAGCGTTAGCTCACTGAGTAGAGGAGGTTAATGAATGACAGGGAACATGCTGTCCCTCATCAGTCTGGGAGAGAGTGGTCTGCACTCTGTAGACTTTAACAGTCCTCTTCTTGAAAGTCATTCTGACATATCAGGGATGATTCTTTTTAAATAAATAAAAACACATAATAGTGTAGAAAGTAACACATTGTGAAAGATAGATGGAGATATTTATACTTTTCTGTCTTGACCATGAAGTCAGATGATGGTTTTGACCTTTGCAGAAGGGGATCAAAAGAAGAGTGAACATACAACACAGAATTCCAACTGGAAGAGCCAGAAACAAAGGGAAGAGGGAGGGTGTTTAGTTGGTGTAACATGAGGGAAGAAGATATTTGACAGTTACACAGAGTATTATTAGAGATTAAGAAAGACAAATGATAATGGGTTGCGACTAAAGAAAATGGAAATATGCACTTAGTAAGATAGGTTCAAAGTAAGATATCTACATCTTAAAGACAGCCTGCTCCAGAATACAAAATGCTCTCTGAAAGATTCTAATAAGTGATGACACTTATTACTGGATCCACTAACTCCCCTCTCTGATTGTTTCATTCACATATATACAAACAGTTTCTTGAGAACATAGATGTGCTAAGAATTAGCATGTTTGCATAATAAGATTTCCTTCTTAATATTCACAATTAGACTATGGTGAATATTGCTAGGCACATGTTATCAATGATAGTAACATCGAGCAAGGGGGAGAAGCAAGGCATTTTAAATGATTAACAGAAGAGACACTCCTAATCTGTAAGGGAAGACTTGTAGTTAAACTAGAAAAGGAAAAAGTACTTAGAACCTGAGCTTGACACTGTGGTCTTCCTGTTTTCAGCAATGGGATGAAGAGGCTTTTTTCTCAAGAGCTTTGCAGAATATGCCTGATCAGAGATACCTTGTAGCTTAGGCAACCTTACAACCTAAATAATGAAATAAAGGAAGATTCTAAAATTATTTTGTCTATTAATAATACTTTCCATTACTGCAAGAGCATATCTTAATTTTTTACTGGACAGAGTAAGGTTAGATTTTTCTTCTTGAACCTACGTAGGGTCTCCCACAGGGTCAAAAGTCCTGCCAGCAAAGCTGCTTCATTGTGGGTGTCTCTCTCCATGGGTCCACAGGCATTGCCAGGTGCCCCCTCCAGTGTGGGCTTCTCACAGGGTTGCAGCCTCCTTAGGGTGCATCCACCTGCTCCATTGTGGGGTCTTCCAGGGACGGCAGCTGGGCAACTGCTTCATCATTAATGTCTTTGGGCTGCAGGGCTACCGCCTGCCTCACCATGATCATCACCACAGGCTGCAGAGGAATCTCTAGAACTGCCCCCCCACCCCACCTTCTTCACAGACCTTGGTGTCTGCAAGAGTTTTCTCTCACATATTCTCATGCCTCTCTCCATCTGCTGTTGTGCTGCAGTTTTTTCTCCCTTCTTTAATATGTTATCAAAGATGTGCTACTACCATTACTGATAGGCTCCACACTTGGCCAGTGGTGGCTCCATTTTGGAGCTGGCTGGCATTGGCTTTATCAGTCATAGGAAAAGTTTCTAGCAGCTTCTCGCAGTAGCCACCCCTTTAGCCTCCCTGCTACTAAAACCTTGCCACACAAGCCCAATACCTCTACCTCCATGAAAAAGGTTGCTTAAGCAACAAAAGATAAATGATTTTTATTTATCATAATGACATAATCTCTTCCCTCTTCATATTAGTGTTAAGGAGGCTGAGATCAAGTTTTAGATGTCTTAAGTTTAAGCACTGCTGTCCTATGGTTATTTTCTGATTGTGTGTCTGCAGGGACTCTTCACATTTTCACTGAACATGAAAGGCTGTCTGCTGTGAATCCATGAGTCCATCTCACCTTTCACCTCACATTTCTATTCCTTTTCTTATATGATGAAGGAAAGATGAATGGTTATGTCAGCAAAAATGAGATACATTTGGATCTTACTGTGTGTTCCTGTCACCTTCAAAAGTTAATTCATGCTGTTAAAGTAAAGTACCAAACTAGAGTGTGTTTATAACACAGAGATGGAAGCTAGTTAGATGGAAGTCTGAAAAGGAAGATTCTGTCATTTTTGCTGCCTGTATGGTGTGCTTATAATTGGTTGCCAGGTGAATTGTTACTTGTGCCCTCATTAATTACACACTTATTTTTAGCAGCTCCCAGGTCAGCCTTTGAGGGGCCCATGGCAAATTCTGTACATTCGTCCAGATATTTTTTAATGCTTTTCTCTGTCTACCTTTATTGGTAGGACAGTGAGTTGGCATTTAGGAGGCTCACCTTAAATTGTGGCTCATTTTAAGAGTCTTTTCTGATTTTTAAAAGTTACCTGCAGATATGTAATAAAATATGTAGATGGTACATTATCTGTTAGTCTAGTGTAATATTTATCAATTGAGAGAGTTCCCTAAAGGACAGAAACAGTTGCAAAGAAAGTACCAGCACAGATAATGGGATTTCTCAACAGGATGCTCAAATCACCAATCTACTGGGGCTAACCCACATTCATTTGTCTTATCTTTGGAGATTAGAGAGTATTTAGAACTTCCCAATCCCTCACTCTAAGGTTTTAGAGCAGTTAGTATCACTGCATTTTCAATGAGGAGACCTCCTGTAGCTATTGCAATGAAAATAAACAAAATGCGGCTAATAGTGAACTCCAGACATCTGCTTTCATTTACTTTATCCTTAGAAAGTTTTACACTATATGATGAAGAAGAGATTTTGAGAACACATTGATACAGCACTAGTTTCTTCACATTTCAGGTCAATTAAATGTCACAGACTCCCCCATACACTGTCTGTAAACCAGAGATAACTCATCAGGGAGAGAAAACAAACCCAAAAGAGTCACTCTTGAAAAATGGAAGCAGAGGACTCAGAATCACAGAATCACCAAGGTTGGAAGAGACCTCAAAGATCATCAAGTCCAACCTGTCACCACAGACCTTATGACTAAACCATGGCATCAAGTGTCATGTCCAGTCCCCTCTTGAACCCCTCCAGGGATGGTGACTCCACCACCTCCCTGGGCAGCCCATTCCAATGGTGAATGACTCTCTCAGTGAAGAGCTTTCTCCTCACCTCGAGCCTAAACTTCCCCTGGCACAACTTGAGACTATGTCCTCTTGTTCTGGTGCTGGTTGCCTGGGAGAAGAGACCAACTCCCTCCTGGCTACAATCACCCTTCAGGTAGTTGTAGACAGCGATAAGGTCTCCCCTGAGCCTCCTCTTCTCCAGGCTAAACAATCCCAGCTCCCTCAGCATCTCCTCGTAGGGCCTCACGGATTAGAAGCACACACATGCCCAGTGGCAGGGAAATAGTAACATGGTCCATTCTGTTCTCTTAATAACTGATTATGCAGTATTAAATACATAACAATAATAATAGTATCAAGAATGCATGGCTGAGTGAAAATGAATTATTTTAATAAATCAACTTTGTTAGTTCAGCCTTATTCTGTGAGGTGCTAAGCACTCTCTTCTCTCACCTGGTGCATCTTGGAGGTTCAAGACCCATCAATAGACATGTATTTCAATCTAAAATTCTCTGAGAAATCAATTAAGTAGTTATGCAAACTGCTTGAAGATAGATTTAACTGAAAGCAGGTTAGCATGTTCAGTTGGGGCCATTTTTCTTCTTTTTTCGGTGTAATTAGTTTTAAAGAAAGAAGTATTCTACAATGTGCAGTAAATTGATAAAAGCAAGCAGGGCATTAAGCAAAGCAGGGAGCTTTAAGCCTTTTGATCCACATATCTGGCTCTGCTGAAAAGTAAGATAAAATGAAGTAAAACAGTGGAAGTTATTAACAAATTAATCTGTTTTGAGAGGTGAATACCTTGGTTTCCTTTTACCATAATTGGAGCCATGGTTCTACTGCACAATATAATACTGGTTTCATTTGAATGTTATGATGCAAGTATATTCTGCAGCATGGCCTGTACACTCTTTGTGAAGTTTATTATTAGTTGTGGGTTGCTCAGTTGTATTGTCCTTAGTGATTATAATATTCACTTACAAAGCACAGTGAAGCTTTATTTAGTAATAGCGAGGACGTACAGAATATGCTTTTAGGTAAAAGCTACAGTATCCCATACTTCATGGAGACAGAGTTCATACTGAATTTCAAAACTGAAAGCTACTTTGAAAAAAAGAAGCAACACAAGAAAAAGAATTTATTTATGTGATACCTAATTACAAAGAGCTATTAAACAAGGGGGATTTGGATAATATAGCTAAAGAACATATGATATTTTTTTTCTGTTGGAAAAGCAGATCCAGTCTTGTATCAGACTGGAAAGTAATGAAAATGTCAATTTCCAAATAAAACTTTCATCATCTGAAAAATATTGGTTCAGTGATTTGGCAATTTTGTTCTTTAATGTGTTTATTCGTCTTAACTAATTTGCCCTTGAAAGCAAAGCTTTGTCTTACATGGAAAAGAACCTTTTATTTTGCTGTTATTAATGCATACCATGTTGAGATTGTTGATATTTTTATCCTTAATTGTTATAAATCAGGTTATTTGTTTAACCAAATTCACAGACTCACAGAATCAATAAGGTTGAAAAAGACCTCAAAGATCATCAAGTCCAACCTGTCACCGAACACTTCGTGACTAACTGAACCATGGTTTCAAGTACCATGTCCAATCCCTTTTTGAACACCTCCAGGGATGGTGACTCCACCATCTCCCTGGGCAGCACATTCCAATGACCAACAACTCTTTCTGTGAAGAACTTTCTCCTCACTTCAAGCCTAAACTTCCCCTGGTGCAGCTTGAGACTGTGTCCTCTTGTTCTGGTACTGGTTGCCTGGGAGAAGAGACCAACCCCCTCCTGGCTACAACCTCCCTTCAGGTAGTTGTAGACTGCAATAAGGTCTCCCCTGAGCCTCCTCTTCTCCAGGCTAAACAATCCCAGCTCCCTCAGCCTCTCCTCACAGGGCTTGTGCTCGAGGCCTCTCCCCAGCCTTGTTGCCCTTCTCTGGACACGTTCAAGTGTCTCAATGTCCTTCTTAAACTGAGGGGCCCAGAACTGGACACAGTACTCAAGGTGTGGCCTAACCAATGCTGCGTAAAGGGACACAATGACTTCCCTGCTCCTGCTGGCCACACTATTTCTGATGCAGGCCACACCACCCACACTGGGCACACTGCTGGCTCATGTTCAGCTGGCCTTCATTACTATGAACATAGAGGTTTCCACATATCAGTGCCTAAAGGTGAAGAAATGTTCCTTTGAAAACTGTCTTACTAACCATACCCCAAAGCATCATGCATGGGTACAGGGATTCTTTGCCCTGAGGAACAGAAAAAAATAGAAGTTTTCTTCTTCTCATAAGCTAATACCTGGTAGCACTGTACAGTGCTAGCCCTCAAACTGGTTTTACTAGCTGACTTCTACCATTTCCTTAGGCAAATAAAATAGTACTAAGTTTAAGGGGAAAGAAGGACACCCCGAGAAGTAACTATTTAGCCCCCTAATGGTCACCACTGAATTTTGCAAGCAAATCAACTTCTCCCTTCTCCAAGTGCATGAAAATAATTCACATCTATGCTATGCTTTAATATAGATAAATGTAAGAACTCTTCTGAGATACCTTGCATACTTACTTGTTTGGGTTTTTTTTTGATTCCT
This sequence comes from Dryobates pubescens, assembly GCF_014839835.1. Taxonomy (NCBI): domain Eukaryota; kingdom Metazoa; phylum Chordata; class Aves; order Piciformes; family Picidae; genus Dryobates; species Dryobates pubescens. The sequence goes on along the minus strand of NC_071618.1, from coordinate 27,613,888 downwards.
ATACTGAGCAATTACACTTATGCATGCAAAAAATATTCTACATTTATTGCCAAATCTAGAAATAAAGAATAAAGTTTCACTTTCTACTTTCCTACTTCTTTTCCCTTCAGAACTTCTTTCCTTCAGCTTCATATTCTTATTCTTTCTTATGGCCTCCTTAAAGGGGTCAATGTCTCTCAGCACCTCTTCTGCCTGAGGGAAAACCTTCCATTTATGGTATTAGAAGATTTCTTCATATTTTATTGATATTTTTATCCCTTTTCAATCATACTTCATACATTTTTTTTCAGAAAGACAACCAAATCAGGCCAAACCAATGATAAAACCAACAAAAAAACCCCAACAAAACCAAACCAACCAACCAACACAAAACCCCCCCACAAAAACCCCAAACTAAAACTAACCAAACCCCACAACAAAATCGTTTTCTAATTTTTGGTAAAGCTTTATATTCTGGAAATGGGGTGATAAACACTGCTATTTTGTACCCACCAAGTCTAGCTATTGTAAGTAATTTTTTGTTGTTTATTAAAAAAACCTGAGTGGACATTTGAAGGCTACATGAAACTGGGGATGTAGCATACACCACTGGTGAAATTCTCTGTAACCTTAAGGCTTCCCCCAGCAATGGAGAATTCAGCCAAGGGCTGCAAAAATACATTTGGTTCCATAGGTAGCCCAGGATCATAAAAGGATGAGGTGGCTTAACATCACTACATCCTTTCTTCGTCTTGTCCTGTAGTCTTCTGCATGACATTAAATAAAGACACTGGCCCCAGCAGCATTTAACCCAAGTCCTGCAAAGCGTATGCTGGATTACCATAATCACCACAGTAGTATATAATCACATAATATTTAAAGGAGCAAAGAAAGGACTTTATGTCATCTTACCTTTGCCGTTTGTTTTTATTTATCATTAAATTGTTTAGGTTTTGAGTGTATTGTGCTTTGCATTTAATTACGATACTGAATGTAATCACCAAAAGCCACTTGCCAATTTTTTTCTGAACTATGAAATATTTTATGCTATTTTATCAAAATCAAGTAAGAAAATAAATCCAATCTTTTAAGAACCCCATAGAGCAAACAATCCATGTGTAAAAGCTAATAGAAAGCTCTAATGCTTAGACCATCAGCTTCCATCGTATCTCACACAGTTCTGTTGTATAGAAGCCAGAACTGGAATTTTAACTTAAGCATTAACTCAAATGGATATTAATCTCTTGGGTGCCATTTGGAAAGCAAGCTGAGGGATAGAAGACAAGAACACAAGTGCATGTATCGTATATCCACAGGGCAAAACCACTACTGTACTTATTAGACTTACACTCTTTGACCTTGTGCATAAAGATGTGAAATGAGGCTTGAAATAAAAGAGAATGCAGTATGATTTGCAAGAGTTAAATGAAAAAAGAGGCCTAAAGCAAAAAATCCCCAAACAACTCCACAACCTCCCACACACAAATTCAAGAAAACACCCCCCAGCCAAGTATTTTCTGATTAAAAAATGAGCAACTATGTTGTTAAGTTGCCATTTATTTTTATAGTTCCAAAGATGGACATAGTTGTTGCTGTGAATCCTGGGTTTCTAAAGGATTCATTCATTTTTCTGAACTATAGGCTGAAAAAAAAATTTGGATTTGGTTGTTACTCTGTTAAATAAGTCACAGGATATTTTTCTATGTCTCACCATCCAATTCTGGATTTCAAAAATAATTCAAAAGGTTAAACAAAAGGTTAGTGGGTTTTAGCTTCATGGAAATAGAGGACAATATAGAATTATATGTTACTCAATATACTCTTCCAGGCAACCAGCACCAGAACAAGCTGCTCCAGGGGAGGTTTAGGCTGGATGTTAGGAAGAAATTCTTCCTAGAGAGAGTGATTGCCCATTGGAATGGGCTGCCCGGGGAGGTGGTGGAGTCACCATCATTGGAGGTGTTCAGGAGGAGACTTGATGGGGTGCTTGGTGCTATGGTTTAGTTGATTAGATGGTGTTGGATAATGGGTTGGAACGTGATGATCTTGAAGGTCTCTTCAGCCTGGTCTATTCTATTCTATTCTATTCTATTCTATTCTATTCTATTCTATTCTATTCTATTCCATTCCATTCCATTCCATTCCATTCCATTCCATTCCATTCCATTCCATTCCATTCCATTCCATACTTTGAACTTAAGTATCCTTGGCAGGGCAGTTTCATGAAGATCTAGAAAGACATTGGATTTAATGGCATAGCTTCCTTAGCTGGTTTCCAGTACTCATCAGTCTCTGGTTTTTGTTCTGCTGTTCAGATACTTTCATAATCAATACTCTTGTCTTTTTCCTGTCCTCACCTCTGTTTACTATTGTCCAAAGAGCCTTGTGGTAGCAAAGAGTTTACTTTTCCTTTCCCCTTCTCTCCCCCTCTTTTTCTGAAAAATTCATCATATGTTACACACAAAAATGAGCCACGGGGTTATATCAACTAAAATTTTAGCTTGCAAAAATTGACTTAGAAATTTGGACCTGTGAAGCAAGAAACTTCTACTGACATCTCTTGGGGATCTTCAGCCCGTTAATCTACCTATTCCAGAAGCTGACAGTTATGTTATTTATGTCTGCTCCAAACCAGCGGTTTTAGGTTTTGCTTGTTTGGTTGCTTTTGGTTTTGTTGTTTTTCTTTCCCTTTTAAAAAAGTTTAGTTTAGTTTAGCTTTGTTTTGTTTTGTTTTAATACTGTGACTGCTGTTTGGGGTGCATGAATTCTGTTTGGGTTACAGCACGCAGATTATTTTCTTCAGTTTTGTTTTTTTTCTTCAGTTTTTTTTTAATTGATGCTAAGAACTTTATTTCCCAGATTCAGTTTCTTTTTGCCTGGTGTCACAGATCCTAGACTGAGAGAATCCAGCCACTTTTCATCTCTAAGTGAGTAAGAAGTTAAGCTGGATGAAACAGAGCTTTTCCTCCACTGACTTGCCAAGAGCTGAGCAACTGAACTGCAGTAAGCTCCCATATTTAAATTTAAAATTTAAATAGCATCAAGTCATAGGGAACTACTTTATAAAAGCGTTAGCTCCTTCTAACTAAACCCAAGTAATATTAAAAACAAAACAAAAAACCAAAACAAAACCCAACTTGCTCAGAAATACTGAGAAGAAAATGCTTCTTAATTCTTAGTTCGCTGTGAGGAGAGTTGTTGTATCAGGTTTGGCTGAGCTGGAGTTAATTCTCCTCAGAGCATCTTTCTAGTGCTGTGTTTTGCAGTGCTGTAGGTGGGTGTTGATAACACACCAGTGTTGTGGTCTACTGCTGAAAGAGCATCCAGGCTGTGCTCTTCCAATATTTCCCCACCCTAAGAGTACATTGAGGGGTGGGCAAGGTCTTGGGAGGGGACACAGCTGTGCCCGCTGACCCAAAGGGGTATTCCATGCTATATGATGTCAGCCCAAATAGAAGAACTAAATGAAAGAAGGAAGTGTGGGGGTATTCATCCATGGTGTGTGTCATCCAGAGCAACCACTGTGCATAGAACCCTGCGTCCTGGGAGTGGCCGAAGACTGTCTGCTGATGGGAAGTAGAGAATAACATCTCTCTTTGCTTTTACTTCTGCACATGGTATTTGGTTGTGCTTAGCATTATCAAATTGCTTCTACATCATTACCAGACTTTTGTTATATTTTCCCCTCTCCTCTGTCCATCTAAGAAGGGGAGTGATAGAGCAGCTTTGGTGGACATTTGGCTCCCAGCCAGGGCCAAACCACCACAGTTGTAGATCTGAAAACAAATGCTGTCTAAAAAATTTCAGTAAAGTCTTCATGAAAATGTTGACAGTTAAATTTTACATCAAGCAGAGCTGTTGTCAATAAATGTTATATTTCCCATTGAATCACAACAAGTTCTGGGTGAAATCTGTGAATTTCTGGGGTGTGACTAAAAATGCAGAACCTCCAACTTTTCACTGAAAAATAGAACTTATCTCTCTGTCGTGTCCTAATGAGTTGGACCAATACCATTACAACACTGACTTTATATATGAGAAGAAAAATTGTACCTCCCAGCCTCTCTAGCTCTAGGGTGTATAACACAGTCCTGAGTTTGTCTCTGTTTCAGATGGAAGTATTTGCACTGCAGAACAGAGGAGCTGGATCTCAAACACAAAATGCTGCTCTTCGTGGTGATCCCACTCGCAGGTCATGTTACAGATCAACTCACTGCAAGACAAACCTGCTGTACTGTTGTGGAGACAGCTGGTTGTGCCCCTTCTCTTAAGGGCTGGAAACTCTTCTCATCACCTCCTCATTTTGCAGCGCTGACCTACTGGAAGCGTGTGGAGGAGCCTGAACATGCCATCAGCATCCAGACACAACTGCATCAGAAGGCAGCTGTTATGAAGACAGACTTGATGGTGTGAAATGAGCCTGCAGAGGAAAAGAGGTTGCCTGTTGACAAGGAAATCTACACCTCTTCATTTCTGTGGTACACTCTGGGTCAGGGAGAGCACAACATTGCTCTTAGTTGTCCTGAGTCATCAAAGAATGTTTTCACTCTCACAAAGAGGAATGTTCTCATACAGCAACAGAGCTTTTGTAACTACCTAGTTTTCAGTCCCTGCAAACCAATGGGCTTGTGATAGGTATGGGGAAAAGAATTTTCCCCAAGAAAGTGATAGCATACACTCTTCCAGTTTCAATTTATTGATTTTTTTTCCCCCTGTATTTGACCCTGCATAGTAAAGGATAAGAGAACTGAAAAAATACCCAATGAAAAAAGGATGTGGAGGACAAAAAGCTTCTAATGGGAGAATAACAGCAATGCATGTATCATAACAAAGACATTAAATCGTAACACACACAAGAAATGTGTACTAAAACAGTAAAAGCATTCTGTTCCTACCAGAGCAGAAAAATTAAGTGGTGCACATATTCAGCTACAGCCAGTGTTTGTTATTAGAGCATGTGGTGTGTGTACTATCTACACAAAAATAACATTGCAGAATTATAATCATTATGTAAAACATGTAGACATGGCTTAGCAAGGTTAAATATTCTGAGTGGAAATCAAATCCTTTCAGATATCAGGGGAAAAAAGCAGTTTTGCATAGTCCTTCCTGAAACTTGGGATACAATGACTGCAATTTGTTCACCACATGCAGTACTGCATACAATATAAGTAGATTAAAAGAATTTCGAGTGCCCTGATTGTAAACAGCAAGCAAAAAGGAATGAATGAAAAAGTTAAATTCCAAGGCAATATTCTAATGTATTACACTTACATGCAGATAGGAAGAATTATGTAATTGGAATTAAGTGATCTGAAGAAAGCTCTTACATTGCAGCCTGGCAGCTGATCCTGGACAACAGAAACTTAATATCTGAAAACAAATTCTCAGAAGGAGTTATTGTTCTTTTCAAAACCAAAACACCCCGAAAGCAGAGGATGGAGGTCACAAAGAATGAGCAATCAAATAGGCTGTGTAGAAGCTTAAGAAAAGTATCTAACCTGTGCTATATAGAACTCTGAATACAATATTTTGAGCAATTCACTCAGAAGACTGGAAGGAAAAAAAAATAATAAAGGTATACCATTGTCACAATACATGGGAGCAGGGAACAGATCATTCTTTCCTGATCAGCTAAAGTTTCAAGTCACACTCATTGCCCATCATTTCTGAAGACTGAAAAACTGTGTAATGAAGGTAAGAATTAGGAAGAAAATGCTGCCATTAGAAAAGACACAAAGAAATTTTGCCAGGGATGCTTCTGACTTTGTGGATAACCAGACTCAGTGGGAAGGAAGTGTATATGCTAGAAACAACTCACTCCCTAGTGGTAAACTCTGAAGAAATGAGCTGGTCAAAGGAATATTTTTATTATGAGGTCAGCTGAGGGTGAGTACCATGCCCTGGCACTTTGAAATCATCTCAGTAAAAAACCCAAAACTCTTAAAATACTATTTCTATCCCATGCTTAGTGCCCAGGAGTAAATATCATTAAAATTACCAGGAGAGTTCTAAAATTGTTTAATTGCACAACTTGATAAATATTGGCAGAAGCACAGAATAGAGACAATATAAGCTCTTTTTGCACTCCCTTATCTTTATGTAGACTCTGAAGGCTGTGAAAGAAGTGTGCTTGCTCTGCTTTCTGCACCTCCCTGAGAAGCTTGGCAGGTTCTGGCTCAAAGTATAGCAGTGGTTATTTAAATTTAGTATGATATACGAAAAAAATATGGAACATGTTGTTCTACACTTTGACATGACAACCTGTACCATTCACAGGAAGCCTAAGGCAATAGTAATTCAAAAAAGGGAAAAACCCAAACACTTTCAGGCATTGCGCTGAAGTACTGATTCAGCATAATGCTGACATACAGGGGAGCCTTTTTCTTAATACAGGCAAAGTAAAACACAGGCTTAATTAAGTTAGGTTTAACAAAGTTAGGTATAACAACTGCGCAGGAAGGGCAAACCCATTGCTATTCAACCTAATGCACTGGGCATCATAGTATGTTGTTGTAAATGAGCAAAGATACACTGAGAAAATTGTATCTTGTGGCAGGTGCTCGCCACTCATTTTGGGAATGTCAGTATTTCCCTCTTTGAGTCTTCCCTGTGCATCTCCCTTTATAATAAAACACCCTCAAGCAAAGGAGAAGGACCCAAGAAAAAGAACAAGATCAGGCATTCAAAATAGCCCAGCCACTACAAAGAAAAAAGCCCAGAGCTGCAGCAATGTTTCATGAGGCGAAGTAAAAATCACCCAGGAAATTTAGTAAAACAAACAATGAATTGTTCTCTTGTTTCATAGCATTCACCCTTAGGTACCCCTCTGCAGAAAAATAAACAACACAATCTTTTTTTTGGATCATTTCTGTCCATTGTTAAAACTCTTTCAGAACATTCAGGGGGTTAAACTGTGTAGTTCTTACACTCTCCACTTATAGGCTATGTAGAGAAATTCTTCCATTCCTCCCTCCTTTTATGTATTAGGTTTAGTTTAATATGATCAGTCTGAAGAGACACTTGCAGTACTTCTGGCTGGCACAGTGAGAAGTACCTTTTATGGCCTAATGCACCAATGTGTACATAACCCTTTACCCTTATGCTTCTTGATTGTTACTTTTTATAGTTATTTGTGTGATTATATAATTAGCTGACCTAGTTTATTATGTTTCTTCCATCATTTGCTCCTGGATCAGAACAAGATCATAAATAACAGTGAAAGAAAAACAAGCATTTATTTCCATATAGAGTAGCTCAAAATTTTCCCTCTCATAGATTTTTCTAAAGAAGATGTGGTATGAAAAAAGAAATTCTGATATGAGATTTAAGCACAAAATATTCTTCATCTTATGGAGAGGGGATATTTCCCCTCTGCCCTGAAAATTTTGACTTAAAAAGGAGAAAGTGAAGTTTTATTCCAAAATAATTCTCACATTATTTGAGATATGGGGGAAATCTCTAAGCTTTTAAAAACTCATGTGACTGAGGCTTTAGTACATCAGTTAATGAAAAGCTATAGAGAATGTAGTGTTTACTAACAGTCATTTAGCTGGCTCCATTCACACTTCACAGCAAAAATAATTGTGATGGAAATGATACAGTAGATCTGAACACTTTTCCTTATCATGTAAGTACCCTGTTATTTTGCTTATTTGTTATTTTTGCCGCTAGTTGTTTCTTGTGTGTCTGCTCAGCATGCAGAACTAGTTTGATCTGTAGGAACTACCCCAGCAAATAAAGCCAGCCATAGACAAGAACCTTTAAAATGGACAATTAGGAAAGAAGCTGTCCTTGAGGAAATTAACTCCCTAATTCTCTGTTAGTGACAGATGCCACTAACTGATCTAGAAATGTTTTCATTCCTTCAGCCTAAGCAAATCACTGCAGGCTTTCCACTGTGTTTGCAGCTAATAAAAAATATAGCTGTTCTGGAAACAGAAGACCTGTAAGATATTATGGAAAATTGTAATGTTGCTGTATTTTTTTTTGTTTTTATCTAACATTTTGTAAGATTGCTCTGGTGCATCACCTGCAATGTATTTCATACCGCTGAATTTTCTTCCCACAGAAAGGAAATTGCATCTTATACTCTGCAGCTTTTTAGAATAATTGTTATGGAAGTGAATTGTTGAAGTCTTACTACAATTCTTTTGGAGGTTTATCTAAAGACCTTTTAACAGAACACTTAAAGGACTGGAAATATTTCTGCATTAAGTGCGAGATATTCACATTAGAAATCTCTCCCATATAGAAAAAGTTCAGTTTCTACTTTTCTCAAAGGAGATGGATTCTTCCAGCATTAACTTGAACCTGAGGATGAAACATTCCCTCTCCTTATTATTTAACTAAAGACTAGCTCATTTTCCAGTCCTAACAGTCTTTATAATGTGTATACATTTATCAGGGTTAAGGTTTAAAAGTGTAATTCTGTGATGTACCTATAACTGCTAGACACAGGTAGGCAAGTTTCATAGTCAAACATCTGTCTCCTGAGAAAGAAGATGAGATTAAATTAGTTACAGAGCTACAAGGAACAAATTAACTTTCTTAATAGAACAGAAGACATGGCACAGGTTTCTGTGGCTTCCTCATCTGCTGCCACTCCTTATGTGCATACCTACACTTTGAAGCTGGTACCTTTGTCGTTGTTGCTTCACATCAGGAAGAAAAGAGCACTTAAAGCAAAAGCAAAGCAAGCATTTAAAAATTAAGTTAAAACCTAACCTCTGTCCTGGCCAGAAAAAAAAACAACCAAACAACCAATCTCACACATGTTTTATACATTATATCATAATTTAAAACCTTTGAAAAGACTTTGTATTATTACACAAGAAAAGGGTTACCTGGATATAAATTTGCATAGAATCATAGAATCAGTTTTGTTGGAAGAGACACTACCATGTCAGCACTAAACAATATTCCTCAGGACAACATCTGTAAGTCTTTTAAATAGCTCTGTGGATAGTGACTCCATCACTTCCCTAGACAGCTCATTACATCGCTTGTCAACCCTTTTGAGGAAAAAAAATTTCCTGCTATCCAATCTAAATCTCCTTTGGTGAGACTTAAGGCTGTTTCCTCTTGTCCTATCCTTTGGCACTTGAGAGAAGAGATTGACTTCCACCTTCCTTTCAGGGAGTTGTAAAGAGCAATGAGGTCTCCTCTCAGCCTCCATTTCTCCAGGCTAAACAACCTCAGTTCCCTCAAGCCGCTCCTCCTAAGACTTGCTCTCTAGACCCTTCGCCAGCTTCATTGCCCTTCTTAGAACACACTTCAGCACCTCAATGTCCTTCGTGTAGCTGGGCAGGGTGGGGAGGGGAAACTGAACACAGTATTCAGGGTGTGACCTCACCAGTGCCAAAGACAGGGGCATGAACACTTCCCTAGTCCTGCTGGCCACACTATTCCTGATGCAGGCCAGGATGTTGTTGGTCTTCTTGTCCACCTGAGCTGAGCACACTGGTGGCTCTTGTTCTCCTGGCTCTCAACCAACAGCTCCAGGTCCTTTATTGTTAGGCAGCTTTCCAGCCACTCTGCCCAAGCCTGCCACAACAACATGGGGTTGTTGTGACCCAAGTACAGGACCTGGCACTTGGCTTAGTTAAACCTCATACAACTGACCTTGGCCCATTGTTCCAGCCTGTCCAGATCTCCTTGCAGAGTCTTCCTACCCTTGAGAAAATGAACACTCCTGACCATTTTGATGTCATCTGCAAATTTACTGAGGGTGCTTTTGATCCTCACATCCAGATTATTGTTAAAGATCTTGAAGAGAATAGACCCCAAAACTGAGCCCTGGATGAAACCATCCACTGGATTTAACTCTATTCATCACAATTCTTTGGGCTCAGACATCAATCCATTTTTTTAAAATCCAGTGAAGTGTACATCAATCCAAGCCAAGAGCAGTCAGTTTCTCCAGAAGACTGCAGTGGGAAACAAGGCTTAAATCAAAGTAGACAACATCCCCAGCCTTTATCTCATGCACTAAGTGGGCCACTTTGTCATTGAAGGAAATCAGGTTAGTTAAGCAGGACCTGCCTTTTATAAACCCATGCAGAATGGGCCTGATCACCTGGTTGTCCTGTATGTGCCACATGACGGTACTCATATGGTCTTCTCCATAACTTCTCCCACTTCCAGCACGGAGGCCACTGATGGGCCTGTAGTTCCTCAGCCATACCATCTGTCCCTTCTTATAGATGGACATCTCAATTTCTAACTTCCAGTCAACTTGAGACCTTCCTTGTTAGCCTGAACTGCTTACAAATGGTGGGAAGTGGTTTGGTGAGCACTTCTGCTGAGCCACTGAGGGACTGAAAGAGATATGTTCTGAAAATCCCACCTGTTTACCTGTAAGGAGTATACCATAGAAACATGATAGGTGAGACTGATTGGAGAACCTTCAGAAACCCACAAAGATGGTGGAATAAATGTTTAGCCCTTGTTGACAGTATAACACTGCTGCAGAGCTACTGTGTCAGCCTGTGTTTCAGCACCTTAACAAATTGTTTGAAACCTTATATATAATTAAGCTGTATTTTCATTTTAGCACTCTGGTGTCATGTAGCAACTATTATGCTTTAGGTTAGCAATAAAATATACAAACTTCTTATGCAGAGTATGAAGAAGGAATGTAATATTACTGCCTTTCTCTGTTTACTTCTTATTTAGATGCTAAAGTCTTCTGACAGGCATTTGTCTTACTGTGTAAAGTATCTAACGTCTCTGGGTATTAAATCCATAGCAGACTGATGAATAAATAATAGTAATACATAGACTCCACTTTCATTTGCTGTGAGTTTATAATTTTATTCATGGTAATATAAAGCAAATATAATATCAATGTAGTTTAAGAGGTATACTAGTGATGAGATACCCATACATAAACAATTTGTTACAGAGCACATTAAGTTATTGTTGCATTGAAGATGCATTCCAAAAGTTTATCTTACCCATCATATGCCAGTGGCTGCCTACCAGAAGCCACTGATTAACATAGGAGCTTTCACATTTGGAACGTGGTAAATTTTTCATCGCTCTGCACTTCTAACAGAAGAGGATTTATTTTGAAAAGATAGGGGAAATGTAAATAACATTCTAGGCTCAATTCATAAATCATTGTATCATGCCAGTGTTTTCTAAGACTGTACTTATTTTCTGGCGTCTTTTGAAAGAGTCTTTATCTTAACTCATCTTTGCAGTCCTTGGGGACTGCAGCAGCTTGTCTTCCTTAGGAATGGAGAGCAAGATCTTGTTGGAGGTGCTGACATTTGTTGCTGCTGAAAAGGTAACATCAACAAGCAATTGAAGGCAGTTAGCAGCTATTCTGATTCTTCCTGAAGTTACCCCAGAGAGAATGGTTTTTGGGAGAGTGTTGTTTCCTAGTACAAACAGGCTACTTCACTTAACAAAAGACAAAAGGGAGGGGCAAAGCTTAAAATCCAAACTATTGACATTCCAGAAGAGAGAGATCAAGTCGGCTGAACAAGGAAAAGCAACAGAGATTTTTTAGAAATAACCTTAACATGTGTGAGTAAGCACAGGTTTGGGGGCGTTATATTCACCTGCATGTTTTACTGACATTTGTAACTGTGACATTCTGCACGTTGGCCACAGCAACCCCATGCAGTGCTACAGGCTAGGGGCAGAGTGGCTGGAGAGCAGCCAGGCAGAGAGGGACCTGGGGGTACTGGTTGATGGTAGGCTGAACATGAGCCTGCAGTGTGCCCATGCGGCGAAGAGGGCCAATGACATCCTGGCCTGCATCAGGAACAGTGTGGCTGGAGTGGCTTAGCCTGGAGAAGAGGAGGTTCAGGGGAGACCTTATTGCTCTCTACAACTACCTGAAGGGAGGCTGTAGCCAGGTGGGGGCTGGTCTCATCTCCCAGGCAACCACCAACAGAACAAGAGGACACAGTCTCAAGTTGTGCCAGGGGAGGTTTAGACTGGAGGTTAGGAAGAAATTCTTCATCTCTAGAGTGATTGGCCATTGGAATGGGCTGCCCAGGGAGGTGGTGGAGTCGCAATCATTGGAGGTGTTTAGGAAGAGACTTGATGGGGTGCTTGGTTGCATGGTTTAGTTGACTAGGCGGTGTTGGATGATAGGTAGGACGCAATGATCTCGAAGGTCTTTTCCAACCTGGTTAATTCTCTCCTCTCCTCTCCTCTCCTCTCCTCTCCTCTCCTCTCCTCTCCTCTCCTCTCCTCTCCTCTCCTCTCCTCTCCTCTCCTCTCCTCTCCTCTCCTCTCCTCTCCTCTCCTCTCCTCTCCTCTCCTCTCCTCTCCTCTCCTCTCCTCTCCTCTCCTCTCCTCTCCTCTCCTCTCCTCTCCTCTCCTCTCCTCTCCTCTCCTCTCCTCTCCTCTCCTCTCCTCTCCTCTCCTCTCCTCTCCTCTCCTCTCCTCTCCTCTCCTCTCCTCTCCTCTCCTCTCCTCTCCTCTCCTCTCCTCTCCTCTCCTCTCCTCTCCTCTCCTCTCCTCTCCTCTCCTCTCCTCTCCTCTCCTCTCCTCTCCTCTCCTCTCCTCTCCTCTCCTCTCCTCTCCTCTCCTCTCCTCTCCTCTCCTCTCCTCTCCTCTCCTCTCCTCTCCTCTCCTCTCCTCTCCTCTCCTCTCCTCTCCTCTCCTCTCCTCTCCTCCCCTCCCCCCCCCCCCCCCCCCCTCCCCTCCCCTCCCCTCCCCTCCCCTCTCCTCCCCTCCCCTCCCCTCCCCTCCCCTCTCCTCCCCTCTCCTCTCCTCTCCTCTCCTCTCCTCTCCTCTCCTCTCCTCTCCTCTCCTCTCCTCTCCTCTCCTCTCCTCTCAGATCTGGACAGCACCTGGAGTGGCATAAAAGTTCTCCTGTTTGTTTTATTTGTACTGATTATCAAAACAATTTTACTGCTACAATTTTGACTGCCTTAGTTTTCATTTTAAATTTTTATAACATTTTGAAAAGAGGGACTTATGGAGCCACTACTTTAATACTTCCCAATAAAAATGGGAAAAAATGGGGCCTAAAAATGTAAAATGCTAAAATAAATGCACATTTAGCCTCTTAAATTGTGATTCTACTGGCAGATAATCTCATATGATCATGCTGTAGTGCAATTGATACTAGTAAAATTGGGTTAGGAAAGCAAATTAGAATAGAATAGAGTAGAGTAGAGTAAAATAGAATAGAATAGAATAGAATAGAATAGAATAGAATAGAATAGAATAGAATTAGGTAGGTTGGAAAAGACCTTTGAGATCAAGTCCAGCCTATCACCCAACACCATCTAATCAACTAAACCGTGGCACCAAGTGCCTCATCCAGTCCCCTCTTAAACACCTCCAGTGATGGTGACTCCATCACCTCCCTGGGCAGCACATTCCAATGGTCAATCACGCTTTCTGTGAAGAACTTCTTCCTAACCTCCAGCCTAAACCTCCCCTGGCACAGCTTGAGACTGTGTCCTCTTGTTCTGTTTCTGGATGCCTGGGGAAGAGACCAACCCCCAGCTGGCTGCAACCTCCCTTCAGGTAGTTGTAGACAGCAATAAGGTCTCCCCTGAGCCTCCTTTTCTCCAGTCTAAGCAACCCCAGCTCCCTCAGTCTCCCCTCATAGGGCTTGTGCTCCAAACCCCTCACCAGCTTAGAATTTTATTTACATTTCCCCAATCTTTTCAAAATAAATCCTCTTCTATTAGAACTGCAAAGTGATGAAAAATTTACCATGTTCCAAATGTGAAAGCTCCTATGTTAATCGATGGCTTCTGGTAGGCAGCCACTGGGATATGATGGGTAAGATAAACAAGTCAAAAGGAATTGAGCAAACATGTCCAAGGATCTGTGAAGAGTTCTGATTGCATGAAATCTCTTTGGGATTGTGCTGTTATTACCAACTTTGCCAGTCATTCCCTTAAGCACATGTTGGTAAAACAAATTTGCAAACACAGGGCACATCTGCATTGATCTCCAAGGAGAGGAGGGGGTTGGTCTCTGCTTCCAGGCAACCAGCACCAGAACAAGATGACACAGTCTCAAGCTGCACTAGGGGAAGTTTAGGCTCCAGGTGAGGAGAAAGTTCTTCACAGAGTTGTTACCCATTGGAATGTGCTGCCATTGGAATGTGCTGCCATTGGAATGTGCTGCCCAGGGAGGTGGTGGAGTCACCATCCCTGGAGGCATTCAAGAGGGAATTGGACATGACACTTTGTGCCATGGTGCAGTGGTCATGAGGTGATGGGTGACAGGTTGGACTTGATGATCTTTGAAGTCTTTTCCAGCGTTGTTGATTCTATGATTCTATGATAATGTAGGCTGGATTCAAGACGAGAGAAAGGGGGAGTGGATGGAGCATGGTGGGCAGTACACTCCTGCAAAAGCTGTATAGCTAAGCATGGAGCAAGTTGTCATAGATGAAGAGATTTCTCTTATATCTGCAGTGATTAACATGTTTAGTGTAAAAATAGTGGGGTTTTTTACACTACAGAAATCTCTGATTTTTTCTAATGATTGCTAATAAGGGTTAAATATTAGGCCCCTCTATTAGCTGTTTGCCTGCTTGCAGCACCCTCATATAGACTTTCTCTGATAAATATTAGACATCATACTGGTATCAGACCCCATGAAAGCTTTTCTATGTCAGGGTTTCTAAATACTGAAAGATTTTAGTACTGCTAGTCTGTCACATGTTTTCTCAGAAGTGTTTTCTCCAGTACAAGCTTTGTAAGCTTGTGAAAATGAGCAAATACCAAATATGAACTTCAAGAATTAGTTAACTAGGGACCTGAAGCTTGTGGAAAGTACCTAAGCTTAAAGAAGTCAGTGTTTCAGATGAGTTCATGGCATCTCCCAAAAAGTGAAAGTGGTTAACTGATTGAAATGGGCCATCTCCTATGTTAGACATGTGCATGAAAATAGTATGAAATAACACTGTGAATTATAACAAGATAAGTCTCAATAGCCATTGAATTAAAAGAGAAAAACTTAGTCCCACCAGAACTAAGGAAAAAAAAAATCATTTAACTTTATCCCCTCTATCCACATTTGTATCTGTTCCATTTGTTTCTTTATAGAAGGATACACCAGCTTCAGCATCAGAATAATGACTTGATTCAGAGGCCTTATAAAATAATTTCTGCTGCTGAGAAGATTCACCTAAACCCACTGCCATTGCTGTATCATTATTTAGACTTCTTTTAGTCTTTAATTGGTATGGGATCTCATATGGCCAAAGTCTTTAATGCACTGGGTTTAAAGAGCTGATTTTTCTACTTTAGCCTGGGCTTTGGGCTCCCAGTCTCCTGTGCAGAAATTATGATTGTGAGGTGTGAAAACGTGGCTGCTGCTATAGCTGTAACCAGTATTAAATGCAAATTCAGGCAAGCTTCTTAGCACAAATTATTGCTTAAAATTAGCAATTTCTATGCAAAAAATCAAGTGAAAATTTGCATTAAAATAATATGGTTGCTCATTCAAGTTGCTGACATGGTTAGTTATGCTAGGTTTAAGATCCTGAATTTGATTATTAGTTTCTTTTCCTTTATAGCTAGAACAAAAAGTCTGCTTGGAGTTGGCCAAAGGAGCTACCTCTTCTTCTGTAAAGATATTGGGCAGCTGAGTAGTTGCAGCACTGCTAAAATTAATTCTGAAGCCACCCTGTTGTGTAAACTCCCCCCCAAAAATGCAGTGACAGGTTCTTTGCAAGAATTGCATTAGCAGAGGCATAGTAAATATAAGTACAGTCAACAGAAGGGTTAGAATTTACCTTGGGTAGAAATAAATTGTGTATGGGTTTCCATGGATGCATGCATGTGATCAAACACACAGATATACACTTACCTGTTGCACAATGTGTGTGTCTTCTGAATCTCAAGATGAAGAATTTACTTTCCTCACTGTAAAGACCACTGAAATGCCAGTATGCAGATGTTTTGCCTTACTGGGATAATTATCCCTGTATGGAGACTGTCAGTCTTTGAAAGAGCTTATGGAAGTTAGTAGGAAGAAGAGTTGTTTAGGAAAGATGCCATGCTGTCTGAGAGGTGTGGAACATGGGATTTTTGGATGGTGAGAGTCATCAGTTTGGTTCATCCCTTCCCTTTCAGGAGATGTACCCAGCATTGTAAGAGTCTCTAGATGATTGTCAGTTCCAGGCTTTGATTCTTGTTGCTGTAACTACTTCCCTTGGCAGCCTATTTTATTCTCTAATAACTCTGTGAATTGAAAGGGCTCTTCCTAGTGTTCAGCATATAATAGGCATGGACAAACTAGCTCAGTTAAGCAAGAGCTGGCCAGCAGCCTTGTTCCTGTTTAGATGCCAGGATAAAATATTTTGGGTTTAAAAAGGATTCAGGATGCTCTCACCTTATTTTAGATTACCCCTTCTTTGAGCCACTCCTGTTGAGGTGTGTAGATGAATAGACTGTTCTTGTTCATGGAATGCAGAACATTTACCATAAGGTGGGAATATGTTTCTTATATTAAGATCACTGAAAGAGACTCAGTTTCTTGGCTCTGCCTCTGCAGTCTGCTGACTTTTCTAAACTGGTGTTGATGAGAGTGATATGAACTTTTGTTATCTGACAGCACATAGGATGGCAGCAAGACAAACTATTCCCATAGAGACAAGTTCCAAGAAGGCCAAGAGAATTACTAATGTTAAATAATTGCATTGTGTTACATCTCCCTTTCTAGAACTGATTTATTGCACATAAAACTATTATGATCTTTCCTCCCATTATTTCAAAGTGAAATGCTTAAAGGGCTAATAAACTCAGTGTTTAGCACACTTTTATTTTGTAGTTCAAAACTTCAAGCTTGGCATAAATAACATTACCTCTAGGGAGTGAAAATAACTTTACCCAGCAGCTTCAAATACAATTTTCTGAGTCATTCTTTCTTTTAATCCTTGCAAAATACCAAACTGAGGTAAAACTCCTTTTGGCTGATAGACAAAAGGAAATTACAGCTGTCTGGAGTTCAAAAGAGTCGCAATAAAACTTGAATTATGACAAAAATATACTGTTTGTTATTAAAGCCTCAGCAGTTCATGAATTAAACAGCTGTATGTTTCTCTGCATGTTTGATACTGCTTATCTTTTCCTTGGCATACAAAATAATTTTATTCACATCTCCTTATACACTTACCCCATGTTTTTTTGTGAGACCATACTAATTCATAGTAGATAAGAACTAGATCCGTTGAACTGATTTACTAGGTCAGTGGACAATGTTAAATACTTAAAACTGATCAGGTATGTATGAATAGTCACATAATTTGTTAGTAACTTGCCTACTGTATTGTGGGAAGAAGCTGCTCCATAGGCAGAATGTACTTTATTGATTATCCTGAGTAAAATGTAGACCAAGAACATTTAAGCTTCTACATACAAAGAACGAAATGAGGAGTTGCCAACGGCACTGCAATATTTATTTTTAATTGAGCAAGTGCTCTAGGGTTTCACTTTTGAATAGGATCTTAGGATTAATGAGGAGTTGTTCACATTTCATATAAGGATATGTTGGCAATCATAGTAATTCTGAAAATTTCTTTTGCGTTTTAAATGATTCATTATGGCCTATAAAACAAGTGGATTAAGGGGCCCTAATTCCCTGTACTTTGAATTGAGCTCTTGATCACACTTTCAGCAGTTTTTAAACGGTAGAGGTTGCCCAAGCCCCTGGCTGCAGTACTTGTGTCCATGTGGGGCAAAGGGTTGCAGAAACTACAGTACGAGATCCAGCCAGTAACCCAGCAGGCTCAGGATGTAGTCTCCCACCTACCAGGACTGGATTTTACAAGCGTGTTTCCAAACAACAGTCAACAAGCAGCTATTAAACTATCTGCCCCGAGGCTAAATTGCTTTCTCTTGCCACTTTGATATCTGCATGTACCTCTATGTGTGAGAGACTGATATCATACCTAAAATTTTGAACTTAGAGCTCAGCATGTTTTAATTATCTGTAAGAGCACACTCTGTGCTTCAGATTCAAATACATGTTGTGATAATTGGCTCCTCACAGCTGGGAAAACAATATTTAGCTTAAAGTATGTCCAGTGAACGTTGCTATCTTCTGATTTTATTGGCATTTCCTTTATCCTTGTATAGTCTTGGAGGAGAATTGTTCTGTACTCTGCTGAATACCCTGGCATGGCCTCTGTGTCGCTTACATATGTCACCTTATATAAGGTCATCTTGCCTTACATGTGTCACTTTCTATAAGGTTGTCTTTGCCCTGGTTACTTGTCTTTCCTTTGAAGTAATGGTCCCAATCTTTGGAGTTTTTCTTGAATGTAGTATCACATCACACATATCCATGGTCACAACCATCATCCTTTCATGACATCCTGAGTTCCTGCCAATTATTCCTAGATGTAGGTTAACCAGAACCAAATGCAGTGTTCATAGATGATGGCATGTTACTAATTCATGACTTTCTTCTTCCTGTTCTTTTATCTTACTATACCCTTGGTTAAAAAATAAATAAAATAAAATAAATCTTTGATGACCCTTAAGTCCATTTGAAAGCTCACTAAATTCTTCAGAGATCTATCCTCTCAACGTCCTCCCCAATATTTTCTTTGCTAAGTGCTGTCAAACCTTATATCTTACCTCAGTGCGTATGACTACAGTCAGCACTGGTTAGGCCACACCTTGAGTACTGTGTCCAGTTCTGGGCCCCTCAATTTAAGGACATTGAGACTCTTGAACGTGTCCAGAGAAGGGCAACAAGGCTGGTGAGAGGCCTCGAGCACAGCCCCTACAAGGAGAGGCTGAGGGAGCTGGGGTTGCTTAGCCTGGAGAAGAGGAGGCTCAGGGGAGACCTTGTTGCTGTCTACAACTACCTGAAGGGAGGTTGTAGCCAGGTAGGGGTTGGTCTCTTCTCCCAGGCAATCAGCAGCAGAACAAGAGGTATTTCAGTCCCTAGACTTTAGGAAATCACAGAATCACAGAAACATTCAGGTTGGAAAAGACCCTCAGAACAGAGTCTCAAGCTGTGCCAGGGGAATTTTAGGCTTGAGGTGAGGAGAAATTTCTTCACAGAGAGAGTTGTTAGCCATTGGGATGTGCTGCCCAGGGAGGTGGTGGAGTCACCATCCCTGGAGGTGTTCAAGAGGGGATTGGACGTGGCACTTGAAGCCATGGTTTAGTAGTCACGAGGTGCTGGGTGACAGGTTGGACTTGATGATCTTTGAGGTCTTTTCCAATCTTATTGATTCTGTGATTCTAAAGAAATATAAAACCATTTATAATTCACTTGACAAATCATATAGACATATTTTGTGATTTTGAAAATAATAGTTTGGATCCCAGCAGCAAAAAGCTGATTTTATGAAGCAAGAGATTTGATTAGTTTTATCTTAGCACATGTAATGCTGTTATTATTAGATAAAACAGGACTCAACTTCTTAAAAAAACCAAACCAACCAACAAAAAATACCCTGCAGTGATGAATTTTGCAGAGTGACTATTTTCAGCAGGTGGGAACCCTAAGCCATCTTCTCTCAACTCATCCATTAGAATAATTCTAGCAAGCTGATAGCTTAGTCTGCCCAACCCAGCAATGACACTTCTTAAACATGTAACTTTTGAACAGGTTCTGTATGAAATACTTTCCTCAAGCATATTGACTGTGTTACTCTGTTCTTTGAAGCTGTCAGTTTCAGACTTGGTGAGCCAAATGTTAGCCAGGGTTTAACACTGTTATGGACAGTGAAGATCTAGTGGACTATGGAGAACTATTCACTGCATGTTGCAGCAGACATTTCTGTCTGGTCAGATGAACAGAACTGAGCTGGTTCTTTTGACCAGATTCCTGGTCCCTGTTCTCCTGCTACTTATTTTACAGATATGCTGGGGGGTTTTAAAGCCATTTGCTCTTCTTTTCAGTATCTTCTTCTCTCATTTCCTGTTGCCATGAGATTACATCTGTAGGCACATGTGCATCTCAGCCAGATCACTAGCCTTGAGACCAGGATCACAGGCCTTAGGTCCCAACCTCCACAAAAGTGGGAATGCCTAGTCCAGGGGGAGCAGCCTCTTGCAGTGGTGTGGTGGTTGAGGCTGGGTGCCGGCCCCCTGATGCTGCTGCACAGACCACACCTGGGAGGTCCCAAGGGGTGGGCCGAGCCCAGGTGGAGGTCACAGGTAACCAGGTATTCCATTCCCATAATGCCCTGCTCCCCTATAATACCTCAGCGCGGGGTCTTCACTTGCTCTTTTGTCCCCCACTGCTGCCTAGGTAAAATGGCAGGAGCTGCCTCCCTTGGGCCTGCCCAGGCCCAAGGCTGGGCTGGGGGGAGAAGAAAGAGCCCTGGGGGGGTTTGGGGCGTACCTCCAGTTGGGGATGGGACGTTCTTTGGTATGTTCTGGGATCTCTCTCTCTTTGTCACAATGCTTGTGGTTTTCTGTAAAACTTTCATTGTTTTTCCATTTAAACTTTCCACCATTTTCTGCAACCCATTTGTCTGAGTCTTTCTTTGCCTGTGGTGGGAGAATTGGTCTCCGAAACCATGACAAGTGGCTGGCAGGACCCCAGAGCTACTACAGCACATTGGATGGTGCAACCCCAACAGTTTCGGTCTTGTTCACATAACCTTCACTCATTTAATGAAGCTTTTTCAAAGCCAAACACCTAGCTCATCTTGGATATTCCTAAATGGTGTGCACGACACTGAATGTGGCCACATACAGCTTTTCAGTCCAAATGCCCAGATAGCTTCTCTTCCTCTGGGTTGATTGCAAGCAATCATCAGCATTCAGTCCACAACTCATACTTAGGAGTAAGTTGCTTGAACATGCTCCCAGACCCTTATGGAGCTATGTAGAAATAAAATCACAGTATACACACAGGAGTATTTCTTTCAAAATGCATTGCCTTAATCATTGTTTAGTTTGATAGAATGAATAACACTGGGATAAACAAAAAAAGTGGTAAAATTAGTGTGCTAGGGACACAGAATGCTGGAGACATGAATTTTCTATGAACACAAGTCATCAAAAATAGAGCAATACTCTAAAAGATTTCCTATCCAAACTAGGGAAACAGCAGTCCGCAGGCAGTGCTCAGTAGGACTGCCTGACAGAAATATATTACCATTTTCGGGGCCATATTTCTACTATAGATTAAATGTAATAGTTTCAAAACGTCATTAAATGCTAGGAGTTATTTTTTACTTTTAATGAGCCATTTGGAGCCTCGGCACTGAGAGAGTGCTCTCTTACTAGACTTCCTCATTACATTTTCAGTAATAACTGATATTCCCAGTGCAATTTCCTCCCTGAAATCTCCTTCCAAGTCACTTGGTTCGTGATGCAATCATAAGAAGGTGGCAATAGGATGTGTTAAATCAGTGTCTAATCATGGCTAAATCTAACAGAACAATTGGGCTGGCAGCCACAACAGAAATGTCTGGATTTGAATTAAATATTTTAGGGGACTTTGTTTAGCATGTATATCATGATAAAGACACCCAGATTACTCATCTAGAAACTTGGGGAAGAACTATGATTATTCTTGGTTCCCTGACCTGGACATGGCCTTTTTTATACATAAAATAAAGGATATCAGTTAAAAAATAGGTGCTCTAGAATTGCTAATTTTATAACTAACTCTTTGCTGAGATCTGCATATTTTCAAAGCATTGCAAGTCACTAGGAGTTCTAAATTAATTGGATAAATTAGTTGGTAGCCTTTACCAGCAATAGTGAGGCTACTGAAGGAGTTGAGCTCCATATTTAAACTTAAATGTAGTTTTAGCTACTGAGGAGTCTGTGATTCTTACTATAATTAATAAGCTATATTTGCTCTTTCTGTTTGGAAAAAGCCAAGGTCTGCCAGACTTTGAAGCTATGCCTTGAATACAGCAAAAGGGAAACCAAATTGTGCCTTTAACAGTGAGAGTTCTGAACATGACGATGACAAAGCTTTGTGCTAGTCAGCAAGGAAGAAACACAGGAAAATTAGAGGAATTCTTGAGTAAAAACAGAAAGCCTTTATTAGCTCTTGGGAGATTCTTGCTTTGGTTTAATAGCTGAACACTCTTAGGGGAATACAGGTATTGATCCTTTTTCTGGTCTCTGCAGTGTCCTCTACTGTAATTACTTCCCTTTATATGTAACAAAGCCTAAAAGGCAGACCCAAACTGGATCTCAGGGTCTTGTACCTGAGCCATGCTGTATCCTGTTGTAAAACAAATAAAAAGCCAAAAGCCCAAACACAAGCAAATTTAACTTGAATTAACAGCTCTTGTGATTATTCTTCAGCCTTTGTCGTTACATAAATCATCTCTTTGTTTAATATAATGTCGTTTGTTACACGAAAGTGAAAACCTCTGAACAGTTTTGTTGTAAGCAGAGAACAGACACCGATAATGAGGCAGAAAATTACGTGAGTGCCCAAACACATTGATTCATTGCCTAAGCTGGCTTTTAAACTTCTTTGTGAAAGTAGTGAGTAGTCTGTAGCCAGATGCCCCATTAGAAATAAGGGGGGCACTTTCCTTGCTCTGAGCTTTCTTAGATCTTAATAACACACACACACAAAATAATTATCTGGCTCTTAAGAAAGCCCCAAGTGCCTGACATGATTCCCACAGTTGTCTCCATGTGATAATTTGACAAACAAGTCTGTGTATGATTATGAATTTGGCTGATACTACAAATTATTATTTATTATTATTATTAAATAATTATTATAGTATTATTATAATATAATAATAATAACAACAGCAACAACAACAATAATAATAGTAGTAATGACCTCTCTTAATGAATTCAACTTCAGAAGTCTTTGACAACTTCTGGGTTAAAAGTAATTGGTAAAACCTTAAGGTCTGAATTAAAACATGTCAGGCAAGCTGAAGCCTGCAGAAAGTTTTCTTGAAAAGCCTTTCTGCAGGGTGTGGCAGCTTGGGAGTGGCAAATTCCCAGACAGAGCAAAATGAAGCCATATGTGGGTTAGGTGAAATATAAACCTAGAAGGACACAGAGTCATCTGTGAGGCAGAGAAAGAATTAGGCGGGCATGCTTTCACAGGGAAATACAAAGCTCGGACTTACATTTAAGGTGAAGTGAAGTTAGACTAAGTAGCTGACAGGAAGTTTTTCAATTTTGAAGAGAAGCTGAGCCTCAGGAGAAAGACCCTGGGAGTTCAAGACCCAAAGAAATGCTCCAGTGCAATGGGAGGGAGGTATCTAGGAAATTATGGACAGGGTCATGTGTAGTGCCTATTTGTTAAAGAGGCAGCAAGACCCAGCTCAACCAGCAACATGTTTGTGCACTTGCTTTCATGCGTGTGCCACTGAGAAAGCTGGTCAGGAGGATCTGAATACTAAGCACGGTATTTCTGGCTATGTCCTTTAGCACCCAGGGAGCACTGAAAGGAGAATTTGTCAGTTTTGTGCTAGTCTCTAAAGCTCCTAGGTGGAGCAGCTTGTGCCAGCTAGGGAGAGTGGGGATGTGAAAGAGACCATGTTCCCTTGAGTATCCTGCAGTTTGGGGATCAGGCACAAGCAAGGTAGACAAGTTGGCGTCGCAGTTTAACCCCAGCCAGCAGCTACTCAGCACACAGCTGCTCACTCACTCCTCCCCATCCCAGTGGGGTGGGGTGGAGAAACAAAAAAGAACAAACAAACTCATGAGTTGAAACAAGAACAACTTACATACTGAGCATGATGATTGGGAATATCCCCTTGGCTAGTTCAGATCAACAGTCTTGTCCATGCTCCCTCCTAGCTCCTTGTTCACTGGCTTGCTGGCAGAGCATGGGAAACCGAGAAGCAGGTAAGCACTATGTAGCAACAACTAAAGCATCAGTGCGCTGTCAAAATTATTCTCACGCTAAATCTGAAACACAGCACTGCACCAGCTGCTGGGAAGGAAAGTAAATCTATCCCAGCCAAAAGCAGGACAGTTGTGGGGCAGTCACCCACACCCAGAGCTGGAGGATGGCATCTGTCCTGCCACTACTGCGATGGGGCAGGAAATGTGGAGGCATGATACAAAGGAGGTCCTAAACAGTGAGGCCCACGAACATAATAATGAATGTGTGTGTACTGTAACCATATGTAAATGTGATACCTAAGGGTGGCCTCTGTCCTTGCCCTGACATCCATGGGAAAGATGCTCAAACACATTCCTGAGAATGCAGCCATAGCATACTGCAGGAGCAGGTAAATGTAGAAGTAAATGTAGAAGTAACCGTATGGCAACTGTCTCTATGCAAGTCACATTTTCCACACTACTGGAGGTTTTAGATTCAAGACTCCCAAATACTCTAAAGGAGAAATAAATGGACCTTGGTTTTTTTTCTGCAAATAATGCACTTTCCACAGCCATTTCACTAGACAGGCCAGAAGCCTCTTTCAGGCATACTTCTCTTGGACAGGTGATTTTCCACAAACAGGACTGTGAGTTGTAAATGGATGTAAAGTAGTCCCTGACCTTCTGCAACAACAGCTGTAACCACAGAGGTCTAGTTGATCCCCCTTAGCAGGTATTTGAGTAGTTTTAATGGACATAATTAGATTTTATAATTTATAAAAGCTGGTGAACCAACAAGAAACGCTGGATTCTAGGGTGTTTGCACTGAGTAGCCTGCTAGGAAAAATATATTTGAAGTAATTTGCAGGGCAGGCTATTGACCTTCTCCTGGTCATAAGGAAATTAATATTTCTGGTTTGGAGAAATGAGCAACAATATCCACTTCAATAGACTTCCAAAAGAGCAGGCATGTGAACAGACTAACATTTTAAGGTAATTTAGAACAAGGTTTTCCTGAAGTGGTTTATTCTCCTAATATCTTGCTAGACACCATGCTGATACTGAGGATGCTAGAAAATATCAAACAAAGAAAGTCTTATATCCCCATATGTAGTTCCATTCACTTCTGTGGGAGCCTGCCCAGGTGTTAGGAACCTCTTGCAGCGTGAATGACAACAATAATTTACATACAATTTATGCATATTAGTTAAACTGGCTGAATATTTCACACCTAGAAATATATCTGGAAAATTCAACATCTTTTTCTGCTTACCCAGTGTTTGTGAGAAGATTGTAATTGCTCAAATTGTGTCTTATTCAGATGATCATGTACAATTCCTGCATGCAGCTCAGCAGACATGACTGGAGTTGGGTGATCAATTGTGTACAGCAGGATGAGAAAATACTACTATATAATTGTTGCTCCCTGAGGCTCACATCCGGATCCCAGCAGTTCCCTTCCCAGTTTATTGAGCTGTAGTTAAAACCAAAGGGGACTCTAATCCTGCAGTGAGCAGTCAAGGGAAAAACTTTGACTGTTTTAAAAATATGGATACCAATAAATTTCTTAGAATAACCCAGCCTTGGAAATGAGTGCAACGGTGATGTCACCATGGCAGAGGGAACTCACCACAGTCACTGAAGGTGTGTTCACACTGATTCCTCCTATTGCATCCACATAGCTTCAGTTAAGAACCTTTTCACACTATCATTAAGGTTGGAAGAGACCTCGAGGATCATCAAGTCCAACCTGTCACCACAGATCTCATGACTAGACCATGGCACCAAGTGCCACGTCCAATCTCCTCTTGAACACCTCCAGGGATGGTGACTCCACCACCTCCCTGGGCAGCCCATTCCAATGACGAATGACTCACTCGGTGAAGAACTTTCTCCTCACCTTGAGTCTAAACTTCCCCTGGTGCAGCTTGAGACTCTGTCCCCTTGTTCTGGTGCTGGTTGCCTGGGAGCTGGTACCTTTTAGCTGATAACAAGTATTTAGTGCTTGAGGGGAAGATCTGCTCTTCCCTAAGACACCTTTCCCGTTTAATAAATTTTTATTTCAGAAGATAAACATCTCCTTTCTTGGCTGAATGGTAGACTTTTATTCTAAGAAAAAATGTGGTGCTGTAAATGAGCAGAATGTGTTTGTGACTGTACTGATCCTTGAGAAAACATAGGCTTGATAATGTTACAACTTTTATTTTCTTTTAATTGGACTGACATATGTGAAGATTCTCAGGAGAACAACAAGGGGAATATTTTTCTGTTTTCTTTTTCTTCAGGAATTCAGAGATGAAACTGAATGGGCAGAGGGCTTGGTAACATCCTGTTGAGCAAAGTGCCTTAGAGTGTTGACAGATTGTCAGTACTAAGTTTTGCAACATTTGACCGAATTCTGCAGTGAGTTTATTAAAGTGATTCAGTGCAGTGCGAGCAAGTGAAATATGTGTTCCACCCATTTTGATTAAAACAAGGCAGAGCAGTGGAAAGATGCCAGGAAAAAAAATAATTAAGTAATCCATTCATATCTTTTTAGGAAGTTTCTACAAATACGTGCCTGCTCCATGAATAATGGGGCATGTTGAGAACAAAAATGGAATTAGTAATCGAGCAGGCAGGATAAAAACCCTTCCTCATTTGTATTTAGGAGTGCACAGGATGAATATGTGGGAATAGCTGCTCACAGATAGGTCCCTAGGGGAATAGATATGGCACTGTTACGTTAGGTCGGCTAAGGAGGGAGAGGTTTGCATGTCCATGTAAGGGTCTAGCAGGACAAGCAACTCAGCTAACTTTAGCAAAGATAGCAAGTTAGTGACATGAAAAATCCCCTCCAGCTGCACTAGTAAATAACAAAATGGAAAAAATGAAATTCTGTTAACAGCAACCTGATTCTCTTTCAGCTAACTGGATGATTTGCTGGTTAGAGGTTAAAGGTTTTGTCAGCAGTAGTTCAATTAGCAGACCTGATGCATGAGCATCCACTCAAATTGCCATGGCTAAAGCGGGCCTGCTGCAAAGAATGCGCAGTTGAGAGACCGTGTTCAGGCTGAAGCTATATGACAAGTGGCTTCTTGGAGCTAAATCACATACTGTTAATGCTGACCTTCAATCCTTTGCCTTGTCAGCTACTGGCAGAGCATCTTGTTCTACCTATCTCTGAGAAACACCCTAACTTCCTCCCCTTCTTTACCTTTTTTAGCCAATAAAAACTTTGATATGTCGGTAGGATATTTTGCACTGAGAGCTTACGGGAGATGAAAGTGGGTTTTTAGCTGAGCGAACAGTGCCCCACTTGGCTTTAAAGATTTCCTTGCAGCAATGTACTTGCTCTTCTGACAAGAAGAAATATCATCCAGTGAGGATTTTGACACATATCACACTCTGTATACTTCTGGATGTTATCCATTTAGGACGTACAAAAGTCTATTGAAAGGATGTTTTTATTAAATGTAGAGAATATGGTCCTGCTGCAGTGTTACTCTAGGCTGCAATACTATCAGGGTTTGGGTTTGGGTTTATTATTGGTTTACACCACCACTGGTTGGAGGAAAGATTTTATGAAACTGTCAGCATCCAAAATTGTCAGGGGAGGCAAATTCAGGGTGTAATAACACCTATATATTCGAGCAGAGTGCTTCAGAGGCAGGATAGCTGGCTTGTGCGATATATTGACAAAGTTCAGCTGCTAAGCCTGTCTTGATGGCCCAGGAAAAACTGTGCCTTTGCTGGGAAAATGTGAAAGGGGCAAATACTTAGCACCAGGGCCCATGTAGCACTTGCTCAGCTAAAAAGCACTGCTGAGAAATAGACTTAATTTGCTTGGTTATGGCACTGTATTAATATGGCTATACTGTTTTACCAGTACCTCAGGGATTGTTGTGACATTCATTTACCAGCAAATGCATAGATCTATCCTGGGTTCATTTATGTAGTTTACACCTGACTGACTGACTTTTTAACAATGCTTCAAGGCTTAGCCTGGTACTTATTGCTGCATATGCTGCACCTGTAAGACGATGCAGCCCAGGTGGCCAATGGCATCCTGGCCTGTATCAGGAATAGTGTGGCCAGCAGGAGCAGGGAAGTCATTGTGCCCCTGTACTCTGCACTGGTTAGGCCACACCTTGAGTCCTGTGTCCAGTTCTGGGCCCCTCAGTTTAAGAAGGACATTGAGACACTTGAATGTGTCTAGAGAAGGGCAATGAGGCTGGTGAGAGGCCTTGAGCACAAGCCCTATGAGGAGAGGCTGAGGGAGCTGGGATTGTTTAGTCTGGAGAAGAGGAGGTTCAGGGGAGACCTCATTGCTGTCTACAACTACCTGAAGGGGGGCTGTAGCCAGGAGGGAGTTGGTCTCTTCTCCCAGGCAACCAGCACCAGAACAAGAGGACACAGTCTCAAGCTGCACCAGGAGAAGTTTAGACTCGAGGTGAGGAGAAAGTTCTTCACTGAGTGAGTCGTTCGTCATTGGAATGAGCTGCCCAGG
Source organism: Dryobates pubescens (assembly GCF_014839835.1). Lineage (NCBI taxonomy): Eukaryota > Metazoa > Chordata > Aves > Piciformes > Picidae > Dryobates > Dryobates pubescens. The sequence goes on along the minus strand of NC_071618.1, from coordinate 27,585,691 downwards.
GAGGTGGTGGAGTCACTGTCCCTGGAGGGGTTCAAGAGGGGATTGGACGTGGCACTTGGTGCTATGGTCTAGTCATGAGGTCTGTGGTGACAGGTTGGACTTGATGATCTTTGAGGTCTCTTCCAACCTTGGTGATACTGTGATACTGTGATGCGCAGCATATTGGTCTACCTAGGATAGTCTTCTGTAGGTCTCCTCATTTTTCTTTAACACTTCCTTGTAACAATAGCAATGTAGCAGTATGTATGTTTTACAGACAGAGTTTCAAACAATGAGAGTTTGACTTGCTCAGATGTCAAGCTGTGTCAAACTGTGAGGTTTATCTAATATCCTTCCTTTGACACAACTTCACTGCCTCACCTTAGGCAAATCACTAGGTCTTCCATTGATGAGTTTCCCCCAACACCCATTGTCAGGCTTCTGAGATTCAGTGAAGGGCTCATCAGAATTGAAAGCATTTGCTTTTATTAATTTGCATGTACACATTGATGAGAAATATGCATAGAGAGTAATGGCTAGATTCCATAATCTTTATTCATCCTAATTAGTCTCTGAATTTGAATGGTCCAGGTACTCAAAGACACCTAATGGAACATGCTCATTTCTGTTGAAAATAGACATTTTAAGAAAGTTGAATGTTGTTCTGAAAAATGATGAAGTTTGCATCCCAAGTCACTTATAAAAAGGCCACAAATGTTTATGCAGTAATGTGTAAATGCAAGAAAGGTGTTGCTGAGGGTTAAAAATACCATACACCTCCAAAACATGGGTACAATGTAGGTTTTATGTCTCCTTTGCACCTGAGATTTGGAAGTCACGTGGTGCATTTTATTCTGTGTAGTGACTTTCCTCACCTTTTCCCCTCTCACACATTATATTCTATGTATTTTTCTAAAAACAGGTTGCTGGACTCCAGACATAACACTGTAAAAATCTGTCAGCTCAGTTCAAGTCAGATAATGCCCTTGGCTACTTTTATTTTCCAGTATGTCACAAATGACCACTCGTTTCTTGACAGAGGTGTCTGGGTCGGAATATGCCCAGCTTCCTGCTGGTAGCAATTAAAATTATCCATCACCCATGGGTAGATTTGAATTAAAGTATCAGCAGAAAAATGACTCTTGCAGCCAGCTAGGTCATGCATCAATAGCAAGGTATGAGCAAAGATGGCACTAGAGGGTGAACTACATGTTACAAAAGAGTGAGACAGGAAAAGGAGAAAAATTCTAACCTCGATGTCGTATGAATAATGGAGAGATATTAACATTAACAGGAGAACAGGTTAGTGCAGTGCTGGGGGAGAAGTGACACAGATGGCAATGATGGCTGTAACATCTGGGAAAAGAGACAGAAAAGCCAGGTAAAGCATTGGAGGTGCCAGCAGGGTAATTCCTAAATATGAGAATGGTAAGGATTGCTGGATCCTCAAAGGAGTGGCGAAGATATAACATCCATCTGACGCAGATTTCAAGCCAGGACACATCTTAAGGCCCTGCTCTGCCCTCAGTTGATTTCAATAGGTTTCGTGAGTGAACATAATGCCAAATGGCCATGCATGGCCATAAAAATATCTTTTTATAGTCTGTTACAAGTCAGTGTTTAGCAATGACAGAAACAGAAGATGAGCTATTCCTTCTGATCCAGCTCTTCATGTTTCCAGTCTAATTTATGACCCCTCAAGTGATCATGCAGCACATTCTGGCTGCCTGCAGAGGATTGGGTTGAAGAGGCTCTACCTCTTGCTGGATTATTCTATAATAAGTAATTTTACTTGCCTGTTGCTGGTATTGCATATGGCATTGCATTATTGCACAGCTGCAAATGAATGAAGGAAGCTGCCGGCACAGCTGTGTAAAGACAGCAGTCCACAAACAAGCCTTGGTGTTACAGAGGACTGTGCTGTTGCTGATGAAAGCTGCTCCGATTTCTATATATGTTTTGCCTTGCTGTTCTTGTTATTCCAAGGTGAGGCTCAAGTCCAAACCTCTCCATCGCTGACCATAATTTACTTTATCTATGAAGACAGTTTAAGGTCAGATTAATAAGAAATATATTTGTTCAGATTATTTTGATGAAAGTAATTCTGCTGGAAACTGTAGAACTTCCAAAGCTACCTGTCTAAGGGGAAAACAAAAAGAGAAGGGGAAGGTAGGGGGGGGAAGAAGGAAGGGAATTAAGGAAATGTTATTAAAAGATGGCATGAGCTTTTAATCATGCACAACATTTTATTGTCCTGTATATTCTTCCCCAGTGAAAGGTGTACCTCTAAATAAAAGTTTATGTTCCACAGAGAACATACCAAAAGAATGTTCTCTTTCGAGATTGATGGTGCTTGTTATTTTAGGGAGAAAAACCAAAACAACAACAACAGAAAATTATCCAGGAAATACCTGACCTAAACTGAAAATATCTGATAGGTACATAGCTAGCTGTACTTATATGCATATTTAAAAAGCCACAACATATCACTGTATATCCTCTCTGCTTTACGTCCAGTTGGGGCTGTTCAGTCGGCAGAAGAGAAGGCTCCAAGGAGACCTTTTGGGGGCCTTCCAGTATCTGAAGGGGGCCTACAAGAAAGCTGGTGAGGGACTTTTTAGGGTGTCAGGTAATGATAGGACTAGGGGGAATGGAAAAAAATTAGAAGTGGGTAGATTCAGGTTGGATGTTAGGAAGAAGTTCTTCACCATGAGGGTGGTGAGACACTGGACCAGGTAGGCCAGGGGAATGGTAGAAGCCCCATCCCTGGATGTTTTTAAGGCCAGGCTGGATATGGCTCTGAGCAACCTGATCTAGTGTGAGGTTAGAACTAGATGGTCCTTGAGGTTCCTTCCAGCCCTGACAATTCTATGATTCTATACTTTGATTATGCCCACAGGTGTATATGCATTCTGGCTGCTGTGATGTGAATGCCCATGTTCTTTCAACAGTCAGTGGGGAAGAGAGGTGGCACCAGAATGCCATTGATTGCCTTTCTTTTAACATTTCCTACAGGGTGAAACCTGGACAGCATGCTTTGGATGGGTAGCTGGGATTTATATGGCTAAAATTATGTTCAGTAAATCTTAATTTTGATTCATGATGGTACAGTGCAAGGTTTTCTGCAAGATGGATAAAACCACAGCAAATGAAGAAAAATATATTTAATCATGTATATTAGTAGATATTAATGAGAAATTCTTCATTAGATAGCTTCCTGCTTGCTAATGTACTCTGCCACAGACCTGCAGTACTTGAAGTTCAACATCATGGATTTTTGGACCAATCTTCATATCTGGAGAACTTATCTGTGATGACAAAACAGCATGGAGACTGCAGGAATAAAAGAAATGGTACACGTACCTCCAAAAGATTTGGCTGTTTACAATTTTATCTGGTCTTGTATTTCATCACACAGTTTCCCTACCTGGACTTTCACATGGCTGATAAAGAAATTAATTACATAATGATTTCATAAGGTTCTGCCATGAAAAATTACACATGCAAGATTACTATTTTATGGTTATTTATTAGTGCCACTTCAAGTTGCAAGCATAAAAAATGTTCGGTGTCTCTGTAATCTATCTTTCAAATTGTGCTCAAGAACGCAGTGATCGTAAAGGTGTGCACAGCATGGCAATTATGGCTGGGATTTTCCAAGAAAAGCTACAAGGCAGTTTGGACAATCTGTATAACTGAATTATAGTCCCAGGGTCGGGGGGGAAGGGAAATGGGGGGAAAAAAAGCCCCTAGAGGAGAACATAGCATTCCTACAGCTTGCTTCCACTGAACTCCCCTGCTGCTATGTGTAATAGTGCCAGGCAACCACAGGTAACTCTGCAAGGAGGGAAGAGATAACTAAACTCTGGAAAGCTTTATTTTTCTGGTGCATAGGTTATGCATCAAATCACATATAGTTTAGTGACAGTAGAATCACAGAATTACCTGGTTGGACAAGACTTTAAGATCACCGAGTCCAGCTGTGACCTGACATCTCCCTGTACAGAACTGTTAGACCATGTCCCTAAGAACCTTATCCAAACATAATTTAAACACCTCCAAGGATGGTGACTCTGCCACTTCCCTGGTCAGCACATTCCAATGGGCTTCTTCCTAACATGCAGCACATTCCAATGGGCTTCTTCCTAACATGCAGCCTAAACCTCCCCTGGCACAGCTTGAGACTGTGTCCTCTTGTTCTAGTGCTGGTTGCCTGGGAGAAGAGACCAGCCCTCACCTGGCTATAACCTCCCTTCAGGTAGTTGTAGAAAGCAATAAGGTCTCCCCTGAGCTTCCTCTTCTCCAGGCTAAGCAACCCCAGTTCCCTCAGCCTCTCCTCATAGGGCTTGTGCTCCAAACCCCTCACCAACTTTGTTGCCCTTCTCTGGACATGTTCCAGCAAGTCAACATCTTGCCTAAGCTGAGAGGCCCAGAACTGGACACAGGACTCAAGGTGTGGCCTAACCAGTGCTGAGTATAGGGGCTGAATGACCTCCCTGCTCCTGCTGGCTACACTATTCCTGATACAGGCCAGGATGCCATTGGCCTTCTTGGCCAACCTGGGCACACTGCTGGCTCATGTTCTGCCTACTATCAACCAGTACCCCCAGGTCCCTTTCTGCCTGGCCGCTCTCCAGCCACTCTGACCCCAGCATGCAGCACTGCATGGGGTTGTTTTGGCCAATTTGTAGAACCTGGCACTTAGATGTGTTAAATCTCACGCCCTTGGACTCTGCCCATCTGTCCAGCCTGTCAAGGTCCCTCTGCAGAGATCTTCTTCCCTGTAACAGATCAACACCTGCCCCCAGCTTGGCATCATCTGCAAATTTACTGATGATGGTATGTCCCATTATTTGAATTTAATGTGCTAAGCTATCCTTAGGAATGCTGATGCTTGAAGATAAAGGCAATCTAACACAGGGCATGCTTTGAGCCTCTAGAGTCAGGAACATTTATGGTTGAAAGAGTCTGGTGGCACAATATGAACCTAGTGCTGTCATCCATTCCCCAGACCAGCATCAGAAAAACAAATGATTTCACATTATTGCTCTACTTTATACTTCCAATCTGCAACATAGTGACAGGAAAGAGAGATGCTGCATGTTCAGCATTTGTGGATGGAGAGGAGAAAATCTGAAACAAAATTTTATCTAGATTGTCTGACATCTGAGGAAGTGCTTGGCTGTGAGTGCATGCTAAAATAAGTTCTGTTATACATTCATGGATAATATTAACAATATGACCCAAACATAGCCTTTAAGTATTAAACCCTACAATGGAACTATAGATTCGAAGTCAAAATAATTTAACCTAGTGCAGAAAATGAAATGCAACCAAGCTAACTTGTTAAAAGAGATTTATAGTATAATTGTGTCCTGCTGCTTGCTGAGTAAAATAAAAACTGAAAGTGAGGTCCAAAATTAATTTTCCTGTATCTGTCACTAGACAACATCACTAAACAACCACAGTTACAAGGAGAAAGAAGCTATCTGCTCATTTTGGTATCCTGAGATACTAATTCCTTGTCAGGCTAAGCAGCCAACATTATGATCCCCACAGAAGTAATGGTTGTGCTACTGTTCCTATAAATGGAGCCTATGGAAGATAGTGTTGGGAGTTTGCACCTTGAGCACGGTGTCCAGTTCTGGGCCCCTCAGTTTAAGAAGGACATCGAGACACTTGAATGTGTCCAGAGAAGGGCAACAAGGCTGGGGAGAGGCCTTGAGCACAAGCCCTATGAGGAGAGGCTGAGGGAGATGGGATTGTTTAGCCTGGAGAAGAGGAGGCTCATTGCTGTCTACAACTACCTGAAGGGGGGCTGTAGCCAGGAGGGGGTTGGTCTCTTCTCCCAGGCAACCAGCACCAGAACAAGGGGACACAGTCTCAAGCTGTGCCAGGGGAGGTTTAGACTCAAAGTGAGGAGAAAGTTCTTCACTGAGTGAGTTGTTTGTCATTGGAATGTGCTGCCCAGGGAGGTGGTGGAGTCACCGTCCCTGGAGGTGTTCAAGAGGGGATTGGACGTGGCACTTGGTGCCATGGTCTAGCCATGAGGTCTGTGTCAACAGGTTGGACTCGATGGTCCTTGGGGTCTCTTCCAACCTTAGTTATACTGTGATACTATGAGTTAACAGGAGACAGGTTATGAGCCAAACTCTGTGATCAGCTACATTAATTCAACCCTACTAATTTCAGTGAGGCTTAACAGGTGCAAATAAGGACAGACTTGTCCCTACCTGAGAGCTCCTCATGTCAGAGAAAACAAGAAAGAAAAGTCCTTATAACTTTCTATCTTTTTTCTTAGCAATTCTAAAATGTATATATGCATGGAACCTGCTGTTATTAAAGGCAGGAGAAAAGCAACTATTGTGCTATAATATCCTCCCAGTACATACTGAACAAGGAGTTTTTAAAATCCTTATTTATTTTAAGGTGACTGCCTGTAATTTGGGGTTATATTTTTATATATAATGTAAGGATTTTCTCCTTGAGGTCTCCATGGTGAAGTGAGTCTTTTTCCCCACCCAGGATAATATCTTTCTTGCTTTTTCCAAGGAAAGGCTTCTGTGCTTTGCAAAGACAAAACTTCTGCCTCCAAGTGGGAAGTGGAAGCTGAATGTCAAAGGGTAAATTCCATGAGAGATGACAAGTGCTGATGGGCTTGAATTTGCACAATCAGCAGCATTCAGCCTCTCCAGGGGAGGTAACATGGGGAGTCAAGAGAAGGAAGGAGAGAAAATGAGTTCAGGCTGTCATCTCAGGGGGAAAGCTTGGTAAAAATATGTCCAGAATTTGGAGCTTATCAATGAAATTAGCTGAAAGGCCTTCAAATATTTATTTGGTGGGTTTGTTTAATGTTAATAAAGAATGGAGCAGTCTCTTCAAGTTCTTGTTTTGCAAAAAGAGGAGCTGGGTGTGGTGGGTTATAACACAGAAAGAGCTTATTGTTTACCATTTCTTTTCGGGGGGGGGTTGTTTCTTTGTTTTGGAAAAACAGTCCTTAAGGAACATCAGGAAAAAAAAATATTGGCAAAGTAGGAGAAAGAGCAGGATGTGATTTTTCATGGGGTTAAGCACCTACTTGAAAATGCAGAAGCGCACAGCTGGCTATTTTATGTCCCATGGTGTATGAATTATGCGATTTACGTGACAAGAGAATCTGCTAGAAGCTTGTCATGTGACCTGGAGGTTCAAGAACTACCCCTAAAGAAATTTTGAACTAGAAGTATCTCTACATGATAGAAATACCTTCAAGAACAGGCAACAGCGAATTCCAAACATGGTTATGCACTAGTGTAAATTACAGTGCACTGGAAGAAGGAAACCATTTTAGCTTTCTGAGTAGTGCTGAGTAATCTGTGCCACTCCTCTCAAAATTAGTCAAAAGTACCAGATTTGTGTGTGTGTAAGGATGCACATACTTGTGCAATAAACATACATACAGGCAAAAGCAGAAGGTTTCAAAGCTAAGTAATCCTACCAGAACAACTAATTGCTTAAGTTGCACTTTCCTTTGTTTTTATGATGTCTAGAAGCACAACAAACGAAGCTGTCTTCCCATGAGTTCACTGTGAACACTATTCATATTTTATATGCTGTTTTTCATATCAGAAATGTCTCATTGGGTCAGGGGGAGTAGATCTGATACAGATACCAGGTATAGAATAAAGACTAATGTTATATATGTCAGCTGTATGGATATGCAGCTAATGTCCAGAGGGAGGGAAGACCAGTCTTACTGAAATCAGAAAGAACTGTGAACACAATATAAAAGAAACGCAGCCACATGCAGTCGTCTAACGTTCTGCAGAAACCTGGCTTTTACCGGGACACACAACATCTCGGCAGATTTTTAGAGTGTTCTTCCTACTTCCAGAGGTTTTAAATGCTGCAGCTAACAATCTGCTTACTGTCATGCAAAACACTAGCACAGGCAAGGTCCAGAAACCTCTCACATGGCAGGTCTAGTTGAGGTCAGTGCTGTGAGCCTTCCTGTAGCTCATTATGCTGTAATGGAAACTAGAATCCTCTGTGTCCCTTGGGATTTTGCAGCGAGGCTGCCGGTGTGCATTCATTACCTTTTTGTCAGTGTGCACCTTTCGACTAGTAAAGATGTAACCTTATTCTCAACTTGATTCAGAGAACTGGCATCTTCTGTGTTTCAAAGGCAGCCTGGATCAGATGTTTCCCAGACCTACAACTGGGATTCCTTTCAGCTTGTCCTCCTCTGGGACAATACTGTGGAATCAGACTGACGGAAATAACAACTGACAAGAAAGCACTGCCAGCAGAGAAAGCCAGAAATTATAATCCTTGTGTAAAATTCTTCACTTTCCAGCATATTCTAGGGGTGAGAAATGGGCCAAAATGGAAAGATGACAATTATTCATCTTGCAAAAACATTGGACACAGGGAATCAAGAGGAAACTCTCTCTTTTTGTTATTTGTAGGTGGGGAGGAACAGAAAAATTCTGTAGTGTGGAAATTCCTATCTGCCATACAACAAATTAGGAGTTTAGTGATCTTATTAGTTTGCCTCAAAATTGAAGGAATTTAGTTATAGTGAAAAAACCATCAGCCTGACATTGTCTTGACAGAGGACTTAATAGAATCGAATCGAGTCGAATCAAATCGAATCGAATTGAATCGAATTGAATAGAACAAACCAGGTTGGAAGAGACCTTCAAGATCATCACATCCAACCTATCATCCAGGACCACCTGGTCAACTAAACCATGCAACCAAGCACCCCATCCAGTCTCCTCCTAAACATCTCCAATGATTGTGACTCCACCACCTCCCTGGGCAGCACATTCCAATGGGCAATCACTCTTTCTATGTAGAATTTCTTCCTAACATCCAGTGTAAGCCTCCCCTGGCACAGCTTGAGACTGTGTCCTCTTGTTCTGGTGCTGGTTGCCTGGGAGAAGAGACCAGCCCCCGCCTGTCTACAACCTCCCTTCAGGTAGATGTAGACAGCAATTAGGTCTCCCCTGAGCCTCCTCTTCTCCAGGCTAAGCAACCCCAGCTCCCTCAGCCTCTCCTCATAGGGCTTGTGTTCCAAACCCCTCACCAGCTTTGTTGCCCTTCTCTGGACACAATCCAGCAAGTCAACATCTTTCCTAAACTGAGGGGCCCAGAACTTCTACCAGGCATATTGCCTAGTGCCTCTTTGAAACTCATTCCTTTATGGTTGTGAATTAGCAGGAGAATGCAGATAATACAAATAGGAAATGCTGGGAAAGGGATCCTCTTCAGCACAGCATGGGTTTATATTGATTTTTTGTTTTTTTAATGGTAAGTTACAACAAAAAAGTTTTTACCCTTTGAATGCAGGAAAAAACATACTTCAGTTGTAAAAAGTTAAAGTACAAAACAGCTTCTGGACAATATGTTGTGCTAATATGTATGTAGGGAGGGAGACTTTGGATTCTGCAGAGTATCTCTCTAAGGGTCATGGATTTAGCCAATTGAATCTGCGGCGGGTGAGTACTTGCTACCACACTGATGTCATGCCAGCTTTAAAGCTAAAGTGCTGGCTGGAGAAAAGTATCATGATGCTTGTAGTTTGGATTGTAATATCAGAGGCTTCCAGTCCTGGTTGCTGCTTCTGGTTTTGGGGTGTTGTTTTTTTCTTGCTGGGCAGGGTGTAGGCTTGGAGTGTGGGGGAGTCATTTTATGGTGGGCTGCGTCTGCTGCTTCTGCCTTTGCTACGTTTTTCTGGAAATAGGCTAAGGTAATTGCATATTGTATCAGTTCATTAAACTCCTTATCTCAACCCAGTTGTGGTTTTTTGCCAGTGTTTGTTACTTTTCCTCCTGTCTGTGTGTGGGGGGCTTGCTTGTTAGAATGGGTTGTCTTACATAGAATATACATAGAATAAACCAGGTTGGAAGAGACCTTCAAGATCATCGCGTCCAACCCATCAACCAATCCAACATCGCCCAAGCAACTAACCCATGGCACCAAGCACCCCGTCAAGTCTTCTCCTAAAAACCTCCAGTGATGGCGACTCCACCACCTCCCCAGGCAGCCCATTCCAATGTGCAATCACTCTTTCTGTATAGAACTTTTTTCTAACATCCAGCCTGAACCTCCCCTGGTGCAGCCTGAGACTGTGTCCTCTTGTTCTGGTACTGCTTGCCTGGGAGAAGAGACCAACATCCGTCTGTCTACAACCTCCCTTCAGGTAGTTGTAGAGAGTAATAAGGTCACCCCTGAGTCTCCTCTTCTCCAGGCTAAGCAACCCCAGCTCCCTCAGCCTCTCCTCGTAGGGCTTATGTTCCAAACCCCTCACCAACTTTGTTGCTCTTCTCTGGACTCGTTCCAGCAAGTCAACATCCTTCCTAAACTGAGGGGCCCAGAACTGGACACAGTACTCAAGGTGCGGCCTAACCAGTGCAGTGTACAGGGGCAGAATGACCTCCCTGCTCCTGCTGGCCACACTGTCTTAAACCAAGACAGTCTATATGGGGCTCAAAAGGGTTGAGATAACAAGAACTGAGATAATGAGAAGATTCAATTAAGGCTTGTTAAAAGAATTTTATATACCTTTTTTTGGTAGGATGCTTGTCATGTTGATACATTTGCTTCCTGGAGGATGAGGGGAGAAGGGCTGGAGTGATGTGCCCTATGTGCTGGGCCCTGGTCCTGGTTACATTACATAAAACCTTATGCACTTGATGTGCTCTTGCTAGTGGTACTTATCACCTCAGGGGAATGGTTTAGTGCTATGGTGTTACTGTGCTGCTTACTGGCATGATATGATGTGATTATTCCACTGGTCACTCAGTTAAGATGGTACTCCCATGGAGTGTCACCAGTTATGAGTAATCACAGACAACTGATGAGGTCTTGTCCACAGTGATGCAGGTCTTTCCCAAGAATACCACCTGGAAATCTGCCCCAAGGCTGGATAATTATGAGTGACAGTGTGTGTGTGAGAGGGTGTGGGCAAATGCTTAGGGCAATGGTCACCTCTGCTTTCTTGGAATTTCATCCCTGAACAAGTACAAGTGCACACTGTGGTGTATCCTGTGGTTTCACTTATGTGACCATGTGGAACGCATGAGGCAGTAGGATGGAAAACCCACTTCAGTCCTAGCTGTACAAGTCTGTGATTTATAAGGAAATTCTCCCCTGAAGAAGGCTCAGGGGATAGCTTATTCCTCTCTACAACTACCTGAAAGGAGCCTGTAAATGGGGGTTGGTCTCTTCTCTCAGGTAACCAGTGACAGAATGACAGAACAAGAGGACACAGTCTGAAGCTGCACCAAGGGAGGTTTAGGCTGGATGCTAGGAAGAAATTTTTCACTGAAAGAGTGATTGGCCATTGGAATAGGCTGCCCAGGTAGGTAGTGGAGTCATCATCCCTGGAGGTGTTTAAAAAAAGACTGGATGTGTCAATTAGTGCTATAGTTTAGTTGAGTAGATCGTGTTAGGTAATAGGTTGGACTTAATGATCTCAAAGGTCTTTTCCAACCTAGTTAATTCTGTGATTCTGTGGATGCTACCCCAGTTTCCAGTATAAAATCTCCCCAGACAAGGGGAAGAACTAATATGCTTCTGATCCTCCTGAAGGGACTTCACAAGAGCAAAAGGACACAGTCCCAAGCTGTGCCAGGGGAGGTTTAGGCTGGATGTTAGGAAGTTGTTCTATACAGAGAGAGTGATTGCCCATTGGAATGGGCTGCCCGGGGAGGAGGTGGAGTTGCCATCACTGGAGGTGTTTAGGAGGAGACTTGATGGGGTGCTGGGTGCCATGGTTTAGTTGATTAGATGGTGTTGGTTGATGGGTTGGACACAATGATCTCGAAGGTCTCTTCCAACCTGGTCTATTCTATTCTATTCTATTCTATTCTATTCTATTCTATTCTATTCTATTCTATTCTATTCTATTCTATTCTATTCTATTCTACCGTTCCCCATAGCAAACTCCTGGCCAAGCTGTCAGCCCATGGCTTGGATGGGAGCACACTGCGATGGGTTAGGAACTGGCTGGAGGGCCGAGCCCAGAGAGTGGTAGTGAATGGTGCCACATCCAGCTGGCAGCCAGTCACCAGTGGTGTGCCCCAGGGATCAGTGCTGGGCCCCATGCTCTTTAACATCTTTATTGATGATCTGGACGAGGGCATCGAGTCCATCATCAGTAAATTTGCTGACGACACCAAGCTGGGCGCAGGAGTTGATCTGCTGGAGGGTAGAGAGGCTCTGCAGAGGGACCTCGACAGGCTGGACAGATGGGCAGAGTCCAACGGCATGAGATTTAACACATCCAAGTGCCGGGTTCTGCACATTGGCCACAGCAACCCCATGCAGAGCTACAGGCTGGGGTCAGAGTGGCTGGAGAGCAGTCAGGCTGAGAGGGACCTGGGGGTGCTGGTTGACGGTAGACTGAACATGAGCCTGCAGTGTGCCCAGGCAGCTAAGAGGGCCAATGGCATCCTGGCCTGCATCAGGAACAGTGTGGCCAGCAGGAGCAGGGAGGTCATTCTGCCCCTGTACACTGCACTGGTTAGGCCACACCTCGAGTACTGTGTCCAGTTCTGGGCCCCTCAGTTTAGGAAGGATGTTGACTTGCTGGAACGAGTCCAGAGAAGAGCAACAAAGTTGGTGAGGGGTTTGGAACATAAGCCCTACGAGGAGAGGCTGAGGGAGCTGGGGTTGCTTAGCCTGGAGAAGAGGAGACTCAGGGGTGACCTTATTACTCTCTACAACTACCTGAAGGGAGGTTGTAGACAGACGGATGTTGGTCTCTTCTCCCAGGCAAGCAGTACAAGAACAAGAGGACACAGTCTCAGGCTGCGCCAGGGGAGATTCAGGCTGGATGTTAGAAAAAAGTTCTATACAGAAAGAGTGATTGCCCATTGGAATGGGCTGCCTGGGGAGGTGGTGGAGTCGCCATCACTGGAGGTTTTTAGGAGAAGACTTGACAGGGTGCTTGGTGCTGTGGGTTAGTTGCTTGGGCGGTGTTGGATTGGTTGATGGGTTGGACGCGATGATCTTGAAGGTCTCTTCCAACCTGGTTTATTCTATGTATTCTATGTATTCTATGTATTCTATTCTATTCTATGATGCAAGTGAGAATTAGAGGGGCCCTGGCTCCAGCCACATGGAGGAGAGGGACAGTTTGGTTTGCTGGAATGTATGGATTCAATGGTTTGATAAGTTGAACCCAGAAGAGTATAAAGCTTCAGTACGTATAGGCTCACAGTGAACTTTGATGCCATCAGACTACAGGGGTGTGAAACCCATCTATGTTTCTGGTGTGACAGGTGGATCCCAACAGCTTGTGTTGGAAGCAGAGCTCTGGAATGCAAGCCACAGTTTGCTTTCACTTGGAGGGGAGGAAGGAATCACTGCAACTGACTACCCCAGAGGTGGAAACACAGGTCCAACATTTGGACTGATCGTGGACCGATCTGAACTGATCCAGACTGTACCAGAACAGGGTGGAGCTCCAAAATATCTGCAGTAAGAAGTCTGTTGTGTACTGCAAAATGGTCTTATTTTGAGTGAGAATGGTGAGTGAATGATGTATGATGTATTCATTGCTGCTGGGCATGATGTAGATGGTATAGAATAAGACAATGTCCTGGGTTTAGCCTTAGGTATCAAGAGAACTATTACATGAAATAAATCCAAGTATTACTAAAGAGAAATAAAGAAGGAAAGCACAGTGGGTTTCATTTATGTTGTATTTACAAGAGAAATAGCTGAAGAAAGTTAGAAAAGATCATTAAAATAGGGAATATATCCATAAAGGATCTTACACTGGCCACAATCTTGAAGATGTCTGACTACCTGTGTGGTGTCCTAGAAGGGTTAAAAAAAAGAGAAAGTGTATTTTGTGCTGTAATTTTTCACAGAATATATGTGTGAATGTGGCACTCTGACAGCACTCCCAGGTACTTTTCTACATTTAGTCATGGAGGATACAGGACTGTTGTGTTTAACATTTGTAAATGTCTAGAAAGGTGGGAGGGCAGGTAAAAGCAGTGAATCTGGTCAGCTACAAGTCAGGCTGAGCAAGCAACCCCAAAACACTCTGTGAGGCACAGTAAGCTGGTAAAATCAGCCTCAGTACTGAAGAACTAATATTTCCACAGCACAAAAAAAGTGTGACTAGAAACTACTGTTATGAAGTTGTCAGCATAATTTTTAAAAGCATATTTCTTGCATTCTGGAAGATACAGATTTATTAATGAGATGTACAGGTGCAGCACCACCCTGAGAAACCAAAAAAAAACCCCTAACATATGTGGCAGAAATGAGGATTCAAACTTACATCAATAATTGAAATCATAGCTAGAAAACTGCTAAAGAATTATGGCCTCAATCTTTTTTTTGATGGAATATACCAACCATCATATATCAATACCTGGAAGATGACATTTTTATATTAATAGGGAGAAATACTTCTCTCTTAAATCAATGACTAAATTCACACTGTTTATGAGTCCCACCCATAAGCAAATGAAGAATGGATTTTTTTCTTGGATTCTCCCTGTACAAAAAAGCAATGCAGTTATATGTATGTAGGCTTACATTTTCATCCACCTTGGCCAGTATGATTTTTATCAATAGGATTAAGGTTTTCTGTGATAATGTAAATGTCACATAGAGTCATAGAGTATTCAGTATAACAGTGCAGGGAGTTGTATTCTTTTTTTCTGCATTCCTTCGAGAGGCTCTCCTGGTTTTCTGGCATGGATGCTCATGTGTGAAGAACTCAGTGCAGCTCTCAAGTTAGATGAAGTTATCTGGAATATAAACCAGGTCCAAAGAGCTGCTGGTGTTTCCCTGTGGAGTGGTAAACAAAACATTGTATGAGCTATGTGCAAGAAAGGGTGGTACTGCTATACCGCGATTGAGAGATGGAGACGAAGCTTGGTGCAAGCAAAGTGTGTACTTTATTGTACAAAGTCATTTCTTTATATAGGCTAACATGTTCAGAAGGCTACTTGTGATTGGTAATTAGATGTGTCCGTGAGACAGTTACAGAATCGTGGTTGGCTGCCGAGGAAATGCCAGGGAACACACATCCCTGAGCAAGGCTCAGACAGGTGTTAGACCAAAGGCAAACTATCACGTGTCTCTTATCTAAGTTCAGAGATGAGACAAAAGGCTTTCTTGCAATGTTTACCCGCTGTCATTAACGGGTAGTTGTGTGCTTTCCTGAGTCACAATGGCTGTTGGTAATTAGCTAAATGCTTTTTTCTCTTCTACATAATTGCAGTTTGCTCACAGGGTTTGTGGCCCACAAGAGCTAAAACATTTCCTTGTATGAGCTGATCATTGCTTGAGATTATTCCCTAAATTCAGTGCAACACTGCTACCCATCAGAAGCAGGATGGGTGAGCACAGCATAGGCACTAAATTGTGATAGAGGACCAGCGCCCTCTTATCCACCTATACCATACTTATGAAGAATTCTTAGGCAGTTCTTGTTGACAAAAATAGATAAAACACCCATCTACCTCAATAATGAGTTTATATGGCGTGTCTTTGTGGTGGTTTTAGGCTATGCCTTTAAAATTTAGTTACAGTCTTTGACTTGACAGTACATCTTCTTTCAGCTTTAAAGCAGTGGATGGTTTGATTCTACACAAGGAGCAGCTCAGGGGCAGGGAGAACAGCTGATCAGTGTACATGAACTACAGAAGATCCTTTAATCCAGTGGTCAATAGGGCCCATGTATCTATTTTCTGAAACTAGAAGGAGAAACCTGAAATGGTATCAGCTTTCCACCCTGTCAGGAAGGGAAAGTGCACTGCATAAAATGAAAGAGTTCCGCTCCCTTCCCCTAGCCAAATGATAGTAACTTTAAACGAGAGAGTCATTGGGAATTCCAAACTTCCACGTGATATGTACTGTGTTGATCCTTGCCCAGTGCAAAGATCCTTGAACAAAGACTTGTGTCCACAGTAACATGACAAGGAAGGATCAGAAAAATATCATAGTATCATAGTATCAGTCAGGGTTGGAAGGGACGACAAGGATCTAGTTCCACCCCCCCTGCCATGGGCAGGGACACCCCACACTAGATCAGGCTGGCCAGAGCCTCATCCAGCCTGGGCTTAAACACCTCCAGGGACGGGGCCTCAACCACCTCCCTGGACAACCCATTCCAGGGCTTCACCACTCTCACAGTGAAGAACTTCCTCCTCACATCCAGCCTGAATCTCCCCACCTCCAGCTTCATTCCATTCCCCCTAGTCCTATCACTACCTGATATCCTGAGAAGTCCCTCCCCAGCCTTCTTGTAGGTCCCCTTCAGATAATGGAAGGCCACAATTAGGTCACCTCAGAGCCTTATTTTCTCCAGACTTGAACAGCCCCAACTCTTTCAGTCTGTCCTCATAGGAGAGGTGCTGCAGCCCTCTGATCATCCTCTTGGCCCTTCTCTGGACACCTTCCAGCACGTCCATATCCCTCTTGTAATAGGGGCTCCAATATTCATCTGTTTGAAAGAATTTGCTTTTGCATAGAAGGCCATCATTTCACCGTGTACCTCTACTAACAGCAGAAGACACACATGCTCCCTGCTCTCCCAGAGCTGCTCATAAAGAGATATTTTCCAGAATCAGCAACAGAGTTTTCTGTAGGTAAACTGTCTGCAAGATGGGCTTTTTTTTTGGGGTGTGTGTTAGATGATGTAAACAAGGTTTCCTCAGATTTTTTTAAGAAAGTGAAAGGAAGTCTGAGGAGCTGAAAAACTTGGCTCTGAAGCTGGAATTTGAACCGTCAGGGCAGAACATCTGAATCTAATGAAGCTCAGCTTGACATCAGCAGGCGTGTTGGAAGGCCAAAGTATACAGGATTAGGCTTCAAATTAATGATGCAATGAAAAAAAAAAAAAAGGCAGCATAACTTTAGGGAAGATAATTTTGATGATTGATTTTATAATTACTCATGGCACCTAATGTGAATTATCTGGGTATTTTTATTAATAGCATTTATTAACGCATTAAATTTTAAACTGTGCTCCGGAAGACAGTCTAATAAAGGCAGGAAACAGAAAGAGAGGTCAAAATCTTTCAAAAAAGTCTGAGAAATAAGGATGCTTCATGCAATTAAGTGGTACATGCAGAATCCAACTGCTGCTATGTCACCGTTTTAAGCCTACGCCCTTATTACAGGGCTGCTGCAACAACTTAGGACTGAGTTGTTGTATCAGATATTTTAATTTTTTTGTGGTATAATGGATCAATGAAACATGAAAACCCCCCACCCTTCTATATGCAGAATCCAAAAGAAAATTAGTTAAATCAACTTAAAATCTCCTTGTGCACTCTTTAAGGTTGCTTTAGTTATATAATGGTTCTGTGGTCCCAGATCTGTGAAAGCCTTTCACTGTCATGCTCAGACTCACTTTCTTCCCACACTCAGTGTACAGCTTCTGAAGCTGTAGTACTTTAAATCTGCTTTTATTGTGGTCACAGTAGGAACTTGCACCTGAAACAAAACTGTGGTAGTTTTCCCACAGTGAAGCAGGACTCACTACTCATTACACCACGGGAGATCAAAATTACTCATGGTGTGAATGGACTTACTGATTTTGAAGTCAGAGATTTTTGCCTTATAAAAATTCAGTGGAGACTGTCAATTTTCATGCAGATGGACTCCTAAGCTGTTTGAGACCTTATCCTGTCTTTGCTATAAGGTAACTACAACAGCTTTAGGACCTGAAACCATCAGAGTGGCCTTACATAATCAGTAGCAGGAAACATGGTCTTTTAGGTAAGTGAGGTGGCAGAAAAATTTGTTCTGCACTGTCATGAACATCCAGCTTCCTCTTTGTCCCCAAGCAGCATTTTATCTTCAAGTGGTAGAGGAACAGGAGAACTGTGAATACTAAAGACAGTAGATTTTGCACTAAAAGATTTTCATTTCCTTACTGTTCTGTGGAGCAATACATCAAAAAGCTCTGCATCAGGTGAAATATACACTGTGATTTGTATACTCTCCCACATAGAAAGGAAGCTAGTAAGACAACTCCCACATAGCAGTCTAGAAGTTCCAACAGAGCAGAGCTTTATGAAATGTAAAGCATTCTCTTTAGTGTTTATGATTTTATGTAGCTTCCAAAAATACAATATTTTCAGCTGTAAAATGTCTGACATTCTTCAGCATATCCCTGATGTTAAACACAGCATTGTGTATTTGATGCCAGCAGCACTGGCAGGACAGCTTTTGCTGCAGAAGTTTCTGATTTAAAATAGGGTTGGCTGAATTTTGCCTTCAGAAACTCTGGTCCATTTGCAGCCAGGTGCTCACTGAGTTTCTTTTCAGTATCCAAATGGACGAACTCAGCAGAACTAACTTGCTCTTGCTCAGCCCTGCGCGAAAGGGTATGAGGATTAAAGCCCTGAAATCCTGCAAAAATCACAGAAGAACCGGGATTTCTTCTCAATATGAGATACTGATCCCTTCTGCTAAATACTATTAAATGATGAGGAGTTAGGGTAGACATTTGGACCATTATTTGTTAAAAGAGGAGGCTGAGAGGTCTACTACATAGCTGCAGCGTACTAAGTCAGGGACCCAAATTCAAGCTAGGGCACATTTTCCCACCTCCAGCTCCATAGCTGCCACCTAGCTGTTTTGCATGTACAATCTTCATATAAATGTTGAGTAACATGCTGTTTTTCCTGTGACTCAGTACTTCAGCTGTGTGTATTAACAGTACTGCTACATGAGCCTGGTTTTATACATGCTTGCCTATGAAGCCCCCAGAGAAGTGTGTGATGGAGAAGAGAAGTATTGCTGTTTACAAGCATACAGTTTATGCAGATTCTCATTTCCTACCCTCCAGTTTGATACAGCAGACAAGGCAGCTGGTGCCATCCAGGTCCAGATCTTGCTGTTTTCCTATGGGCTCTGAGAAAAGATGGAAGGGAGGGAGATGGCTCTCCCTAGCAGCTGTCAAAGGCTTACTAGTGGAGCTGCACACATCCAGCTCTGTGGGAGGCCAGAGAAGTTCTGACAATGATCTCAGAGCAGAACTGTTGGTAAGCCACACACTGTTTTCGTGTATGCCAGAAGAGATGCATCAGCTCTGGCACCCATCTCATAGCAAGGCAAAGATGGGAGCACCCTGACTTCTTGGGCTGCAGATTCACCAGCTGCAGTAAAGAAATCCCTGAGTGGGGACTGAGATGACCAGTCTACCTATCGCTCAGGTGTCTGCTGTCACTTGAGCATCCTCACCTTTCTTACTGCAGAGAAAGTTGTGCTCATACATGGAGGCGGCTTAGTCACCTCTGCCTGGGGAGGATTTTCTACAAAGTGCTCAGGCTTTTGAATCTGTTTTCAGTGAAATCCTGCCTATCACTTCAAGAGGCCCTGAAATGACAGTATCCAGCCAGCATAATGGCTGCCCAGTTATCCAAACAAGATCATCAGCCCTAAGTGTACGTGATTTCAAGTCTCCTGAGCTACATTTCTTCAAGCATGTGTCATTATTCTTCCTTCCATACACACTCAAAAGGAAGACTGGTTTAAAGACTCTCACTTCAGCTGTTTATTAGCTGAGTTAACACAAACGTTTTATTTTGAGCACTTGAGCAAAGTTTATGGTTTTTCCTCCAGAGTGGCTGACCTGAAACTGCTCTAACAACACTCCTGAGGAGAAGCACAGAAATGTTCTTCTTAAAAACTATTTCAGATAGCCATTAACCATTGCAATCTGTGTAGCAATAGAAACCAAGATGCAAACCTCATTATAACACTTTCTAAGTCTCTGTATGTTTAATGCAATACCATTTAACTGGCTTGGAACTGATATTTCCTTTGATAGTGCTATTACAATGGCATACAGTATACAGGGAGGTATTCATTGTGTCTGCATTGCCCACAGCCTCTGCTAACCTGAAAATTAGAACTGAAACACAGATCAGGCCTGTGCTTTACTGTCTCTCAAGGTAGAGCACTGTTACCCTGTTTGCAAGACAAGCGGCTGTGTTCACAGCTGTTCTACACTGGATGGATGTGCTTGATGGTAAAATAGATGGTAAAATCATAGTTCCTGATGGCCTAAACTTATATTCCAATTAATAATCATATAAACAAAACTTTCTGGTCCCTCTTTTCTTACATTCTTTGCTTTGGGAGGCAAGTCTAATCATGTGGCTGGGATAGTCTGATAAATGTTTGGAGTGTTGGTCATGTGCATCAAGCATAAATCCATACAATGTTCCAAGTAGTAGAGTCAATTTTTCAATCCTAAGAAGCCTTCTGGGTGGCCCAACTGTTTGAGGTTTTTTTTGGCTACATTTTGTAAGATTTCCTCTGAAGAAGTGCTTTCCCCCTGCAAGAAAACTCTCTAGTTGTCTTAGTATTGTTTCTTTTTTATGTATTCCACACATTTTCCTTGATTAAGCAAAGCAGCAGTCTACATGCCAGGTTTGAAGTCATCTGCAAGCCAAGTGTTCTGTGATTAAAAATTATAGTACTGATAGTCTAAACTAGATTTTAATAGGTATTGTGATGAGAGGTGTTATTGTATTACCAGTCTTGAATTAATTTTTATTATCCATCTTTCTTTTAATTAATCATTTTTCTCTTCTCCCCTTCTTGCACTAAGAGTCCAGTAACATAATGGGCACTGGGGAAGTGGGGAGAGGTTAGAATAAATGGAATATTGGGTTGTAGAAGCAACAATTTTCTTAAATAACTGAGGCTGTGTAAAGGAAGGAATTAATCTTTTAAATTAATTAGATACATTAGGAGAAAAAGATTAAAAGGACTGGAGAGTGCCCTTTTGTGATCAGCCTGAAGTTATGAATCTTTCAAGTTGTACCTGGCATTATTCAGTCCCTTCAAATTGAAACATGGTTTCCCTTTTTAAACAGACTTTCATAATGTTGGAAATAGGTTATGTTTTTAAAATATAGTGATTGTTGCTTCAGAAAAATGGTGAAAGCACTGAAAGCATAATGTTTGTCTCATACACTTCTTAGGAAGGTTGATAAAGATGGTTAGATTGTTTATGATAATTTTCATACTGAAATGTATCAAAGCTCACCCCAATGTCATAAAACAAACCCATTGGAGGTTTAGGTCATACTTCAGTATTCTGAGGACCTTCAACTATGTGCCCATTTACAGAGCAGGTCATCACTAAGATCCTAGGCTTCTGAAATATACAGAACTGGTAAGCTAAAGCCTATGTGGATATATCCTATGGCTAACCATGTCCAGGCTATAAACACCATTGAGGTTCCAGGCTGGTACAATATCTGTTCCTTATCCAGAAACAGTGCTCTGCAATATCATGTTCTGTTCTTGCAGTCAGACTTCACAGAATCCTTAGAACAGATCTTTCAGATAATAAAGTCCATCTTTTAAATATCTTCAGGCATGGTGACTCCATCACTTCCCTGGGCAGCCTCTTCCAGTGCCTTGCAAACCTTTTGGTGAAGAAATTTTTCCTGCAATCCAATCTAAACGTCCCCTGGCACATCTTGTCCTATTGCTTGTTGCACGGAGGAACAGATCAACCTCCACCTCACTACAACCTCTTTTCAGGTAGCTGTAGAGAGCAGTAAGGTCTCCTCTGGCACACCTCTTCTCTAGGCTAAACAACTCCAGCTTCCTTAGCAGCTACTCATGAGATGTGTGCTCTAGACCTCTTACCAGCTTCCATGCCCTTCTTTGGACACGCCCTGGCATCTCAACATCCTTTTTGTAGTATTGCTGGCCACACTATTTCTTATTCAGGCCAGAAAACTTTTGGCCTTTGTGGCCACCTGTACACACTGTTGGCTCATATTCAGCCAGCTCTCAACCAACATCCCCAGCTTTCCAGCTGAGCAGCTTTCCAGCCTCTTTTCACCAAACTTGTAGCATTGCATAGTTGTGGCTCAGGTTTAGGACTGGGCACTCAGCCTTGTTGAACCTCATGCTATTGGCCTCAGCCCATAGATTTATCCTATTCTAATCCCTCTGTAGAATTTTCCTACCCTCAAGCAGATTAACACTCCTGCCTCATTTGATGTCATCTGCAAAATTCCTGAGGGAGCACTCAATCCTCTCAACCTGATCATTGATAAAGCTACCTAAGAGGGTGGCACGGCCAGCTCAGCTGAACTGCCTCTATGGAAATGCACGCACCTTGGGCAATAAACAGGACGAATTAAGGGCCACTGTGCTACTAGAATGCTATGACATAGTAGCTCTTACTGAAACTTGGTGGGATGATTCCCATGACTGGAATGTAGGGATAGATGGGTACAAGGTCTTTAGGAAGGACAGGCAGAGTAGCAGGGGAAGAGGTGCTGCTCTCTGCATCAGTGACCGGCTGGAATCGGTGGAGCTCCACCTGGGGAAGGAAGATGAGCTGGTTGAGAGCATATGGATGAAGATTAAAGGGAAAACGGGGAAGGTGATGTTACTGTAGGGGTCTGCTACAGGCCACCTGACCAGCAAAACCAAGCAGATGAGGCCCTCCACAGGCAAATAGAAGTGGCTTCACGTTAGCAAGCCCTGGTCCTCGTGGGGGATTTCAACCACCCTGACATCTGCTGGAGGGACAACACAGCTAGGCACCAGTAATCCAAAATGTTCCTGGAATGCATAGCTGACAACTTCCTCCTCCAAGTGGTAGAGGAACCAGTGAGAAAAGGTGCTATGCTGGACCTTGTTCTCAACAATAGGGAAGGGGTGGTGACAAATGTGAGGCTCAGGGATAACCTTGGCTGCAGTGACCATGAAGCAATAGAATTTAAGATCCTCAGGCCAACTAGGAGGATGTATCCCAAGCTTACAGCCTTGGACTTCAGGCATGAAGACTTTGGTGGCTTCAGGGATCTGCTGGCCAAAGTATCATGGGATGAAGCCCTAGAGGGAAGAGGGACCCAGGACATCTGGTCAGTGTTCAAGGATCACCTTCTCCTTGCCCAGGAGCAAAGTATACCCACAAAGAGGAAAGCAGGAAAGAATGCCAGGAGACCTGCCTGGATGAGCAAGGAGCACCTGGACACGCTGGCACACAAAAAGAAACTCTACAAGGAGTGGAAGAAAGGACAGCTGGAATGGGGAGCATATAAGGAAGCTGCCTGAGCAGCAGGAGACCTGGTTAGAAAAGCTAAAGCTCAGTTAGAATTAAATCTAGCCAGGGAGATCAAGGGGAACAGCAAAAATTTCTATAGGTATATATTAATGGTAAAAAGCAGACTAGGGAAGGTGTGGGCCCCCTCAGAAAGGAAACAGATGAACTGGTGACAAGTGACATGGAGAAGGCTGAGGTTCTCAATAACTTCTTTACCTCAGTCTTCACTGACAAGGGCTCCAGCCACACTCAGAATAATGGAAAATAATGGCAGGGACTGGAAGAAGGAACTGCCCATTGTGAGTGAAGATCAGGCTCATGACCATCTGAAGAACCTGAAAGTGTTCAAGTCCATAGGACCCGATGGGATACACCCACGGGTGCTGAGGGAACTGGCAGATGAGGTTGCTAAACTGCTCTCCATCATATTCCAAAAGTCATGGCAGTCCAGGGAGGTCCCCACTGACTGGAAAAGGGGAAGCATACTCCTCATTTTCAAGAAGGGAAAGAGGGATGGCCCAGGGAACTATAGGCCAGTCAGTCTCACCTCTGTGCCTGGCAAGATCACAGAGCAGATCCTCCTGGAGGCACTGCTGAATAACAATGAGGTGATTGGCTACAAGCCACACGGCTTCACCAAGGGCAAATCCTGCCTGACAAATGTGACAAACAACATTAATAGATGAAGGTTGAGCAATTGATGCCATTTACCTGGACCTGAGCAAAGCCTTCAACACTGTTCCGCGCCATATCCTGGTCTCCAAGCTGGTGCAGAATGGGTTCCATGGATGGAGCATTCAGGGGATAAAGAACTGACTTGAGGGCCACACCCAAAGAGTGGCTGTCAATGGGTCCATGTCCAAGTGGAGGCCAGTGACAAGTGGAGTCCCTCAGGGATCAGTACTGGGACCAGTCTTGTTCAACATCTTTGTTGGTGACATGGACAGTGGCATTGAGTGCACCCTCAGCAAGTTTCCTGGTGATGCCAAGCTGGAGGGAAGGGATGTCATCCAGAGGGACCTTGAGAGGCTGGAGAGGTGGGCCCATGATAACCTTATGAAGTTCAAGACCAAATGCAAGGTCCTGCATCTGGGTTGGGACAATCTCAAGCACCAATATGGGCTGGGCAGTGACTGGCTTGAAAGCAGCCCTGAAGAGAAGGACTTGAGGGTGCTGGTGGAGTTCAACATGTGATGTCAGTGTGCACTTGCAGCCCAGAAAGCAAATCACATCCTGGGCTGCATCAAGAGAAGCACAGCCAGCAGGTTGAGGGAGGTGATTCTCTCCCTCTATTCTGCTCTGGTGAGACCCCACCTGGAGTACTGCATCCAGTTCTGGAGCCCCTATTACAGAAAGGATCTGCAGGTGCTGCAGCATGTCCAGAGAAGGGCCATGAAGATGATCAGAGGGCTGGAGCACCTCCCCTATGGGGACAGACTGAGAGAGTTTGGGCTATTCAACCTGCAGAAGAGAAGGCTCCAAGGAGGCCTTATGGTGGCTTTCCAGTATCTTAAGGGGGCTTACAAGAAAGCTGGTGAGTTACTTTTTAGGGTGTCAGGTAATGATAGGACTAGGGGGAATGGAACAAAATAGAATTGGGTAGATTCAGATTGGATGTTAGGAAGAAGTTCTTTACCATGAGGGTGGTGAGATGATGGAACAGGTTGCCCAGGGAGATAGTAGAAGCCCCATCCCTGGATGTTTTTAAGGCCAGGATGTATGTGGTTCTGAGTAACCTGATATAGTGTGAGGTGTCCCTGCCCCATCGCAGGGGTGTTGGAACTAGATGATCCTTGAGGTCCCTTTCAACCCTGACGATTCTATGAAATATCTCCCTAATAAGAGGAATAATAAAGATATCTGCATAGATCATTTCACTGGATTTCAAGTGTTGAAGTCTAGCAAATAGACCCAGGGAGCTGTGATTGTTGAGTGTGGAGTAGAGAGGGCTCCAGGGAGACCTTATTGGGACACTTGTTAAGGGACTTGTTAAGAACGATGGAGGGAGAGCTTTTACCAAACCCTGTAATGACAGTATAAGGGCCAACAGCTTTAAACTGAAAGAAAGTAGATTTAGTTAGGAAATAAAGAGGAAGTTTTGGGTTTCTTTAAATAACAGTGGTGAGATTTTGCAACAAGGTGCCCAGGTAAGATGTTGTGGATGCCCCATAACAGGAAGTGTTCAAGGCCTGCGTGGATGGGGCTTTGAGCAACTTATCTAGTGAAAGATGTCCCCTGCCCATGGCAGGAACACTGGACTGGGTGATCTTTGAAGGTCCCTTCCAGCCCAAACAATTCTATGTTTTGAACAACCAACAAAACTATTAACTGCCTCTAATAATGGTCATCCTTCCATAATGAAAGCCTAATTTATACATACTTATATATACATTTTATATACTATATATAAAAACTAGAACAACTTGGTATGGATGCCAAACTGAAAACTTTCACAAGATATTACAAAACACTTCTTAGAAGCAGTAAGCACTTGGGGACTCCACTAAGCCCTTTCCTGGGAGCAGCATGCAGGCTGGCTGAGCAGTCAGAATGTTAGATGAACCCCTTCCCATTATTAACATCCTGCTCGATATATAAACCCCATCATGAATGTTTTAACCTATCTAAGCAAGCCACTTGTTGGCTGATTGATCAAAGTTTATATGAATCACTTGGGATTGCAAAATGAGGGATGAAACCTCATAGCAGGCTTTCTTCTGAGATTTCCAGTATTTCCTCATATTGAGGACAAATGTAAGGGGCAACTGGTTTGCCAGTGGGTTATATTGTTATCATGTACTATTATTACTTAACCTCCCTACTGACAATGCTAAAAAGTTTGCAGTGCCCAGACAACAGAAAATAAAGCCAACATTTGTTGATTTGTGATGTACATTTATGCCTCAGAAGAAGCTACATTTCCTGTTTCTCCTTGGGGGATTATCTGGGAAGTTGTCAGTAGACAAGCATCAAGACACTGAAAACAGAGCTATGTCTTCTCACACCAAGCTGGGCAATGGAGATAAACGGTCACACCAGAGGGAAACAGCAGTAGGAATATCTTCGTATAGAAGAGTTTCATTAGTGTGTGAGATGTTTGGGGCATGCTTTGCAAAGCAGGATGACCTCTACTGACATAGAATACATAGAATACATAGAATAAACCAGGTTGGAAGAGACCTTCAAGATCATGGCGTCCAACCCATCAACCAATCCAACACCACCCAAACAACTAACCCACGGCACCAAGCACCCCATCAAGTCTTCTCCTGAAAACCTCCAGTGATGGCGACTCCACCACCTCCCCAGGCAGCCCATTCCAATGGGCAATCACTCTTTCTGTATAGAACTTTTTCCTAACATCCAGCATCTATCAAAACTAGTAAGTAAGCACATACACCAATAAAAGTGAAAGGCAGTTGGCTTCAATGTACATTGGTTCTTGCCTTCTGAGTAACATAGAGAAATACATGAGGGAAAACCCTAAAGCAGGATGTGAGACAGAACAAATTTTACTGCTGTCTATGTGTGGGAGAGAGGATTTTAACTTCAGATACAGTGTGTTATGCCAGGAGTAGCCCTGGTTGTGTGAAACCACAAGGGTATCTAAATTACAAATTCTCATATTCATGATTTCTCCCTGCCCTTGCTTTTTTCTTGTCCACACCCTAGAGCCAGGGAGACAGTAAATGAAAACAACATATGCTTTCAGAAACAGAACATCACAAGGGTTGTAAAGAATAAGAGGATCCTTGCACTTTTGCATGAGCACAGAAACAAGGAGGTGTTTAATCTTGTAAATACTTTATTAGGCTGGAGGAGTTTCTGCTAATAAAGGAAGGTTCTTTCTCTCCCTTTCTTTTCCTTTTGAGAGATACTAGCTGCTTCTGCAGAAAAAGGGGAGCAAAACAGCAGCTTGCACTCTCTATAATGCATCGGAAGTATTATGTCCTATTCTGAGGGAGTGCCTACACTGCTTGGAAGCTTCCTTTATACAGTCACATTAATAAAAAATGTCTCCCCTTTTAACCACCCTGAAGCTGATTTCTCATCTGGGAGGTTATAAATTATTTTTAGAGGTTAATTGTTATGCAAATCTGCTCATCATAGGGTTCCAGCATCCAGAGAAACAAGAAAACATTCCCTTCCCCAGTGGCAGAGGTTCAATAGAGGACACCTTTTCATTTCTAAAATCATTTGGAGAGGATTATGTGCCATATGTTTTCTCAAACATATTTCAGGCTAAATTTAAGAAACTTATATTAACACAGTGTTAGGGTGGAACATTTACAACATTAATGTGCCTGTTTTGTGTATCCATATATTTCATAGTATACATTTCAAAAGTAGTGCCAATCCTGTCAATTCTTCTCAGATGAATAGCTGTCACATAGACTAGACTAGACTAGACTAGACTAGAATAGACCAGGTTGGAAAAGACCTTAAAGATCATCAAGTCCAACCCATCATCCAACTCCATCCTATCAACTAAACCATGGCACCAAGCACCCCATCAAGCCTCCTAAAAGCCTCCAGTGATGGTGACTTCACCGCCTCCCTGGGCAGCACATTCCAACGGCCAATCACTCTAGAGATGAAGAATTTCGTCCTAACATCCAGCCTAAACCTCCCCTGGTGCAGCTTGAGACTGTGTCCTCTTGTTCTGGTGCTGGTTGCCTGGGAGAAGAGACCAACCCCCTCATGGCTACAACCTCCCTTCAGGTAGTTGTAGACAGCAATAAGGTCTCCCCTGAGCCTCCTCTTCTCCAGGCTAAGCAACCCCAGCTCCCTCAGCCTCTCCTCATAGGGCTTGTGTTCCAAACCCCTCACCAACTTTGTTGCCCTTCTCTGGACTCATTCCAGCAACTCAATATCCTCCCTAAACTGAGGGGCCCAGAACTGGACACAGGACTCAAGGTGTGGCCTAACCAGTGCAGTGTACAGGGGCAGAATGACTTCCCTGCCCCTGCTGGCCACACAGTTCCTGATACAGGCCAGGATGCCATTTGCCTTCTTGGCCAACCTGGGTGCACTGCTGGCTCATGTTCAGCCTACTATCAACCACTACCCCCAGGTCCCTTTCTGCCTGGCCACTCTCCAGCCACTCTGAGCCCAGCCTGTAGCACTGCATGGGGTTGTTGTGGCCAATGTGTAGAACCCGGCACTTGGATGTGTCTGACATCTTCAAGAAAGTTTTACAGAATCAAAGCATAAACTATACACAGACTGTAACTATGCCTTTAACAAGACAAATGGGAGTAACACACTATAGGCCAGATGATTAAGATAAGAGGGTTTTGCAATGAGATCTTTTTTTAACCTAAAAGCAAACAGGAAAACCAAATAATTTCTTATTAATTTCTCATTTCTTATACTCTACGATTGCTACCTTCACTTACCAGATAAGCTAGTAATCAAAGCCCCTTTGGTGTGAGTTTGTGAATGGGCTGTATGTGTAACTACTGGTGTGGATGGAAGAAGAGTTTCCAGAAAACAGCAGTTTGAAGGGTAGGAAAAAGACATAAGTCCTCTTTAAAACTGAATACAATGCATTCAATGGCTTCAAACTGCAACAGGGCAGGTTTAGGCTGAATATTAGGAGAACATTTTTTTGACAGAAAAAGTAGTCAGACATTGGAATAGGCTGCCAGGGAATCATGCCTGGATGTGTTTAAAGGTTGCTTAGATGTGGTGCTTGGGGGTACAGTTTAGGGGTGAACTTTGTAGAGTAGGGTGAATGGTTGGACTTGATGATCCCAAGATTGTTTTTCAACCTTAATGATTGTATGACTTACCTCTAAAACTGAGCCCCTTGGTATTCTGAGATCAATGGAAGCCTGAATCCCTTCAGTGTTGCTAGAGCTTTGCATGGCAACCAAACCCTTCACAAGACAGCGAGGGATTCCAGGCTTGCTGTAGAAAGCTGTTTCTGCTGAAGCTGCAGCTGCTTATAGTTACTGAAACAGGCAATGAATTCCTTCATGTGCATTCTGCTAATAGTTTCAATGCTACATTCTTACCCTGTTTATGAAATACTCACTTTGCACTATTTTTTGATTATTTTTTGGGCAGGGCTCGGGGTTATGCAAGTAAGGAAATTCTCCTAAAGTTCTCATAGAAGCAGTAACTTTGGCTTTTTACTTTCATGAGGATGTTATCTTATACCATGATGTAGTGGTAGTCAGCAATTGTGCTGAAGCTGAGCTTTCTACATTACAAAAATTAAAATAGCTACTTGTGAAGCATTTTCCCACAGCATCCGTTTAATTGCGACAGTTGCAGGCAGTCTCCTTGATGTCCTTCCCTCTTTAGAATTCCCTGAGCATGCTGCAAATTTCCACCATTTTTTGGGGGAGGGAGGGGGGTTGTTTTATGATGGATAGAATAAATCACAAGTGTAAGTAGATTTTAGGGGTGAGGTAATAGTGGTCTAGCTATTGTTTGGGTTCTGCCATATCTAGGTCTTCAGAAATACTAAAATTGCAGTAGGAGAACTTTGATATCATTAGTATTGTCGATGAAGCCAGGAGTGTCTTCAGCAACTGACTGGTCTATTAACTTTCAATGGATTGAGATAACTTAGAAACTGGGTTCAGTGTTTGGAGACACATCTCAAATGTGAGCTTCAATTAATGTAGGAACACAAAATATGGGTTTCTTGAATTTCTAGCTTGTGAAACATCAAACTAAACACTGTGGTGCAACCTTAGATCCAATGCAATGTGTATAACTCTAAAAATAGATGAAGGGAAAGCAACATTGCTAAATGTCTATCAAGAAAAATAAATATATATTAAAATATATATTTGAATGTGTTGTGTCCAGTTGAAATGAGTTTTCCTTTAGGCAAAACCTTTTTGTCAGGCTATTTCGATATCAGAACAATTTTTATGGCTTCCTACTCTAATTTCTATTACTCAATCAGTGAAGTTGACAAGTACAAATATTTCCCTGCCAGTTTTGCACTTTTTGCTAGCATTCTGAATGCCAAAAAAATTGTCCCTGTAAAATTACATTAGATTTTACAAGTTAAGAGAGAAGGAACAAAAGAAACATGACTTGTTTTAATAAAAATATTGACTCATGGCTTTGTAGAACACAGTTAAAATGGAAAATTTCCCTGATCTTTTCCCCCTCCTATTATTTTATTGTAACTAAAGATGAGGAAAAGGCAGAGGTACTTAACACCTTCTTTACCTCAATTTTTAATAGCAAGATAGGTTGTCATCTGGACAACTGGTCTCTTGAGCTGGCAGATGGAGTCAGGGAGCAGTATAGTTCCCCTGTAATCAAGGAGGAAGCAGTTAGAGACCTGTTCAGCCACTTGGATCCCCACACATCCATGGGACTGGATGAAACCCATCCTAGGGTGCTGAGAGAGCTGGCAGATGAGCTGGCCAAGCTGCTCTCCATCATTTACCATCAGTCCTGGCTCACTGGAGAGCTCCCAGATGACTGGAAGCTGGCCAACATCCACATGAAGGGCCGGAAGGTGGAACCAGGTAATTCCAGATCTGTCAGCCTGACCTCAGTGCCAGGCAAGATTATGGAACAGGTCATCATGAGTGCAATCACACAGCACTTACAGGATGGCCAAGGGATCAGGCCCAGCCAGCATGGATTTAGGAAGGGCAGGTCCTGCCTGACCAACCTGATCTCCTTCTATGATCAGGTGACCCACCTGGTGGATGTGGGGAAGGCTGTGGATGTAGTCTACCTGGACTTCAGCAAGGCCTGTCATACCATCCCCCACAACAAACTCCTGGCCAAGCTATCAGCCTGTGGCTTGGACAGCAGCACTCTGTGCTGGGTTAGGAACTGGCTGGAGGGCTGAGTCCAGAGAGTGGTGGTGAATGGTGCCACATCCAGCTGGCAGCCAGTCACTAGTGGTGTCTCCCAGAGATCAGTGTTGGGCCCCATGTTGTTCAATATCTTTACTGATTATCTGGATGAGGGCATTGAGTCCATCATCAGTAAATTTGCAGATGACACCAAGCTGAGGGCAGGTTTTGAGCTATTAGAGGGTGGGAGAGCTCTGTAGAGAGACCTTGACAGGCTGGACGGATGGGCAGAGTCCAAGGGCATGAGATTTAACACATCTAAGCGCCGTGTTCTACACATTGGCCACAACAACCCCATGCAACGCTACAGGATGGGGTCAGAGTGGCTGGAGAGTGGCCAGGCAGAAGGGGACCTGGGGATGTTTGTTAACAGTAGGCTGAACATGAGCAACCAGTGTGCCCAGGTTGGCTAAGAAGGCAAATGGCATCCTGGCCTGTATCAGGAACAGTGTGGCCAGCAGGAGCAGGGAGGTCATTCTGCCTCTGTACTCAGCACTGGTTAGGCCACACCTTGAGTCCTGTGTCCAGTTCTGAGCCCCTCAGTTTAGGAAAGATGTTGAGTTGTTGGAATGTGTCTAGAGAAGGGCAACAAGGCTGGTGAGGGAGGTGGTGGAGTCCCCATCACTGGAGGTGTTTAAGAAGAGACTGGATGAGGCACTTGGTGCCATGGTTTATTTGATTAGATGGTGTTGGGTGATAGGTTGTACTTGATGATCTCAAAGGTCTTTTCCAACCTGGTTAATTCTGTTCTATTCTATTCTATTCTATTCTATTCTAATTCTAAAAATAAGGTTTCTCATTAGACAGAAGGCATGGCTTTTCTCTGTAGAACATCCCAGCTGAATGATTCATTCCATCAGAGCTCTATTGGCAAGAGGAAGGTGGATGCTGGTTAAAAAATAGAGGGCTTAGATCCAGGAGAGCACTTTAGCAAATGCTTAACTTTGTCAGTACTGCTAATTGCATCTTTAAAGTTAAGCATGCGATTAAGTGCTGTATTGGTTTGGTGCATACCTCCATAACTTCGGTGGGGGATAATTACTGCTTCTTGGTAGTGCCTGGACTTATGAAAATTCATAAAGTTCACACTATTTCTAGATCCTTTTTGCCAAATGCCACTATTGTAAAACCCTTCAACGAACTCATTAAAGAAGCCAGAGGAGGGATTGGCAGTTAAATTCACTCTTTCAGTTCCACATGAGGAAAAGAGAGGACTGTGGGGTGAGACTTCTCTGCAGATTTAGGAATTTATGTTTTCCTAGCTGTCATGGACAACACAGAGAAGTAGGCACACACAGATGCCACATGTATAAATGCTTGCTTCTCTCCTCTGGCTACAGAGTGAGATGAGAGGACTGAAAGTGAATATCTCAGTTTCAGACAATGTAAGTGAAGCTGAGATCAATCTCTCACCCCTCTACTCAGTGCCTGAACTATTCTGGGTCTTTACATAAGCAATATATTAAAAAAGAAAAACTCACAAGGTGTAGCAGTTTGGGCTGGGTGTCCCCTGCTGTGTTCATATGAGGGATACTTCCTGTGTCCAAAAGTCCAGCCCAGAGGGATGGACACAGGAACCCAGGTATTTTATCCCATAGAATAGAATAGAATACATAGAATACATAGAATAAACCAGGTTGGAAGAGACCTTCAAGATCATCGCATCCAACCCATCAACCAATCCAACACCACCTAAACAACTAACCCATGGCACCAAGCACCCCATCAAGTCTTCTCCTGAAAACCTCCAATGGCGGCGACTCCACCACCTCCCCAGGCAGCCCATTCCAATGGGCAATCACTCTCTCTGTATAGAACTTTTTCCTAACATCCAACCTAAACCTCCCCTGGTGCAGCCTGAGACTCTGTCCTTTTGTTCCCCTGCACCACTATAAGATCCCAGCGCGGGGTCTGGCACTTTCTCTTTCTTGCCTCGCTGCCACCCAGTAACTGGGGGGAGATGTCTCCCAGCCCAAGGCCAGGGGGATGGGCAGTCTCAGACCTGGCCATCTGAGACTAGCCTAGCAGTGGAGTGGGAGGGGGGGGGGGAAGAATGAGCCCTGGGGGTCTTGGGTGTACCTTCAGGTGGGGATGGGATGTTTCTGGGTATGCTTTGGGATTTTCTTTGTCACTGTGCTTCTGGCTCTCTGTAAACATTCATCGCTTCTCGTTTAAACTTTCCACCACTTTTGCAATCAGTTTGTCTGAGTCATTATTTTTGCCCGTGGTGGGGAGGGGGTCTGCCTCAACCCATCACACAAGGTTAAAATCACATTTTATAGAGTTTTTTTTAAAACTGTCAGGCATGTTTCTAAATACATGTTGCATTTCCTTTTGTGTTCTCCGTGGCAGTGGTAAATAGTTTTAATTCACATAAAATTCATGTTAGCACTGATCTGCAGGCTATCATACTTAGAGTGTTTCTAAACGCTTCTCCACAAACAGTAAGAGCTGTGGGCTCATCTGGTATGTATGCATTAAGAATCCATGGTTAGCTTTCCCATGGCAAGTCCTCAGAGCAAAGATCACAATTTTCCCAAGCACAGTTGTGCACCTGAGGGCAGTTGGGTCAGCACTTCCAACTCTGTGAGCTCAGCAGGAAGCTGCTTTGGCTTCCCTGATCTTCAGACAAGGACTTGGAAAAAAAATCATAAAAGGGCAGTAATCAGTGAGGAGATGAAGCTTTTGTAATTCTTAAAGTTGATTTTCTGCCACACCAACAGGTACACATTTGCTTTGTCACAGTTTCCATGGAAAAGAATGCAGCTCTCACTCTCCCTCCTTACTGAATTTGTGACTGATTTACCAGTTTAAGCATATGTGTTGCATTGTAAACCACTGTACATGTTTATTTAAACTTACATAAACTTTATATGGGAAAAGAAGAGCACATTTTACATGCATTTCAGAAATGCTTATTTTCTCTGTGTGGGTTTTGCATGTGTGTGTGGTGTTTGGTTGTTTTGGGGTGGGGTTTTTTAGGTTTGTGAGAGATTACAGAAGGGCTTTGAGCATACAGTTGCCAAAGTGCTTACAACTGATATTAAATAAAAGGCAGAGTGCCATTATGAAATGGAAAATCAGGCAAGAAAGAAATTCCTGGAGACTGTAAAAGTGCTGAGATTGATTGAACAATCACAGATTCAGGATCACAGAATCACTGAGGTTGGAGAAGATCTCTAAGATTGTCAAGTCCAACCACCAACCCAACACCACCATCTGCACTAAGTGTCCCAAAGTTCCATGCCTACACATTTTTTTTTTAATACCTCCAGGGACAGTAACTCCACTTCCTAGGCAACCTGTTCTAATGCTTGCCTACTTTTCAGGAAAGAAATTTGTCTTAATATCCAATCTTAACCTCCCCTGGTGCAATTTGGGGCCATTCCCTCTTGTCCTATTGCTTGTTATTTGATATACGAGACCAACACCCTCTGCACTACAACCTCCTTTCAGGTAGCTGTAGAGAGCAATAAGGTGTCCTCTGAGCTTCTTTTTCTCCAGGATAAATAGATTCAGTCCCCTCATCTGCTAATCCTAAGATTTGTTCTCCAGACCCCTCATCAGCTTTGTTGCTCTTTGTAGGAGAAGGGCTGTTTTCAGATAGCTTTGGAATAGCTATGTTTGGTCTCTGACTTGGGAAAGAATGTAAACATCTTGTAACTGAAGGGAGAAACTTGGCAGAATTTGGTTGGATGTGTTAGAATATTGTTATTTTAACTTATTATATGCCTTAATTACATGCACACCAGTAGAAAATAACCAAGTAAGATGTGACACATGTGACTTCTGATAGAGTATAAAACTTTGCTGTGTAATGTAATAAACGTCTTTGCCTGCTAACGTCTTGGCCTGCAAGCCGTGTTTGTAGTGCATTCGGGTGATCGAACACCTGCATCCATATTACAACAAATGGTGACCACATGTGCACCCTGAGCAACTACAGATAACGATTCTGACTTGCACCCTGAGTGACTACAAAGCATAAACAACAACTACTTAAGTTCACTTGTCTTGCAGAGATGGTACTCACCGCTGTCATTAAATGCTTGCCTTGAAATGGTTGGTCGCTATGAGATTCTCTAAAGGCTGTTTTCCACTGGAAGGAGAGCCCAGGGGCCGGTGAGGGTCCCCTACTTAGCTTAAGTATAGGCGCAGAAAGTGGGGACTTCCGGACATAAAAAATGAAAAATAAAGAAAGAAAAATCAAAGGCACCTCGGGAAAAAAAAGAAGAAACTGGAGAAAAAGAAGATCTGTGGGCTGCAGGGCAGAGGTGAGCAGTTGGGGTAATTATAGGGGGGTTGGAACCTCTTTTTTTGGTGAGCACATAATGGGGAATCAGATGTCAAAAGAAAAGAGAGCAAAATCCAGTCTTTACTCAGATCTTGAAAAACAGAGCTCTAACCCTCTTCAAAATGTTTTAATTGCAGACAAAGGGGACATTTTAAGTGAAAAGCATGAGTTGGAAGGAGATACCTGTCCTAGAAGCCTTTCAGAAACTCTTTAAGCAGCATGAGAAGTCTATCAGTACCTCTGCTTTTCAGCAGATGCTCTTTTCAGCTGCTGAGCACTGCTCCTCTTTCACTAAAGGAACAGTGTATGATCCAGGGATCTGGCATAAGATCAGAACTGTGTTTTGGGACTATGGTAAGAAGGAGAGTAAGATCAGAGAAATTAATGCAATGCCTGATGCTGAACCTACCTTGGAGAAGCAAGTGAAAACCACTGATTGCCAGAAACTTTTGTGTGCCTTAAGAAATCCTGCTGTAAGTGATGTGCTAACAGCTTGCATGCATCAACATCCAGAAACTTTGGCAGCAGAGGCTGTTGCAGCCTTTGATGTTTCGAACAGCGTGGGCAATGGTATGGAGCGAGGAGGAAGCAATGACTTCTGCTCTAGCCATCTCGAGCTTCAGAGCAGTGGTGCCAGCCAGAGCAGGAGGACAAGCAGGAGGCTCAAAACCATAGTTAAGCTCAGAATTGCTGCTATCACCTCCCCCTGGGACTTGCTTGTTATCTTACAACTTCTAGTGAACTTATGAAACTTTCCATGCCTCTGATGGATGCTGCAGCCTGACCCCATGGTTCTGTGGGACCCTCCGTACCACTGGGGGATCCTGCAGTTCAAGCCCGAGAGTTACCTGGGAAGGGACCTGCTGTGAATTTGGCAATGTCGCCCCTCCCCTCGTTCCCCTCTCCCCTCCATCCACCCCTTCCCCTTCTTCCCTCCCCTCCCCAGCTATAGTGGTTTTGCTGAGCCTGTCAGTTCCCCTCTTCTCCCCGCCACCTTCTCTCTCTGTTATCTCTCCCTTATCTGCAAAAGCTGTGTTCTGATTTAAACTAACAGTGCTAAGTTTTGTTAAGAAAAATATTCAAAATATTCTGTGCAAACCTGATGTAGATGATGATTTCAGCATTATTTCTGATTGTAAGGGATTTTGGAGATTTGTTATTTTGATGGTTTTAGTAGTTAAGTTTAGTAGTTAAGTTTTAATGGTAAGCATAATGAATAATGGGTACTTAAGTATTTAGTGATTATAATAAGGTATGTCAAATAATAATAATAATAAGATATAAGTGATAATGGGTAAGTTTAAGTAGAATAAGTTACTCTAGGAGTTCATAGGTTAAGGTTGGTTTTCTATCTTTGGTTCAAACCTTCTTTTTCTGTGTGCCATGGCATTTCAGGGGAACTCTATGTAACATAGGTGGGAATTGTAGTGGATAAGTTTTCATTTTAAAAAACAAAGGATGCTTTAAGTAATGTAACATCAAGCCACTTACTCACAAGTCTGTGGTGTTGCTTGGGGCTGTTGTGACCTTAGTGCAAGATCTTGGCCTTGTTAAACCTCATACAACTCACTTGTCTCATCAATCCAGCCTGCTCAGATCCCTCTGCAACACCTTCAAGAAGATCAATGCTTCTGCCTAGTTTGGTGTCATCTGCAAACTTTCTGAGGGAGCGCTCAATCTAGGTCATTGATAAAAATATTAAACAAGACTGGCCCCAAAACTGAGCTCTGGGGAACACTGATTGTGACCAGGGTCAATTGGATTTAACTCCATAACCCTGATGTTGACTTGCTGGAATGTGTCCAGAGGAGGGCAACAAAGTTGGTGAGGGGTTTGGAGCACAAGCCCTATGAGGAGAGGCTGAGCTTGCTTAGCCTGGAGAAGAGAAGGCTCAGGGGAGACCTTATTGCTGTCTACAACTACCTGAAGGGAGGTTATAGCCAGGTGGGGGTTGATCTCTTCTCCCAGGAAACCAGCACCAGAACAAGAGGACACAGTCTCAAGCTGCACCAGGGGAGGTTTAGGCTGGAGGTTAGGAAGAAATTCTTCATAGAGATAGTGATTGCCCATTGGAATGGGCTGCCCGGGGAGGTGGTAGAGTCACCATCACTGGAGGTGTTTAGGAGGAGACTTGATGGGGTGCTTGGTGCCATGGTTTAGTTGATTAGATGGTGTTGGATGATGGGTTGGACACGATGATCTCAACGGTCTCTTCCAACCTTGTCTCT
Organism: Dryobates pubescens; assembly: GCF_014839835.1. Lineage (NCBI taxonomy): Eukaryota > Metazoa > Chordata > Aves > Piciformes > Picidae > Dryobates > Dryobates pubescens. Next base: position 27,548,299 of record NC_071618.1, on the reverse strand, counting down.
TGTCTTGTCTTCTCTCTTCTCTTCTCTTCTCTTCTCTTCTCTTCTCTTCTCTTCTCTTCTCTTCTCTTCTCTTCTCTTCTCTTCTCTTCTCTTCTCTTCTCTTCTCTTCTCTTCTCTTCTCTTCTCTTCTCTTCTCTTCTCTTCTCTTCTCTTCTCTTCTCTTCTCTTCTCTTCTCTTCTCTTCTCTTCTCTTCTCTTCTCTTCTCTTCTCTTCTCTTCTCTTCTCTTCTCTTCTCTTCTCTTCTCTTCTTCTTCTCCAGCCAGTGGAGAATGCACCTGTCTAAGCCATGAGCCACCAGCTGTTCTAGGAGAATGCAGTGGGAAACAGCATCAAAGGCTTTACTAAAGATGGAGTAGATAATGCGATGTGTAAAACATAATGGGGGAGGCATAATATGGCACTATGAATATGTCAAGGTTTCCATGTTACTTACTAAAAAGTAGACATCTACAGAAATGTGCCTTGAGCCTTGCTATTTTAGTGTTACTTAATGCCATTTTATTTCTCTTCATTCTAGTTAAAATCAGCGAGAAGGCTGGAGAGGACCTTGAGAGTTCACTTTGAGACCCTGAGAGCTATTTTATTGCCCTAAGACAGGATCAGTTGTATTTGCAATAAGTTGTATGTTCTTAAAAGCTTCTACTGATGGAGTTTCCATGTCCTTTCTAAACAAGCTGATGAAATACCTACTGTCATGTCATATGCGTCTCATCTAAATCTACTTTATGGCAATGTAGATCTTATTACTTCTTTTCCATAACCCATTGGATGGCTATTAGGGGTCTCAGAGTGTCAGTCTCAGGAGTGGGAATCCTCTCCTCTGTGTTTGAGTGCCTACATCTGAGCTCGTTATCCTAGTAAACCACTTCAATGGAAATAAATAAGCATTTCTAGAATACAGTTAATCTGTTTCAGAGTGAGATAATTGCACTCTTGACTTACCATCTCTTCACAGGCTTAGTTTTGTAATGGGAGTTCAGATAGAGGTATGTACATTGCAGATATTTCTTTGTTCAAATGAACCCTACCTCCTTCATAAAGAAATGATGGGAATACTTAATTTTCCTTCATTATCTTGGCAGCCCCTATATGTTGTGCACTGTCGTGATCTCTATTATGAGATGGCCCCTCTGCCAATACAAATTTAATATGAAGAAGTTGCTCATTTACCCCATTGGCCTTCTTTAGTGTGTTAAATTGCCATCAATATAGGTCAAACAACATCTGGTTTTAGGGAATCATCCAGTTCTTATCTGATTGTAGATTCATGAGAACCTGCTGAGTTTTACCCCATCTAAGGAACAGTAGTAATTTAAGAGAGCCAATGTAAGTTTCTAGGTGTGTGTTTTTCTGATACTGGGACAATTCTGTTTGTGCAGATTCCTGCAGAGATGAAATGTGTAGCTGCAGTATTCATAACTCTCACTAGCAAGATTAAGTCCTCTTAATTGAAGAACAGAAGACAAATTAAAACAAAGCAAATGATTTGCTGAGCTGATGCCATGTTTCAGAGAAGTGGTCATCATTAATTATTCCTTGAATGCAAGCTGATTCAAGTCCAGAGATTTATTCTTGCCTTTTGAATCTCCTTTTGCACTATACACACCCCATTGCTCTCAGTGCAATTTCAGTTGGTGCCGCTGCACCCATTATACAAATAAAAATAATTTAAAAAATACCCACACCATCTTTGCCCTGTGGGCAAGAAGGCTAGAAAGCCTGATCCTCAGGATGGTTCATGAAGTGCCTATGGACCTTTGCTGGAGTAATCACCATGATCACCATGCAGCTTATATAGTTTTCAGTTAGGGTAATGTAATCCTCAGAGACTGATGTTGACATTGATGATATTTAGCAAGTAAGGCTTTGTGAGACATTGTAGTTATATCATGACAAGGAAATCTCTGGAGACAAAGGAAATGTTACAGAGTTGCATTTATTTTTTCCCCTCTTTTTTTCTTTTTGGGATGAGGCAATTGGACAGGCCCACAACCATTTGTTGCTGTTGCACAATGGCCTAAACTGAAAATGCAACGTGTACTCAGGTGAAGGAATAGTCTAGTACTTATTTTTCACTCTCATGTTTTCACATTAAAGTACTCCCAGCTCTGTGATTATTTAGAAATTAAATCAAGGAACCTAGCTAAGGGATAACAGGAAAATATTTTTCCTTCAAAGACATTGTGATGTTTCCAGTTGCAGCACACAAAGCATTTACCTTCATCCAAAGCAAAACGAGTATCAGATCTTTCAAAACCTTGTATTCTGTGTTCAGAGTGCTTCTCAATGATGTAATAATGTCTAATCTTCATGAAGAAGGTTTTGAGCCCTTCTGGTTATAGAGCTCCCTACCTCTCTTTAAATCAATTAATTTCTGTCTGTCTGCTATGCTTCTGTCCTTCCTCTGCCTTATCAAACAAAAAATTCCAAACTCATTATTGACCATTTACTGGAGCAGTCTCAAGTAAGTTGAATATTATTTCAAATTTTGTTAGATGGTTGTTTCTGCTTTGAATGATGAGGGCCAAAGGTTATGGTCATGCCAGCAGAGATACCCAAAACCATCAGGGTGAGAAACTTCCCCATGATGCTGCAACAATTCTTAAAACTGTGTCAAACAGTGAGTTCCATAATCATATACTAGAAACTTTGACCAGCAAAGTCATTGGCTTTATCAGCTGTGTGGTAAGAAAGCAAACCAAGATGAAATTTGGCCAAGACAGTTGGTGTACTGAAATAAAACAATGGAAATGCACAGTGCCATGATGGGTTATTGTTACGGTTCATGGGAAGCTGTAAGACACTAATCTTGTTAAGAATGCTAATGTTAATAAACATTAATGTCAAGAAACTCTCTTAATGTTAAAAACCCCTTTCTGTAAATGTGTAAATCTAAAAAGAACCAATGGAAGTTGTTTGTTTTTTTTCCTTCCTTTTTTTTTTTTTTTTTCCATCATATAAATATGGGAGGGATCTTTTTTGCACACAGTAAAAAAGAGAGAGAACAAGAAGAAAAGAATAAGCAAGTCTAAACCTGACACTAGAGACCCTGACTCCACTCATCATGAAACTTAAAGACAGGTATAATTGTCCTCACTTTACTCATACAACCAGGTAATCTCCCCCACCCCATCCCCTAATGGTCTCACAGACTTCTATTTTCAGTCAGTCATCCTTGCTGTACATGTCTTTAAACTATAACTGGATCATTGTCCAGATTATGGGGAACCCCCTTGCCAGAGGAATTTGGGGTATAGCTGCTGTTTGATGGAACTGAATGTTACTAAATTAATGAAAGACTGACTACAGGTACAATTACTAGCTTGTAGTAGAAATTCTGGTTTACCAGCAAAAAGTTTTAAGGAACCTTATAACAAAATAGGTGTGTTTGTACACTCAGTGTTTGTGGTTTTGGGTTTTTTTTGTGTTTGTTTGATTGACTTTTTGTCAAATAAAATATTCTAAATTTCTGAATACCAAGATCTCTGTGTGTGTGTATTTTGTTGGGAATTTGTGCCTTAGCTAGTTGTTATGATTGGAAAAAGGCTATTAATATTCAATAGGTGGAACAATAAAAATATGAATAACTTTATTAATCATAAAAATCCCACAAAAAATATCAATAAAACCTATTTACTGTTTTGAAATATTCGGTTGTGGAACAGATACCTCACCAGCAGGAACAAGTAACAATTTAAACAATATGTGCAAAAATCCAGAAGCAACAAACAGCAATTTAAACTGTAAAGGAAAAAAAAAGGAACTTTGGCAACGAAGCCAGAGATTGCCCACAAGGAGGGGGAACTCCAGAATTCCCTAGACCTTCAATAGATGCTTATAAAAAATCAGATTTCATAACTACTCACTGGTCGTGGGATCCCGTGGCACATGTGGGAATTTAAACAAAACCAAAATGGCGTCGAGCACGTGGAAGCTGCAGGAGCACAGTTTCACTTTCTGTTGGTGTCTGCAGCGTGTTGCTGAGACAGGATTTATTCCCAAAGGCTTTATAGCTGAAAGCTTTGTAGAAAAGAGGTTCTTCTGCTGCAGTCCTTCGCAGCTGCACTCGTTCCTTCTTCCAATCAAATGAAACTGTCCTGGGGGCTCAGCTCCTGCGGGGGTTTGCCTCTCGGCCCAGGAAGACGTGTCTGTCTGCTCCTGGGCTTTACATCGCTAATAGAGCGAGGGGTCTTTGCAGTCCTTTCTGGTTAAACTGAAACACAGCTCGGCTTCCAAGAGAGGCTTGTGCTTTCTCCCAGAGCCTGGACGATTGCAAGGCAAGGCTCTGGCTCTTTGGGCTGGTACTTATGAATTTCCTGAGACAATAATGGCCACTGACAACACAGATTGAGACATAAAACCCTGCCACTGTAACCTATAGAAAGGGTTCTCTCCAAACGTGGCCAAAGGCACACACACCTGGCCCACTTGGGCTCCAGGACATGTTCAGACAAGCCTGGGCAATGTGGCCATTAGCCTGAAAAACCAGACCTGCTGGCTCCTGCTCCATTGTCTGGTTCAAGGCATTTTTGAGGGTTTTTGTCCTTCGGGACACCTGTGCACTTCCTACTTTTGACCTCAGAGATCCCAAAATGGTAGACAACATTTGAACTAATTTCCCCAAATAAATTTAATTTTTTTCCTTTCTCTTTGATTGTGCATTGTAGTTTTTAGTCATGCACAGAAGCCCTGCATAGAGCAGGGGCAATACAGATTTGGTTAGAAAGGACCAACAATCAGTCACAGCCAAGACTGTGAGGGACTCTTTAGGGATGACATCCTGGTCCTATTAATGCCTGTGGAATCTTTCCCATTGATGCTAATAAGTCTAGCCTTCCAGTTCTGTCCTTTGGAAGATGATTTGAACAATTCTGCTTTAGGCATAAAGGTGAATTGGTAGGCACTAAAATTGAAAAAAGAGATGTGATTTCAAAGAGCACCAAAATAATATCTAAATATTCTGGAAAGTGTTCTATCACTATGTAATTAATCACAGGTTGTGCTACACAGGAGAGCTTTTGCTCTCAAAACAATAAATCCACAGACTAAGTGCAAATTTTACTTCTGCTTGCCAGCTTTAAGAACTGATAATCATATATGTTTTCCCACTTCATAATCCCTCTCTTGCAGTTTTAATTCTAAGTGGTCACCACAGAAATTGCTACAGTGGATTTTATGAGTAAAAGTACAAAGCTTGTATGACCGAAAATTGCAGAGTTGATTGAGAAAATATGATCCTAGCAATTGTAGGTCCTATAATCACCTTCTTAATTAGCTTAGATGAATTGATTAGTGTGGAAATGATAGAATCATAGAACCAACAAGGTTGGAAAAGACCTCAGAGATCATCAAGTCCAACCTGTCACCCAAGACCTCATGCCTACTAGACCATGGCACCAAGTGCCACGTCCAATCCCCTCTTGAACACCTCCAGGGATGGTGACTCCACCACCTCCCTGGGCAGCCCATTTGTGGTGGGCTACACCCATCCTGGAAAAAAATGGGGTGGGGGGGCTTGTGAGAGTTTTTTTGCCCTCCCTGGAGGGAATTTCTTGTCACTGTTACACACTTTGATCAAGAAGCTGAGTATCGCCATGTTTTCCTGCATTGTATTAGAACACTAAAAGAAAATATTTCTTGAATATTTAAGACAGATATTCTATATTTTCGTACTGACACTAAATTCATGGAACAGTGTAGCAGTTTGTGCTAGGTGCCTCCTGCTGCTACCACACAAGATACACCTTTGGTGCCCTGGGTGTCCAGCCCAGGGCGGGGACACAGAAAGCTGAGTATTTCATTCTCATAATGTCCTGTTCCCTATAAATCCATATGCAAGGTCTCACACTTCCTCTTTCTTCCTTCATCTGCTCCTGTGGGAGATGCTCCCTATCTGGTAATGGAAGGGGAGTTATCTCAAGGCCTCTTGGGCCTGGCTAGGCCTAATGCCAAGAGTAGACATGGGAAGGGCAAGAGTAGACATGGGAAGGGCAATCTCAGATCTGGCCAGCTGAGATTAGCCTAACAGTGGAGGGGGGGAAGAAAGAGCCCTGAGGGTTTTGGGTGTACCCTCGTGTAGGAAAATGCTGGGAGGTTTCTGGGTGTGCTTTGGGATCTTCTTTTGTCACTGTGCTTGTAGTTTCTCTGTAAAACACTCACTGCTTTTCCGTTTAAACTTTCCATCACTTTCTGCAATCCGTTTGTCTGAGTCTCGTTTTTCTGCCCCGGTGGGATGCAAGGGAGGATCTGCCTTCAAACCACGACAAACAGCAAGAGTAAACTCATTTGTCAGGTGCAGGCAATAACTATTGTCACAAAGAAGAACAAATGGCCTATAGTGCGAGAACCAGCTGTGATTTCATTGTCATTCACTATTTCTGCCCAGGCGAGAAATGTTTTTATACTACACAGATATACTCCTGCTTTCTGCTTGGAGTGTCTTTACTTTCATTATAAAGCATTTTGTTTAGATTGGTACTTTGCAGAAGGAATGATTAAGAAAGAGCACAAAACTCAGAGCTGGTGTTTATGGTTTTGGTAAAACCATAATTTCTGTCTAGACAGGTTATTTTCTGAGTATTTGAATTTATGCAGGAAGCCAAAGGAGTGTGTGATTCTCTAATCATTGGCTTGTGTCATCACCTGAAAAAAGAACATGGAGAGCTGCTTGGGAATGTGAACCTTTTACTAGGAAAGCTTTGCATTGAAAGATGCTGATAAGATAGCAAGGATATAGAGGCATCTAAGTACCAGTGATGTGACTGTGTTAAGAGAGGGAGATACAGTGGGTTTGGAATTAAGTGTCAGCTGAAATGGGCTTGGAAATGTTGTAAGGAAACTGCGTCCTGCTGTGTGCAGATTGTTTTTGGAGGCTCTGTCTTGAGGTTTTAACATAGCTGTGTATGCCATATCTGGTTACTTACCACATTGCTAACATTTTGATCCCTATTCCACAGCACACCCACTTGGATCATGTCTGTCTGAGGTAAAAGACAGAGCGAAAGTTGAACATAGAACATTCTGCATTTGCTGGATCTTTCAATTGTCCCTTTCTGACTGTAAGAAATATAGTAGCCTGGGGTAAAAGGGGACTTTCCCAAAACAAAGGCTCAATGAACCCAAGATTTCAAATGGAAGAATGTGTCCTATGTACATTACCCTTTCCAGCTAGTAACCGGATGCATTTTAACCACTTTCACACCATCATCTATAGAACTCTACAACATATATGATATGGTGTTCAATGCCACAAATGACAACTGAGTTATAGGAATGTTTTACAGGTTTTCAAACAGTCTTTCTTTCAAAATCTCATCCAAGAACATGAATCTCTTTTTTTTTTAGGGATTAGTCTGTCCTTAATCCTAAGGGAGCATCACCTGGGGTAATTCTTTGCTTCTGTGGAGTCAGCTGAACATCAGTAAGAAATATCTACTGAGCTCAAGGCTAGCAGATAACTTCCTTCTCATTGCTTTGTAAACTAACACACACACCAAAAGTGTTACATGAAAACCATGAAGAGAGTGTCTACCATTCATTCTCTCCCTCCATCTTCATCTTCCTAGCATTTAAAGATCAAGGGCTTGTTCTCTAAATGTAGGTTCCCATTGCTGGCATAATTGGTTGCATTCATAAAAACGAATAGGGAGACATTTAGCTAATAGCAAGTGTGGAGAGAAAAGTTTTTTCATAAACCAGATCTTTTCTTTTTTTCTCCCATGCTAAGTAAGCTGGCATTAAAATTTAAAGAAGTTTATGTATATTGATTATCTTTTTTTCCTTTTTCTTTTTAGCTTTCTCTCATTAAACTGAACTCTTCAGTACTTTTTCCTGGAAAACCAACTTAGTTTTTCAGCATTCTTCTATTATTCTCTTTTCTTCTTCCTCTTGTGACAGTCTTAGAGTCTATTTAAAAATGGAAGATCTTTAAAAATTGAATGCTTCTGACACTTGTGAGAAGATGAATTCGCATTTCTGTTGACACCAGTCCCTCCAATATCCTGCTTACCTCACTCACACAATAACAAGGAGGTTTTTTACTTATATGTTAAGGCCTACTTCTGCCTGTAAATATGTATATGCACTGATGCATAGGTGACAGAAACAACAGCATACACTCAATCTTTGACAGCTTGTTCCTTTGCCATCACCACCAGTTTCCCACAGGGGCAAACCACTTTTTGCTGCAGCTCTACTCAAGGGTTAAATGAACATGTGCTTCTAAATACAGAACTCTCCCTGAGGGGAAAGCATGTACAAAACTGAAATAACACGATTATCCATTATGGTAAAATTCTCAAAGACAGATGTGTGCAAAAAATCTCAGTGTTTTTTACTAGCTATAGACAGCCCTGGAATCTCTCCAAGTACAACACTTAGATAAAGATAACACTTTGAAACAGAATTTAAAAATAATTAAATAAGAAGAGATACTTCAGAGAAGTACCATTTTCTTTGCACTCCATACCCCTTTGCTTGCTCCTGTAAGAATAATAAATACACATCCCAGATGACAGGCTGCCAAAGATACTGCCTAGCAGGGACATCTAGCTTGCTCCTATAGCCTATAAAGAATTGTTTTAGTAACCTGGGAGATGTTTTTTTGCCTGTAACATTAATAAGTGGTTGTGGTGGCCTAAGTAATATGTCCTTTTTAAACTAGCTGATAAAGTCTTTTCCTTCCTTCCTTCCTTTCTTTCTTTCTTTCTTTCTTTCTTTCTTCCTTTCTTTTTCTTTCTTTCTTTCTTTCTTTCTTTCTTTCTTTCTTTCTTTCTTTCTTTCTTTCTTTCTTTCTTTCTTTCTTTCTTTCTTTCTTTCTTTCTTTCTTTCTTTCATCTGAACTTCAGGTGCAAAGCAATTCTTCAGGAAATTAATCTACAAACCACTTCAAAATCTCTCAAGTTTAGTTTAGAATTTAAAGAACAAGAAATATCCTGCTCTGGAAATGGCCACAGCAAAGAATCTGATAAAACATAATAATTGGAATTTATGTTCAAAGAAAGACTTAATAATTTAAGGTTCAGAATCTTGGTCATCCTTCTTGTCAGCTTGAACAAACGTGAGAGCACAAGAAGTGGCAGCAGACAATGCAGTACCAACTGTGACTCTTTGGTGCCCATTCACAACTTGATTTCTCAATTGGAAGGTCAGAATGTCATCAGCAAAACTCATTCACCTTTCAGCAATCCAACTTGGTCTGTGCAAAAGTCAAATGGAGAATGGCATCTGGCAGTTGAGTTCTGTGCCCTGAGCAAAGTAATTCCACCCATGAGTGCAGCTGTACCAGACATGATGGAACTCCAGTATGAGCTGGAATCCAAAGAGGCCAAATGGTATGCTACCATACACATTGCTAATGCTTTCTTCTCTATTCCCATAGCAAAGGAATGAAGGCCTCTGCTTTCATCTGGAGAGGCATAGAGTACACCTTTAATCATTTGCCCCAGGGGTGGATACCAGTTCAACCATTTGTCATGCGGTGATCCATGATTGCTTTGGAGAAAGGTGGAGCCCCAGAACACATTTAGTTCATTGATGATATCATTGTCTAGGGTAAAACTGATGAAGTCTTCAAGAAAGGTAACAAAATCATTAAAATTCTCTTGAAAGCAGGTTTCGCCATTAAGTGAGACAAGGCAGAAGGACCTGCTAGAGAAATCCAGTTTCTGAGAGTGCTGTGGCAAGATGGTCGCTGTCACATTCCAATGGATGTGATAAACAAAGTCTCTACCATGGCAAAACCCATCAATAAGAAAAAACCCTCTATGTTTCTCAGGTATAGTGGGATTTTGGAGACTGCACATTCCTGGATACAGTCAGATTGTGAAAGCTATATCATGTGGCTTGAAAGAGAAACAGTTTCCAGTGGGGTCCGGCACAAGAAGAAGCCTTTGACCAGATAAAGCAGGAAGTAGTCCAAGCAATGGGTCTGGAACCTGGCTGAAACGGTCCAGACATTAAGAACATTTTGTACATGGCTAAAAGTAACAATGGTCCAACCTGGTGCTTATGGCAAAAAGCTCCAGGTGAGACACATGGATGACCTGTTGGTTTCTGGAGTTGAAGCGACAGAGGCTAAGAGGCAAATTGTACTCCAAACAGAAAGATATTCTATAGAATAGAATAGAATAGAATTAACCAGGTTGCAAAAGACCTTCAAGATCACCAAGTCCAACCCATCACCCAACAACATCTAATCAACTAAACCATGCAACCAAGTGCCTCATCCATTCTCTTCCTGAACACCTCCAGTGATGGTGACTCCACCACCTCCTCAGGCAGCCCATTCCAATAGCCAATCACTCTTTCTGTGAAGAACTTCTTTCTAACATCCAGCCTAAACCTCCCCTGGTGCTGCTTGAGACTGTGTCCTCTTGTTCTGTTGGTGGTTGCCTGGGAGAAGAGACCAACCCCCATCTGGCTACAACCTCCCTTCAGGTAGTTATAGACATCAATAAGGTCTCCTCTGAGCCTCCTCTTCTCTAGGCTAGCTGATTATGAAGGAGTAAAAGCTGCTTCTGAAGTGATTGGAACTGAGTCACAACTTCTTTTAGCTCCCAGATTGCCAGTTTTGAATTAGATGTTCAAAGGTAAAGGTTCCACACCACATCATGTGCCAGACACCACCTGGTCTAAGTGGATGGCTCTGATAACACAGAGAGCTTGAATGGGAAATCTTGAAAGACCTGATCTGGTGGAGGAGATAATAAATTGGCCAGAGGGCACTGACTGTACAGAACCTCCAGAGGAGAGAGTAACTTGTGCTGGGGAAGCTCCTCCTTACAGTGACCTTTCTGATGATGAAAAGAAATATGCTTTGTTCACAGACGGTTCCTGTTGACTTGTCAGGAACAAGTGAAGGTGGAAGTCTGCAGTGTGGAGTCCAACACGCCGAGTTGCAGAGGCGAAGGATGGAGAAGGAGAATCCAGTCAGTTTGCAGAGGTAAAAGCTGTCCAGCTAGCTCTCGACGTAGCTGAACGTGAGAGAGGGCCAAAGCTTTATCTCTACACCGACTCATGGATGGTAGCCAATGCTCTATGGGGTTGGCTAAAGAACTGGAAGAAGAATGGCTGGCAGAGGAAAGGAAAGCCTATTTGGGCAGCTGAACTGTGGCAGGACATTGCTGATTGAATTGAGAGAATTCCAGTGAAGGTGAGACACATTGATGCTCACGTTCCTAAGAGCAAAGCTGCTGAGGAACAGCAACACAACCATCAGGCAGATCTAGCTGTGAGAGTTTGTGTCCAGGGGGATAAGGCATGGGGGGCAGGGAGTGGGAAGCTATTAGCAGCTCTCCTGGTTTTTGGCCAGGGGGGTTCTTGTGCTGTTTATTAATTGTAAATATTTGTAAATATTGTAAATACTGTATATTTTGTACATACTCATTGCATTTCATTGTAGAGTGTAGATTTGCTTGTAAATACAGCTTCATTTGCTTCCAGCTGGGCTGGTCTGGCAATATAATGTTGCGGGGAAATGTCAACCAAACACACTCATTTATAATTGGACTCAGTCAAGAAGAGGAACTCAGCCACAGATCCATTCACAACTTTCCAGTCTAACTTTTCCTCAAGTGCAGGCAGTTTTCCCCAGCTTCTTGACACAGCTCACCCCAGTACTGTTAAAACGAGGACCATGCAAGCAGACTAGCTTGGTTTGACTTTTCCATGGGAAATTTCTATCATCAGTACAAACCAGCTCTTTGTCAGTGCTACACAGGGTGTCTTTACTAGGAATATGGTTTTGTTTTGTTACGTCTTCCTAGGGTCAGGTCTCTCCAGGAAGTCCATGTTACTGGAGATGTTTAGAGTCTTTCATGCCTAGATGAGGGAGGTCAGAACAAAACTGAACATTTGGATGACTCTATAACCAATCAATTTTCTCTTTCTTTATTTCACTTGATCCGAGATTCACAATTTATTTTTGTGTGTCCTTATCATGATCTCTTGCTGACTCCCTGAGCTCTTCTTTAGACAGTAAAGATAATCAATTCTCACACTCAGCACTCAACAAAACTTTAAAACATAATAATTGGGCAAGCTGAAATTGGAAGTCACAACTTTCAATGAGATATCTTGTTGACCCAACTTGTCTTTCACCTTCTGAGCTGTGGAAGGTCACAAACTTCTTGGAGGTAGGAACACTCAGTTGACACTCCCTGAAAGTTTGATCCTGTCCTCAGTCAAGTCAAATGAAAAATTTCCATTACCTTTAAAGGTGTAAGTTTGCCCTCTTAGGGCCAGTTTGTATTTTGTGCCACTTAGATATCTGTGTGTGACTGAACAGTATCCCACTGGCTGTGAGGGGGAAATGACCTCAGGTGCAAGGTCAGAGCAAGCAGAGAAGGGTGCTTGTGTGTCTACCCAGATTCATAGAACTGCTTAAGTTGGAAAAGACTTTTAAGATCATTGAGTTCAACTATTAACATAACACTACCAAGTACGCTACTAAAATGTGTCTCTGAGCACTGCATCTACACATCTTTTAACTACATCCAGGGATGGTCTCACAGGTTTCACAGGCAGCATGTGGAAACATCAGCAACCAGTTCATGGATAGCTTGTTGAGGAAGGTCCAGCTCTGTAGGAATGGTGTGGTATCTGTTGTGAATATGTCCTCAGAAATCAGTGGCAGATATATAAATGAATACATATGTTAAATTTATTTCTATATACATACAAACTCTGCAACGGGGTATTTACAGTCACCCTTGACAGGTATCGATATTCGGTTAGTAGAACTACCTTTACAGAATGTTTATGTATGGGCACTTAAATCAAATGATTCACAGAACTTAGAGTGGAAACTGATTGGAAAGCGGCGGGGGAGGGGTTGGTCAGTGACCGGCAATCCTCTACCCGGAGCGATTTGAGTGTTACCCTAACTGAAACTTTATAAAGCCAGGCTTGGCTTACTCACGGGCTGAGAACTTCGTGAAATCTTCCCGTAATAATGTTTATAGTCCAGAGAACATGGCACAGATATGCCGTAATAAGGAAATGGGAAATGGCGCCGACTGCATGGCTGTGCCACGTGGCTGCTGCTTCTCCCAGGATACAAAGGGTCCCCGCTCGGGGTGGGGCTGTGGCAGTTCAGCAGCGCTGGTTCACACGGGCTACCAGGTTTTCTTCTGCGGTGATGGATCATGCAGCAGTTGATCCCACGGGGTACTGTCCACAGTGCTGCACGCAGCTGGGTGACAGTGGCAAAGTACCACGAGGCTTCTTGGAGCACTGGTTTGAGTTCCGGGCAAGGTGGACCACGGCAGCACTGGCACGCACACAGGTATAGGCTCAAACACGAATGTGGGGCGGCTCATTTACCAAACAACCCCTATTTACCATTTGCCCCAGTGAATACTGGTCCAATGAGCATCTGTTGCTAACACAAAGATTAACCAATGAACTGACATCTACCAAATATGGCATAAGCATATGCTATAAACAGGGAAACAAACAAACTGAGGGGCCCGGAACTGGACACCTTGAGTACTGTGTCCAGTTCTGGGCCCCTCAGTTTAGGAAGGACATCGAGACACTTGAACGTGTCCAAAGAAGGGCAACAAGGCTGGTGAGAGTCCTTGAGTACAAGCCCTATGAGGAGAGGCTGAGGGAGCTGGGATTGTTTAGCCTGGAGAAGAGAAGGATCAGGGGTGACCTCATTGCCCTCTACAACTACCTGAAAGGTGGTTGTAGACAGGAGGGGGTTGGTCTCTTCTCCCAGGCAACCAGCACCAGAACAAGGGGACACAGTCTCAAGCTGTGTCAGGGGAGGTTTAGACTCGAGGTGAGGAAAAAGTTCTTCACTGAGCGAGTCATTCGTCATTGGAATGGGCTGCCCAGGGAGGTGGTGGAGTCACCATCCCTGGAGGTGTTCAAGGGGAGATTGGACGTGGCACTTGGTGCCATGGTCTAGTTGTGAGGTCTGTTGGAACAGGTTGGACTTGATGATCCCTGGGGTCTCTTCCAACCTTAGTTACTGTGATACTGTGATACTGTGTGATATAACCTGGCCCTTGTGTACCACAGGGGTGAGACCACACCCAGGTAGGCTGTTTACCTGAACTCGGTGATGCCAGGATCCCTCCCCTGCCACCTCCAGAAGGGAGGCAGAACAAAGGAGGGTTAACACACAGAGAAGTATGTTCTAGAAATATTTGGGGCACAATCCTGGCCATAAGCATCATTCACTACAGTATCACACTAACACACACTATGCAAACAGGAACAGTGTGCAGAGCCCCTTGTTCTCCAGACACAGCTTCTGGCCAGATCCAGGGTCGCCCTTCCAGGTTTGTCTTCTCAGGCAGGGAACTACATCTTAGGGACAGCTCATGTGTGCTCCACCTTAACAGAGAATGTGCTGTTCTTGTGATTTTGGAAACTGCACAGTAGAACATTGCGCAAGACCATGTCTCAGTTTCTTCTGCAAGGAGGAACAAAGTCAAAAAAAAAAAAAAAAAAAAGAAAAAAAAAGTAGAGCAATATTTTTAAAATACATTCCCTGTACCTGCAGCAATGCCAATAATGAACCACAAGTAAAAGTTGGTGGGTTATGAAGTGTGATTAATTGCGGACTTCTTGGAGCGTGTGCAAAGTCAAATACCACAACTGTAACAGTTTCACTTCTTGCCATCTCATTGCTGAACTTCTTGCTCACGTGAATATAAAGTCACAGTATGGGGTTCTCTCACTGCTTTTATTTAAAAGCATAGTAGCTTTGCCTAGCTATGTAGTATTACCCTGTTATATATTTGAAAAATGTCATTTAAGGAGTTTATTGAGTGGTAGGCTCGTATTTAAGGAAACAGGAGAAAGAGAATAAACCTTACCAGGAAGGAATAAGCTATGGACAAAACACAGCCTTGCTGAGCTTGGGGACAAAACTCATGTGACAAATGCCCAAGGCAAATTCCCAGCACCCAACCAGCACTTCACTCAGGGTATGCAACAAGTATAATTTTTGTTCTGCTAGACATCAAACCCACAAGAATAAGAAGCAGACATATCTGCTTGATAAAAACTTTTAAAGAAAATGCACATTTTTTGAAACCCTCCTTCCAAAACAGATTCTGAAAATTCATAGAAAGTGTTAATTTAAAGGTTACAACATAGTCTTGCAGCCTGGCTATCTGCTACAATCTACTATTAGACATATCTCTAAGTTTCAGATTACAGTGCAAATACCAAACCCAAACCCAACCAAACAAAAAACACCTCATGAATGCTCTGAATGAAGACCCAACTAGCAGCCTCACATTCATCAGTAGGGAGATGGGTTCAGCTAGCACTATTTTCTCCACTGGTAGTATAAAAAGAAAATGGTATTCCATTTGGTCAGTGATTTGCATACGCCAGGAATACTGTGTTTATCTCCATGTCATAATCTGTGTGCCAAAAAAATGGTTCACAGAATCACAGAATCAACCTGATGCGGGAGAAGGGTTGCTTTTGGATAGTTTTGGAAGGCTATCAAGATTTGCCTTTGCTCGAATTAGAGAGGGCTATGTTTTGTCTTTGACTCTGAGGGTAATGTAAACACCTCATAACTGAAGGACAGAAGCCGGGCAGAATCTGGTTGAATGTGTTAAAATATGGTTTTGTTATTTTGACCTATGATATGCCTTAGTTACATGCATGCCAGTAGAAAATGACCGATTGAGATGTGACACATGTGCCTTCTGATAGACTATATAACTTTGCTGTATAATGTAATAAATGTCTTCACCTGCTTACATCTTGTTCTGAAAGCATTGCATGAGGCAAATCCAACTTCTAGAAAATATTTATACTTTTACAGCCTGGTTGGAAGGGACCTCCAAGATCATAAGCCCAACCCATCACCCAACCTTAAGTAATCCACTGGACCATGGCCATCCAAGACCATCCAGTCTTTTCTTAAACACCTCCATGGGTGTTGACACCACCATCTCCTTGGGCAGCCCATTCCAATGGCCAATCATTCTTTCTGTGAAGAACTTCTTTCTAAGATCCAGCCTAAACTTTCCCTTGCACAGCTTGAGACTGTGTCCTCTCCCATTACTGGTAATCCAGGAGAAGAGACCAACCCCCACCTGGCTACAACCACCCTTGTAGTAGTAGCAGACAGCAATAAGGTCTCCCCTTAGCCTTCACTTCTCCAGGCTAAACAACCCCAGCTCCCTCAGCCTCTCCTCACAGGGCTTGTGCTCCAGACCCCTCACCAGCTTTGTTGCCTTTCTCTGGACACATTTGAGCAACTCCATGGAGTGGAAGAAGTTAAAAGGTCAATATTTCTTATGGTCCTACAAGGAGCAGACAGATGAATTCCATCCTTTCCAGAGGCACTCTGTGACACTGCAGCTAGGTGTAGGGAGTCACAGTATCGCCATATTGATCATTAGTACCATGAGCACACATGACACAGCAGTATTTCATCAGTATTCATGTGCTGGTACCCTGTAATCATAAAATTTAAAGCCACTGTCCCACTGTACAGAAGTCACATAGATGTAGTGGTGCAAGTCACCTTGGTCAGCAGATGTCCTCTGGAGGTAGCAGCGATTCAGACAAAAGGAAGGGTGGTCTAGAAAATAAGTCATATAAGACATGGAATGAGGAGGATTTTCAGAAAATGATTCAAAACATTTGATGCAAGCATATATTAATAAATAGCATTACTACATTCCTAGGCATTGATTTTCATCATATCCCTTCAAGGCACTTTACACGAGAAGTCACTATTGTGATCCAATGTTTTTTCTGATGCACAAGAGCTCCCACAGCCTTAGAGTCCTTTCTTTCCCTCTTTTGGGACCTGTCTTGCTGCAAGCATTTGGATTGTCTGACCTATATTTCTTCTCCTCCTCAGTAAGACACCAAACCAAGGACATGGTAAGCAGGCAGTCTGTTTCCCTGCTGCCCAGCTGTGCCAATAATACACAGTAAAAAATAAATAGCAAGAAAATGAACCAGCCTGGTGTTACCAGTCATGTGGTGTCACTGCTGTTTTCAGAGATTGGACCTTTCTGAACTCATCTGAGAACTCTTCAGCTGCAAAGCCAATGATCTCATTTGTCACTTTGAAAATGCCTCCCTCCTGTGGACCTCATGGATGTTGTCCATCTTTGTTCAACAAGATATCCAGCTTTGAAAGAGGAAGAAAAGATTACTGATAGTGATGTGAACTCAGAACAGGCATAAGTCACCTTTCTAGGAGAGCTCACCTCTGATTAAAGCAGAGTTTAAATATGTGCCTTTCCCAAGAATTCTCCTTGTAACATTCCCTGGTAGATTTTCCAGACTTGATCAATGCATGAAGTACCAGGAAGGAAATAGGACTACACATCTGAGTATAGAAATATTTTTTTAAATGAAAGATTTTTTGAGTGTTGGTGAGAAAACTATAAATCTTTTCTGATTAGTTAAAAGGGACACCAATTCATTTAGCAGTGTTAAAAATTCTATTGCCTGTGTGATACAAGACACCAAAATAAATAATAGAGCAAGTACCCACTGTTTTAAAATCACATTGTGGACAAAACCAAAGTAAATGAGGGGCAACTAAAGCCAGACTAGGTGGTGAAAAAGTGTGGGGAATTCTAATTTGAATTTTAAAAATCAAATACAATTTTTAAGGTGCAGCATTGCTTATTAAAAAAAACCAGGCAGGTTTCTCTGTGTTTCTACACAGGCAGCACAGTGAGAGTTCTATTTTGAGAATATGATGGTGGTTCTTAGCTGTCATTAACTTCAGCAGGAGGTGATCAAAAAATGGGTTTGCAAGATTGAGATCAGGCCCTGATTCATTCTGTTTTGTGGAAAAAAACCCACAACACACCAAACAAACTAAACAACCAAACAACCAAAAAAACCCCACAAAACAACCAACCAACCAACAAAACACTCCCCAAAACCCAACAAACCCAACCAACCAAAACTCAACACCCAGCTTTCAAAGAAGAGGAAAAAAAGGAAAAAAGGGAACTCTGATGACAAAAAGCCAAAGCAGTTTCTCAAAACATGTCTTAGTGTAGCCTTTGAAGCCTTCAGAGTTACTAATAAGAACAATATACCTGAAGGAGCATTGTACTGTTTTGTAAGCCACTGTTTGAATTCTAGTGCCCAGACACAGGTTAAATGCACAATCAAATTCTTTTTCCTCCCAGTGCAAGTTCTGTCACTACAGTGAAGTCCACAGAAATGCAATATGACTCAGACTATGTAGGCTGTGGCTAAGCAGAGAAAGTTCATTCAAAATTGATTTTCTTTCTGGCATCTCTGATATTCCCTGTTTCAATTGCTCACCTACTGTACAGTTGAGTGAACACTTAAGGAAGTTGCAAAGCAATGCAGCCTGTCTGGAACATGAAGGAATGTAGAGCAGGATAATCACAACATCATCAACCCAATTCTCCAAGGTAGCTGGCCAATAATACTGTTCTAATTGAATAACTTATCCACAGCTATTTCCCTTGGGAGAGCCTACGGCTTAGACTCTCTGTGTAGGCAGATGGTGCAGCATACACAATGAAACCTGTAATTTTCTCTCACTACTGGGCATGTTAACAGTGAGCTGTTATCCCAGTTCTGCTAGCCCATTAATATTTTATTTTAACTGTTTTCTTCAAGTTATTATGCACCATGCAGCAGAGACTGGAGAAATCCGTGATACATTTCATATTTATTTTACAGCCAGCACACTAAGCTGCCCCACACTCATTAAGTCTTCTCCTCTGCTAATCAACAATTGTATATGCCATCACCAGGTATATGCTGAAATGAAAGTGTCATAATTAAAAACAAAGGTATGTGAGTCATTGTAGCCCTGAATTACTAACTAGCAGCAAAGCATACCAAACAGGCTCAAGTGAATTCCACATCTGCAGGGCTGTATTTTAAAGCATACATTAACGAGCGTGTGCCAAGCATTTTTCTGACTCTGAGAATGCTGTCCTCATCTTGCACTCTGAACTACACGTCTTAGCAATGTACTGCCATCCCCTTGTCCTTAAACATCAGAACAGCAGCATAATCCTCAGCAACAAAAGTGGTTGAAAGGCAAATGCAATCTGGGAGGGAAAGGCAGCGGAGAAAGCCCATCAACAGTGTAACAACATGACAGATGACAGACCCAGAGGCAAACCCAGGCCTGCCAGCAGAACAGCCTGTAGAGCCTGCCAACGAGCCAGATGCAGCGACTGAAAAGATATCATCCCTAGCTTAGCATCTGGGGCTTGCCGTGGCCAACCATACTTCATGTGCTCCATGTCCTTACTGCTGACCCCAGCTGCTGGTAGAGATTGGAACAATGAGGAAGAGCTCAACTGCATCAATACCACTGCATTTAAATTTTGTTAGTACAAACACTGCAACTATAAAAATTGCTGATTTGTGTACAGTAGAATTATCTGTTTGCATTTATTTTAGGTTTTCTGGCAGTATGTACATATTGTTTCCCCTCTCCCACTGTCTCTGAGAAAAAGATGGCTCAGGAATTCATTCTTTGCTTGCCATTCCCACTCAGAGATACACATTTAGCTACTGCACCATCTCTTAGAAGTAGCAGTACCTTGTAAATCTATGTGTAATTAAATCTTGGCATGGAGATCCAGCAGTTCTTGTCCCTGGAAAGGTACAATTCTTTTTACTTCACAAGTATTTCTAGAGCTTGGCTTGTAGTATTCAGCATCAAATAAATCTTTGTCAAGTGACTAGTGTGACAATTAAGGTGAAAAACTAATGATATGCCATGGTGGAAAAGGTAATTGCACCCGTTGTTAGACACTTCTTAGACCAGGATACACGCGTAGCCTTCCAAAGGTAGTATTCATTCACTCACTCTGGCATCCTAGTCTGACTACTGAAACGTATTAAAAAAGTCATCATTTTTCCTTTTATATATGTTAGGGACATTTGGGGTTTTTTTTGATGATCCTTCCCCCCTTGAAGTTCAGCACTGCTTTTCTGCATACTAGTAATTGGCTCAGTCAGTCAAGCAAAATGTAAATGCAGATACTCAAAAGCATCCTGCTGAGGACAGGGTGGGAAAGAAGAAGGTCCTGTTCTCTTATTTTTCTCATCTATAAAAGCTACTAAGGAATACCTTAAGCAAATGTTTATAAATGTGTTCTTCAGAAAATGCACAGTACAGAAAATGATTGATCCGTAATGGAAATTTCCTGAGCCCTGTTGAAGTCTATGTACATCTATAGAAACCAAACCATATTGTGCTTTTAGGTCCAAGGTGGGATTAATCTCACTTACCTCGGGCATCTAAGTCACACTAGGGTCCCTTTTAAATCAATGGGAAAAGATAGGCACCTTCAGAAAGCTATTCATCTCATCCTAATGTAGGCATCAGAACAATTCATCTGAAATGAATCCTTCTGTGAAGGTACCTATGTCTTTCTATTAATTATAAAGAAAGCCTACGGAGACAAGCTTTGAATTAGGTTCCTATTTTTCACTCTTGTAAGATCAGGTGAGGTGCATCTCGCTCTTGGTGTTTCTTTGGCTAAAGAAAAATGGGAAGTTAAAAGAGCATGGGCTTTCATTTTAGATTCGTATATAGTCCCGTAATTAAGAAAAGATTACAAAATAAGCTGAACCATAAAGCTACTTTTCTATGTTTAACACTACAAAACTGGAAATGGCACAATTCCCTGTGTACAGCCTTTGAGACATTTAGAGTGAGAATATCTGGTTCTCTTAGTAAATCATGCAAACCTGGTAGATCACTCAGCACTGATTCCTTCTTCTTTCCATCCATTTATTCAGACAGATAAGAAGATCCCAGATGTTTAAAGGCAGCCTGCACTGTGGACCCAGTCTGTTCCAATGCTAGCAATTAGGATAGGATAGGATAGGATAGGACAGGATAGGATAGGATAGGATAGGATCGGATCGGATCGGATCAAAGCATGCAATCACAGCTTTTTGGAGGGGTACGCAAGGCTGGTGAGAGGCCTTGAGTACAAGCCCTATGAGGAGAGGCTGAGGGAGCTGGGATTGTTTAGCCTGAAGAAGAGAAGGATCAGAGGTGACCTCATTGCCCTCTACAACTACCTGAAAGGTGGTTGTAGACAGGAGGGGGTTGGTCTCTTCTCCCAGGCAACCAGCACCAGAACAAGGGGACACAGTCTCAAGCTGTGCCAGGGGAGGTTTAGACTTGAGGTGAGGAAAAAGTTCTTCACTGAGCGAGTCATTCGTCATTGGAATGGGCTGCCCAGGGAGGTGGTGGAGTCGCCGTCCCTGGAGGTGTTCAAGGGGAGATTGGACGTGGCACTTGGTGCCATGGTCTAGTTGTGAGGTCTGTTGGAACAGGTTGGACTTGATGATCCTTGGGGTCTCTTCCAACCTTAGTTACTGTGATACTGTGATACTGTGGTATGCTGATGTGATTGGTTCTGATGAGTACATGGTGCTCTAACTAAAACTGCTTGATGACCCTGTGGGTGGTATAATACAATATCTTTCCCCGAAACCCCCGCACCCCCATCTCTCCCCATAAAATCTTTCTCTTCACTTACATTTTGATGGGAAACTATGGTATTGACCTCCTTAAAAAAATCTTAAGAATTCAGAAAAAAAATAAATAATCAACCCCCAAAAGCCTGCTTTTAAATTTTCCAAAATAAGCTTTTTAAACAAAATCAAATTTAATTTTAAAATTTATTTAAACTGTTCAAAGAAATACCAACTGTTTTGAAGAAATGCATCATTCAGCACTGGCTAGCTAGCTGAATACTCTGTATGACAAATTATAGGTCAACCTAAAAACAATTTCAGAACTGCCAGAGAATAGAGTAGAATAGAATAGAATAGAATAGAATAGAATAGAATAGAATAGAATAGAATAGAATAGAATAGAATAGAATAGAATAGACCAGGTTGGAAGAGACCTCCGAGATCACCGTGTCCAACCTATCATCCAACACCACCTAATCAACTAAACCATGGCACCAAGCACCCCATCAAGTCTCTTCCTAAACACCTCCAGTGATGGTGACTCCACCACCTCCCCGGGCAGCACATTCCAATGGGCAATCACTCTCTCTGTGAAGAATTTATTCCTAACATCCAGTCTGAACCTCCCCTGGCACAGCTTGAGACTGTGTTCTCTTGTTCTGGTGCTGGTTGCCTAGGAGAAGAGACCAGCCCCCGCCTGTCTACAACCTCCCTTCAGGTAGTTGTAGACAGCAATAAGGTCACCCCAGAGCTTCCCCTTCTCCAGGCTAAGCAACCCCAGCTCCCTCAGCCTCTCCTCATAGGGCTTGTGCTCCAAACCCCTCAGCAACTTTGTTGCCTTTCTCTGAACACATTCCAGCCAGTCAACATCTTTCCTAGACTGAGGGGCCCAGAACTGGACACAGGACTCAAGGTGGTGCTGAGTCCAGGGGCAGAATGACCTCCCTGTTCCTGCTGGCCACACAGTTCCTGATACAGGCCAAGATGCAATTGGCCCTCTTGGCTGCCTGGGCACACTGCAGGCTCATGTTCATCCTAAAATTGAAAAATTGGTTATTCACATAGCAGTACTGTAGGGTTAGTACTTAATATGTTTTTCTACCTCTGCTGTGCAATAAAGACAGTTTTGAAAATAGATGCTGTTTCTGCTGCTTTAGCCTGGAGAAGAGGAGACTCAGGGGTGACCTTATTACTCTCTACAACTACCTGAAGGGAGGTTGTAGATAAGCGGATTTTGGTCTCTTCTCCCAGGCAGCCAGTACCAGAACAAGAGGACACAGTCTCAGGCTGTGCCAGGGGAGGTTTAGGTTGGATGTTAGGAAGAAGTTCTATACAGAGAGAGTGATTGCCCATTGGAATGGGCTGCCCAGGGAGGTGGTGGAGTCGCCATCGTTGGAGGTGTTCAGGAGAAGACTTGATGGGGTGCTTGGTGCCATGGGTTAGTTGTTTAGGTGGGTTGGATTGGTGGATGGGTTGGACATGATGATCTTGAAGGTCTCTTCCAACCTGGTTTATTCTGTGTATTCTATGTATGTATTCTATGTATTCTACATATTCTCAGTATAGAATGTAGTGATGCAAGGTTTTGTGCAGCATCCTGTTGTTTGTTTAGGGTCACCAATACAAAGGGAAGGGGGTCACCACCACATGTCCATACCCACAGAGTTCTCTGAAGGGAAACAACCTTGTTAGCTAATTCCACTTACGCTGCCATTGCAATTTTTTTCTTTGCTATTTATACTTCACTGTACTGTGTTTGCTGAGTTAATTTCAGAACAGCTACTAATAGTCTCCAATTTGATGCAAGCTGCATGGAAAGCTAATATTTTAATCTATGAAACAGCCAGTTGGATCAAGCAAAACTTTCCTTGACATTTTTTACAGGTGTGTTGTCCTGGTACATGGACAACCAGAAGAAGACTTCTGCAGCAATTTAAACAAGTTTTCTTGTATTGGAGAAAGTGGGTCTTTTGGAGCATACATAGATATTTTGAATATGTAGATATGTGTTTAAGAGCAGAGGAAAAAATCTAAGTCATCTGGTGCCCTAAAGTATGGAAGAGATATGAAATTGTTTTTGTTTTTAATGGAAAACAACACTGTTCAAAATTACAACTGCTTTCTTGGGTCAATCTCATTTTCTTTAATGCAGAAAGAAATGCAGATGGTAAGAACCTTTCCAGGTAGTTTGAAAGAAGCTTACATTCAATATTAGAAGCATGAAGAGAGTTTTCTTGCATAGGTGTTTTCACCAGTCCATTAGGTCTACAGAAAAGCATTTGCATTGAAGCAAAACCTGGACGGGCTTAGCTTACTGTGAATTCCAAAGTGGAGGAAAATACCTTGACATCCCTTCCCCTCTGTTTTGTCCCATCTTAAAGGATGGAATCACTGTGCAGAAAACATCTTTTACAAGAGCACAGGAAAGTATATAGGGCCTGATCCAATTCCCAATGAGATTAATAGGAGGCCTTTCATTGACTTTAGTTGAGTCTCAGGGAAACAATTCTGTACTCAAGCCTACTCTAATAAAATGTGTTTTCAGAAGCTTTCCTTGAAGGCCTTGAGTTCTGCTACTGCTGATCGCCCGAGACAAAACCTTGGCTGGTATCTCCACTCATTTGCAGAAGAGTACTACCAAAGTCAGAATGGTGAAATAATTATTTCCTATAGAAAATCAGCAGAGTTGTCTGCAAAAAGAATAACCACTTACAAATGGAAGGTTCAATAAAGTAATAATAATTTCCTGCAAAGTCAGGTGAGCTGAAGGAGAGATAAGATTCAAATAATTTCTAACTTTGCTACAGAACAAAGTTTCATCACTGGACCAGTTTTCACACTGCAATAGTGTGAAGTAGCGGGCAGAGTCCCCTGAGTTATGTGGGATCACCGCAGATCCATTATCATAATGAAGAAAAGGCCCTGTGCTATGATACTTCTGCAAATGAAGTTTTAAAATGAATGAATAAATAAATAAATAAAAATAATTGGAACAAGAACAAATCTGCCTCTGACCTGTTTTTATCTAATATTAATTCCCAGATTTGTAGTGTAAGTATGTGATAAATACTACACATTCTGACTTTACCTGCTGTCATGATCCTGTGGTCACAATATTTAGCATAATATGATAGAATCCAATCTTCCTGACAGCTGAAATTCAATAATCTTCCCAATTTTTATCCAAACAGTTTGATACAAGAAAAGGAGGATAAACGGTTTACAGGAAAACATTAAGTATTTAGCAGAGAACATTCATGTTTATTTATGTAAAGGAATAGATGTACATGTATAAACAAATTGGGAATAAATAGAGGGAAGAAAATACTGACAGGAAATAGAGCAAATGAATTATAAACTCTGAGAGCAGGAAAAATAAATCACGTAAGTGAATGCTGCAGTAAAACCCTGTTTTATAAGCAGTTGTGACCTGTTTGAAGGGAAAAAGCAGAACCCTGCCAAAATCATATCATTTCCATCTGTCCAGTTTAGAATATTAGTTGGGCTTTTACTTGGACAGTTCTCAGCCCAATCCTGTTAATACTTACACATATTAATAGCCTTGTTCCTAAGCATATTCCAAATCATCAACTCAACAAAACTGGAATGATGTGTAAGCAAGATGACAAGTAATTAAGATGATGTGCAGAGCCAAACATGTGCACAGACATATGCATGATTAAGCTGAAAAAATGTCATAATTATGGTGTTAGCCCAAATTCTTTGGAGGCAGGGGTAAAGTTTCTATTTTGACCTAGATTTCCATGACCTTAAGAGAATCATCAGGATGAAGATTTCCAAGTTTTTGTTCAGCACTTCAGTTCTGCAAACTTCTATGAAACTGGTGCTTGAGTTTTTCTTTTATTCCATGTGCAGAAACTAATGTGGACAGAACTGGATTTTGATCCCTCCTCTAATGAAGCAGTCTTTGGATAAAATAAGTACTCTTTGAAGAAGGCTTGGAACTTCACCACAGCAAGCTGATTTCTCCAAACTCATAGCTATGCATTAGTCTCTAGTCTTCACCATTGCTATCCTACTGTATCTTAAGTTCTTTGCACAGTGTAACAGGTTAAAACGATGAGAATGGGTTAACCTGCCTGTTTCCCCCCAGCACAGAAGTGACACAGACACAAAAAACAACCTCCAAGTTGAGATAAAGAGTTGTGATAAGAGTTCACTGAGTAAATGAGATGATAATAATAATTATATTAAACCCCATGCACAATTACCTTGGCCTATTTGCAGGAAAACGACAGCAGAAAGCAGCAGCAAGCGCACGTAAGAGAGCTAAAACCACTATGTCCTTCCCGTCCCCCTGTCTCTGCCCTCTCAGTAGAGGAGAGCCAACACCCAAAAACCTGGAATCCAAAAGCAGCAACCAGAGCAGAAAACCTCTCATGTTACAATCTGAACTTCAAGTCCCATAATATTTTGCTCCAGCCAGTACTTTCATTGTGAAGCTGGCATGATTCAGGATGGTACGAACAGCAGCAGATTAAAACTCAGCCTATGACACAGAGTCTGAGGCCTGGTTAGTGGGACATTCACACAGGAAGATGAACCAAGTTGAGATTTCAACAGCTGGATATTTTGAATTAGAGAGTGACTACACCAGTTAAAAAAAAACAACCAACACACAAACAAATTATGTCCCCACAGGTGCAACAATACATTTGAAATCCTGTGCAATTATGGTGGTTATAATATACCTTTCTCCTCAGCATTTACCTAGGGGCCAGCTTTAGTGTCTCTGTGTCCTTACAACTGGTTGGATGCATGATGAATGTTTTGGTTATGCCTTTTGATGTCCATAGTTCTCCACAGCCCCCCTCAGTGCAGAGCTAAGCATTCTCCTCTCCTGGGTACCAGTATTATAGACAGTGTGGTATGTGCTGCTGCATCAGTGAAGCTCTCTTTTGGATCTCTTGTTCATGTGTGACTCATCTCCCTGTATGTATCTGAACAAATACTATTTTTCCAGCTCAGAGAGAATTGTAAAGATCAATCAGTTGTTCAGATATGAGTATAATGAAGTTATATAAATATAAAGCAATGATAAAACACATTATTGGGTCATTTAGGACTTTGCCCAGAAGCTATTCAGGGGAAAAAGGAATATTTCCCCATAGTGGTCAATTTGCCTGCTAAAATACAAAGGCCTTTTCAGCCTCAAAATTCACAACCATAGCCTTCTGATATTAAATTATCAATACTCATGTAGGGATCTCAGTTATTCTCCAGAATGTTTCTACCTATTAACAATAACATAGAATTGCTTTACAAGATTGCAATAAAACATGCATATATGCTTTATTTAGGAGGCTCAATTTTCTTGACAAGTATTGCATGTATAGAAATTTGAATACTTATCCCTTATTGCTATGTGTTCAGCCTTTCTCACCAGTTTTCTAGCATATGATGCAACTAGAAATGTATTTAAGAGTTTTAATGAAATCCTTATCAGACACCATTCATTTCTCCTCTGTGGCTACTTTGCAAGCTTGAGATACAGCTCTAGTTCATAAGCCTTCTGTGTTAATCTCTTTTGATTGGAAACCAGGTAAAACTTTGCAGCTTTATTTTGATTTTCTAGATTTATTTGGTTTTGATAGATGACAAAGAACAGAACTTCTGTGAGATGAAAAGCAAAATCTTGATACAATTTTATCTATAATCTACTGGCACTCAGAAGTTTAGTGTACCTGTTTGCAAAGTTCGTATCATGCCCTATGCCAGGAAGTATTCTTTGTCTATGTCTAACAAGTACATGAAATACAGAAATCATTTATTAGAGGTGAAAAAGGAAATTTAATTTCTACTTTCTTTCCTTTGCTAATAAGGAATTATTTCATCCTTCTTTTGTCCTCAGAGAGCTATTGAGATACTGATGCGACATCTTCTCTTCAGAAGGAAAGAAAAACCAAAACACCAGAACAGCACTGTATGGCTCATATATTTACTTCTGAAAGCCTGTTTTATGTTTCAATGAGACTGTTAGTAAATTCAATACAAGGAGTTTAAACAGTCTAACTGAAAACAGGCCACATCAGCTTACCATGTCCATTTCAGATTCTAGGCTTTCAGGACTGCATGGGACATCAGGTTTTATAATGGCAAACATAGAATACATACATAGAATACATACATAGAATAAACCAGGTTGGAAGAGACCTTCAAGATCATTGCGTCCAACCCATCAACCAATCCAACACCATCTAAACAACTAACCCATGGCACCAAGCACCCCATCAAGTCTCCTCCTGAACACCTCCAATGATGGTGACTCCACCACCTCCCCCAGCAGCCCATTCCAATGGGCAATCACTCTCTCTGTATAGAACTTTTTCCTAACATCCAACCTAAACCTCCCCTGGTGCAGCCTGAGACTGTGTCCTCTTGTTCTGGTACTGGCTGCCTGGGAGAGGAGACCAACATCCAACAGTGCATACTGTGAAGATGCTCTCCTGGAGCACATAGCTCACCACATCCACCTCGTGTAATATCACCTTTAAGCTCAACTCTGAATGGAATTTCACTTGATAGGCTGACCCAGATCATCCCAGTTGTTTAGCTGGGTAGATCTGCAAGACTCACTGATCTATGAATAGTCAGGGGAATTCACAACAAAGCACAGTAGATACTGTCTGCTGTAACTGTCCCCACAGTCTTGCTTTTGTAATTAGAACACATGGAAGCTCAGATCTCCCTGTATAAGATGGATAGGTAAGCTCCCTAAGTCTTCAACCTACTACTTCAATTGGTGGTAAAAAACATCATGTTAAAGAAGAAAATAGTGAAATTATTAGGGATCGAAATACTTTATTGAATCACCTTTATAGGAAGAAATGTATGAACATACAAAAATGTTAAAGGCTCTTTTAGATAAAAAACTAGAATCTCTTCCTTCCTGCCAAGAAACAAGTGCAAATGTATCTCCTTCATGGCTTGATAACCAAAATAATACAAATTGTCTTTTTATCTTTTTCTTTTCTTTTCTTTTTGCCATCTATAGGACTCCACATTACTTGTCTAATTTACTATAAACACCCAAAAGAAACATAGCCACCATTATTGCCTGCATATCCACAATAAACTAACAACTTCTTCAAGTTCTTCACCATGAGAGTGGTGAGACGCTGGGACAAGTTGCCCAGGGAGGTGGTAAAAGCCCCATCCCTGGAGGCTTATAAGGCCAGACTGGATGTGGCTCTGAGAAACCTGCTCTAGTGTGAGGTGTCCCTGCCCATGGCAGGGGTGTTGAAACTGGATGATCCTTGAGGTCCTTTCCAACCCTAACAATTCTATGATTCTATGATTCTATAACTTAGCATACCTTAGTGTGTACACTGCTACATTGGACACATACTCTGAAAAGCCAGAGTACTTAGGAATTTGAGTAGTTTGGTTTCCAAGAACTTAATCATGATGCTGAGTGTCTAACAGGTATTCATGCCTTTTGCTGGCTATGCAAGTCTTTCACTATCAGGCAGAAAGTAATTTTAAGTATTTTTTTTTTGTCTGTAGTTTTCTAAATGAGTGTTACTTTACTTGCCCTCAGTGTGTACACAGGAGGAAAGCAGGCTTGAATATCATCAGATAACAGTTACGTTAGGAGAATGCTGGGTTTGTTGCTCCTTCTCTAGCAAAATTAAAAATCACAGCTGAGAAAGGCAGACATTAAGGATCTGGTGATGTTACCTTGCCTGTACACCACTTCCAAGAGGCATAAGAGAATCAGACATTGCGCTGTGATGAATCACCTTGGCTGTATTTTTTAATGCGATCCTAAAATTCAGCTTGGGGAAGCAGTTTTTTTTCTTGCCACAGGCAAGATGACCTCTTTCTTGTGCTTCAGATCAAGGGGCTGTGAAAAATGATGGAGAATAGAGTGAGTAACAGGGAGAAAGTACCAAAAACTTAATTACTGAGAGGTCAAATAAGCTCCTCTTTATCTTCAAACTGTTGGTTGTTTTTTTTTAAAACTCTGAGAGACTGAATGTAGCCATGAAAAAAACCCCACCAGAGTGGCAGGAGACCTACCTAACTCACAGAGCTGTTCTGAGGAGAAATACATTACAGCCTGTAAGGCACTCAGCAGCTGCGATAACGACAACCATAGAATATAGATAGATAGCCTTCTTAATCCTTAAATGACACATTTCATCCAAGTGTGACAGTCCTACACCTCAATCACATTGGACACCACAGGGAGGAACACGTTGGCTCCTTAACCTTAATGGCACCTAGACAAATTTTCCTATCTTGAGTATTTCCCCTGCAATACTTCCCTGGAGTTTTCTTCTTTTGTTCTCTTCTCTTTTCAAACACCTCTCTAGTATACAGGTGATTGTAGGTCATTTGCAAGTTTCTGATGTGGGAAATGAGCATTTTGCTCATATACAAAAGCAAGATAAGCTCTTTCTTCACAGACTTCAGCATCTAAAGAGATAAGGTGTAAACAAACTGAACTGAGACACACCTACTCCTCTGCTGAAGGTGGGACATGGCTCGGGTCTGTAAGACATCTTGGTACCTTACTAGAGGATGAACAAATAAGTGGATATGCCCTCAGAGACCAGAGGAAAAGATAAGATGTCATGGGGCAGGAAGGAGGGTTTATTGGCCACATCTTGATAATTGAAAGTTTTAATGGCACTCTTTCCCTCCCTCTCTCCCCCTCCCCCCTGAGTAGCTGGTACTACAAGAAAAAGGATGATGTCAAAAGCACACTAAAAGCTCTCTGCTGCCTTTTGAAGAAGATGAATGCAGGTTTAAACTGCAGCTCTATTGTCTGTTGGCAAAGTGACTGCCATGAAGGGATTTAAAACTGCAAATTCTTAAGTCAGTCATACTTCTGAAAAATAAAGTGCTCTGCTGCTCAGGGGATCAGTTTAACTTTTATAACATTTATTCTTATAATTATTTACTAGTTCTTTATCTGTTTTTTTTTTGTTCTGTGAGATTTTATTTTTAATACATAATTTGGAAGAGTCAGAGAGATGGGTGTTTGAAATTCTGGGTGTAACAAAGACGCAACATATGCTAGAATTGAGAAATGTGGTATAAATGGGAGTTGCCCTTTTTTTTGCTTCAGTTCCCACTGCAGTAGTTGGCAGTGATATATGAAATGGAGCTACTTTATGTCCTTAAGGAAGAAAACACTGGCAGTAACAGTGTAGCCAAGATACAGGGGACCAAGGATAAGACACAGCAGTTCTGAGTACTGAGGTTTCCTCTCTATATGTCTGATTGTAAGTTTGGATATGTCTCTTGGATCCACTCACCTTCACTTATATTCAGTCAGGTTGAGAAGTCTCTTGCTCGACAGAGGTATTCCTTTTAATATTGACTTCATAGGATTCCCATCAAACTCCCATTTCAGACCTAACACTCAAAGATTAACTGGACAGCATTAGTAAACCACTAGATACTGACTGAAAAAGTCTCCATAGTTGGGGAATTTACCCACAACTCTTGCTAATGTGTTCCTGGCATTGTTTGCCCTGCACCATTAACTAATTCTAGCTCTTGTGTAGTGAGAATTAATATAAGCTAAATGTCACATCAGTGACTTTTAGACAGTTATATTGCAGCCCTGACTGATCAACATTTCAATTGGCAACTTACAGACTTAGTTTCCTTCAGTAAGTTAAACTGACCAAGGCCTTTGGGTCATTCATTGTAAAGCATGTTTTCCAATCTTTACATCATTCTCCAGAGTAATTTTTTTTTATTTTACAATGGTCTGTCTGAGGACTTTACAAATGAGCTCTCCTCAGTACTTCAACAACTGATAAAAGAACTAAAGAGAGATTAATCAGATCGTCTCAAAGCCTTTCAACTGAGCGATAGCAAAAAAATTTCTGGTGCAAAATATAAAATAAAATTGGGAATTCTATGAGTCCTTATTTGCAAAAATTAAAATTTAAACTAAACTTTGAATGTGCCTTTGCTACTGAATTTATCTTTATTTATTCATGATGCTGATTTTCTCACTTCTGTCTATGTTTGGGAATGTGCCTGTATGAGTTTTTAAATATAAATCTGAAATAACTACAGATTATTGTCCAATTTTCTATGAACCACCACTGAGCATTGGACTGTATTATTACTTGAGTCCCTGTGTCCAGTTCTGGGCCCCTCAGTTTAGGAAAATGTTGAGTTGCTGGAATGTGTCCAGAGAAGGGCAACAAAGCTGGGGAGGGGTTTGGAGCACAAACCCTATGAGGAGAGGCTGAGGGAGCTGGGGTTACGTAGCCTGGAGAAGTGGAGGCTCAGAGGAGACCTTATTGCTATCTACATCTACCTGAAGGGAGGTTGTAGCTAGGTGGGGGTTGGTCTCTTCTCCCAGGCAACCATCACCAGAACAAGAGGACACAGTCTCAAGCTGTGCCAAGGTAGGTTTAGGCTGGATGTTAGGAAGAAGCTCTTCACAGAAAGAGTGATTGGCCATTGGAATCTGTTGCCCAGGGAGGTGCTGGAGTCACAGTCACTGGAGGTGTTTAAGAAGAGGCTGGATGGGGCACTTGGTGCCATGGTTTAGTTGATTAGATGGTGTTGGGTGATGGGTTGGACTTGATGACCTCAAAGTTCTTTTCCAACCTGGTTAATGCTATTCTGTTCTAAGAGCAGCAGCAGCTCCAGTGCAGCACAAGTGCTTGCCTGCAAGAGGAGGAGAGAACCATCCTTCCTCTGTCTTCTCTAAACTCACCATCCAAGCAGCCAAGCTCTCCTTCCCTGTCAGTGGGGACAGGAGGCAGCTGCTGCTCAGCTGAGCACTGCTGCTCCGGGTCAGCATCATCCCTGCAGAGCAGAGAGCACCACACATGAGAAAGGCGTCTCCTGTGGGTCCTGGCTGTGCTAGCGTGTCCCAAACCATAGATGAAGCCTACCTGGAGCCACAGCAGAAGTTTGATTAACCCATCCTATCAGTTCCTGTGGAACAAAGTGGTGGACTGAGGACAGTGCCCAGCTGACCCAAGTGAAGATGCCAAGCGGATCCTGGTCTGGGGAGTGGTGCTGGGCAACAGCTTGGCTCTCTCAGTGCTACTCCAGTGCCATTCCTGCAGGCACTGGGCCATTGCCAGGCAGCAGTGGGTCAAGGCTGTACATATGTAATGGACACTCTATGTTGGTGTGGAGGAGGGGCACAGGAGGACTCTCCCCTCGATGTCCATGTCTCTCTCATTCTGGTCTCACCAGCACTGAGCAGAATGGATGGGTTGCCTTCATTTACCTGCTGGCAAGGCCTTGCCCGATGTTGCCCAGCGTACCAGCTGCTGCCTTTGGGCAAGGTGGAGCAGAGCAGAACAGCACAATTCATAGGCTGGCAGACTTGTGCTACCCACTTCCTGCTTTACTGGGATGTTCTAGCTGATTGGCAGAGAGAAGAAAGCTGGACTTTGGCCTGCTTGAGCCAGAGCTGTTATCTCTTTGACTGCACATGTATGAACAGACAATGGGGAATTTAAAAGAGAAGCCCAAGCTGTTGTGTAAGCCTGGCTTAAGTGTTTGTGGAAAGAAGGAAATGGCAAGAGGGAGGAAGGGCAGGCATGCAGGCTGAAGGAAGGAAAAGGAAGAAAACAAAAATGGAGAGGGAGAAGGAAGGATGGATGAAGCTCAGCCTTGTCATTAGGCCTTCAGTTCCAGGCAAAAGAAATGGTAAGATATTGAGCTGAGTATATAAAATTTTAAATGAAAATAAAGCAATTGATGTCAATTTACATAGATTAATGTTAGGAATCGTCATCAAACTAACCTGATACCTACTTCTTTTATGCACTTAGAACCGCTGCTAATACAAGTAATTGTGTTTTCTTTGGCTGCTGTGAGACATTTTATTTGATGCTATACAACCTTATAATTAAAAAGAAATACATCAGGAAATCAACATAATGGGTGTTCAATGGATCAAGTGGCTGTCAACTGATCAATCAAAATATACGAGTGAGAACTCACCATGAAGCAAGTGCCATATGCAGTGTCCTGAGTGAATTTCTTCTCCATGTTTACAATGCATTTTATTAGTAAAACAATTTAGTCAGTGTTTGGTAATGACCATTATGACCATGAGCCAGAAATGTGTCCTTGTGTCCTTGTGTAACCTGGAATTCATAAAGAAGAGCAAGGCAAGCAGACTGAGGGAGGTTCTCCTCCCCCTCTGTTCTGCCCCAGTGAGGCCTCATCTGGAGTATTGTGTCCACTTCTGGGTTCCCCAGTCCAAGAAGGACAGGGAAATGCTTGAGAGGGGTCAGCAAAGGGCTATCAAGATGGTTAGAGGACTAGAACATTTAGCTCATGAAGAAAGGCTGAGGGACCTGAGGCTTTCTAGCCTGGAGAAGGAAGTCTGAGAGGGGATTTTATTAATGCTGTGAAAAAGGATGTGTGTTGGGAGGATGAGGCCAGTCTTCTTTCAGTGGTGCCCAGTGGCAGGACAAGAGGTAATGGGCAGGAATTTGATCATTGGAAGCTGCATCTAAACATGAGAAGGAATTTTCTTATGTTGAGAACAGTGGAGCACTGTAACAGGCTGCTCAGAAAAGTGGTGGAGTCTCCACCTCTAGAGTCATTCAAAGCCTGCCTGGATGCTGTACTGTGCAACCTGCTTTGGGCGAACCTGCTCTGGTGGGGTGTTTAGAATTAATGATCTCCAGAGGTCTCTTCCACCTGCAATCTTTCTGTGATTCTGCGATCACCTCCTAGCAATTAAGCCTGCAGATGATCCAAAGATTAGTGGAGCAGCTAAAAATGAAAGAGATGGATAGGTAAGATTTGGCTTTCTGAACTGTCTGACAAATTTTGTGCAAGTAAAAAGCATTCTATTCTTCAGAGACGTGACTGTGATAACATGCATGTAGGATGACAGAATGTAGATCACAAGTATCAGTTTGTATGATTCCAGACAGAAGTTCAGCTTCCAGGGGACAAAAAAAAAAAAAAAAAAAAGGGGGGGTGTGGAAAAGGCAGCTCAGCTCCAGGAAAAGCTCAGCACCATAGGACCCAAAAAAGGACCCAGAAAGAACAGAAGCATTTTTGAGAACTTCTGGACATAGGAACTGCCAGGACAGAGCAATCACTAGTTGTACTATTTTTAATGAACCTAAAGTGCCCTAAGATTGTATTCTGGTACTTTTGTATTTTAAAGTAAAAACACCTGGATGTTTTTTACAAAATCTGCTGGTTTTCTTGCATCTCTTCTATGCAAAACTGAAGATCAAACCCCACGCCATGCCTCGTGATAATGGTTGTAAAATATGATCAAGGTATCATTTGGAAATTGTTCATGCTATTTCCGTCTTTTGTAACTACTTACAGGTTCTAAAAGAAATTTTTTGGGTAATAGGTTGGACTTGATGATCTTGAAGGTCTTTTCCAACCGGGTTGATTCTGCGATTCTGTATGTAGCTGCTGTGTGGGAAGACAGAGGTCAAGATTAATTTGACTCTTTGGGGTTGGACTGCTTAGTGGCCTGAAGGGATAAACATAGGTAAAGGAATAGAATAGAATAGAATAGAATAGAATAGAATAGAATAGAATAGAATAGAATAGAATAGAATTAACCATGTTGCAAAAGACTTTGGAGATCAACCTATCATCCAACACCATCCTATCAACTAAACCATGGCACCAAGCACCTCATCCAGTCTCCTCCTAAACACCTCCAATGATGGTGACTCCACCACCTCCCTGGGCAGCCCATTCCAATGGGCAGTCACTCTGTGAAGAACGTCTTCCTAACATCCAGCCTAAACCTCCTCTGGCACAGCTTGAGACTGTGTCCTCCTGTTCTGGTGTTGGTTGCCTGGGAGAAGAGACCAACCCCCACCTGGCTACAACCTCCCTTCAGGTAGTTGTTGAGAGCAATAAGGTCTCTCCTGAGCCTCCTCTTCTCTGGGCTAAGCAACCCCAGCTCTGGACACGTTCCAGCAAGTCAACATCTTTCCTAAACTGATAGGCCCAGAACTGGACACAGTACTCAAGGTGTGGCCTAACCAGTGCAGAGTAGGGGGCCATTGGCCTTCTTGGCCACCTGGGCACACTGCTGGCTCATATTCAGCCTACTATCAATCAGTATCCCCAGGTCCTTTTCTGCTTGGCTACTCTCCAGCCACTCTGACCCCATCCTGTAGCACTGCATGGGCCAATGTGGGGAACCCAGCACTTAGATGTGTTAAATCTCATGCCCTTGGACTCTCTTCTTGGTGGGCATTTCTGTACCTGTTGATGTTAGGAGAGAGCTGAGCCTCTGAGCCCTTTCATCCCCAAACAATTACTCTTCTGTGCGCTTCTGTGGTGGCTGGGGAACGGTACTGAGAAGGTCAGCAGGTAAGAGCTACAGGAGGAGGATGAGGCTGCCCTGGTACTTTCCATTGAGAGGGGCCATGGCAGTGGGCTCTGGCAGCAGAGGGCTTCTTTTTGGCTGGCCCCTGGCAGCACTGTGCAACCAGGATGACATGCTGCCCCAGCCCATTCAGGTAAGCAAACCTGGCTGGGGTTCCCTTGGAGCAATTACTGCAGACATTAAGGGTTGCTGCACTAAGAGACTCTTACCAGAAGGGAGGTGGCTGTATCCCAGCAAAGACAGTCCTTCTGCTGTAGAATAGGCATGGGCAAGGAGCCCTCCTGGATGTGGGTTTGGATGAGATTAGCCCAGGGACACTTGTGCTGACAACATCTACTTTATTAACCTCTTGTTCCTTCCTCAGGGTGGATTGCAAATTGCCCAAAGGCAACTTTCTGCTCCTGAAGCACTTGTCCCTGCTGCATAACATCAGCAGCAACACAGCAGCAGGATGACTGCTGGCAACCTGGCCATTTATGTGGGGCCAAATCTCCTGAGACCAGCCCAGCCCAGACTAGTGGAGGTGACAGGCAAGGTCACTTTTACCGATTGTCTTCTATGACGCAATAGGACTGCTGTGGTGTTTTCTTCCAAAAGTTTTCAGAATTTGTATCATTTTGATTGTAGTAGATGGCTGTTATGTTGTCAGGTATTGCTCTCTACAACTGCCTGAAAGGAGGTTGTAAACAGGCGGATGTTGGTCTCTTCTCCCAGGCAGCCAGTAGCAGAACAAGAGGACACAGTCTCAGGCTGTGCCAGGGGAGGTTTAGGTTGGATGTTAGGAAAAAGTTCTATACAGAGAGAGTGATTGCCCATTGGAATGGGCTGCCTGGGGAGGTGGTGGAGTCGCCATCACTGGAGGTGTTCAGGAGGAGACTTGATGGGGTGCTTGGTTCCATGGTTTAGTTGATTAGGTGGGTTCGATTGGTTGATAGGTTGGACACGATGATCTTGAAGGTCTCTTCCAACCTGGTCTATTCTATTCTATTCTATTCTATTCTATTCTATTCTATTCTATTCTATTCTATTCTATTCTATTCTATCAGGTAGAGGCTGAACAGAAACTGCTTCTTGGAGAACCAAGATGTTTCACTGTTCCTTTGAAGCGCTGTACAAATACACAGCCTGTAGGAAGCTGAGATACTTTCCCCCAAAAGCTTAGAATCAAATCAAAGTGAAGAAGTTACTGTTCTGATAAGTATTGGTAGAGATGACTAAATAGATCTTGTGTACATCCTTCCAAAAGCACTCATTACAATTTCTGACTCTCTCTGAACACCCCTTTCTCATTTAGAACCACATACCACATTTGAGCTGTGTCGTGAATATGCCCTCAGAAAATGAGCGGCAGATACACCAATGAAAATATATGTTAAATTTATTTATAAACTCTGTAACGGGGTATTTACAATCACCCTTCACAGGTATCAATATCCAGTTAGTGAAACAATATTTACAGAATGTTTAAATGTGGGCAATTGAATCAAACAATTCACAGACCCTAAAATCGAAACTAATTCAGAAAGCAGTGGGGGAGGGGTTGGTCGGTGACCGGCAACCCTCCACTCGGAGAAATCCAAACGCTACCTCAACTGGAAACTATAAAGAAAGGCTTGACTTACAAGCTGAGGACTTCGTGAGATCTCTCCTTAATAATATTTATAGTCCAGAAACGTGGCACGGATGTGCCGTGAGACGGAGACAGGAAATGGCGCTGGCCTCGTGGCTGCACCGCGTGGCTGCTGCTCCTCCCAGGACACAAAGGTCTCCCGCTCGAGGGGGGCTGTGGCAGGTCAGCGACGCTGGCTCACACAGGCTGCTGGCGCTCCTCCTGCAGCAAGGGATCGCGTCGTGGTTGATCCCACGGGATACTGTCCACGGCACCGCACGCAGCTTGGTGACGGTGGCAAAGGAGCATGAGGTCTCTTGGGGCACTGGCTTGAGTCCCGGGCAAGGTGGACTACGGCAGCACTGACACGCACACACTCACAGGCTCCAACGCGATGTGTGGGGGGGGCTCGTTTACCAAACGACCCCTATTTACCATTTGCCCCAGTGAATACTGGCCCAATGAGCATTCTGTTGCTAACGCAAGGTTAACCAATGGACTAACACCTACCAAATATGGTGTAAGTACGTGCTATGCCCAGGCTGTTTACCTGGACTCAGTGGCGCCAGGATCCCCCCTGTTGCCCCCAGAAAGAAGCGGGAAACAAAAAGGTTTAACACTCAGAAGAGTATGTTCCAGAAATGTTTGGGGCACAATCCTGACCATAAGCATCCTTCACTACAAGCTGCTGACACAGTGGCTTGTGATCCAGCAAGCAGGCAGAATTGGCGCTGCTGTACCTGAGTTCACCATCACTGCTAAGAGTTAAGCCAAGTGCATCAGGTGGCTCTTTGCAAACACACCTTTGCCAAGAATAGAGCTACATGTGGCTGGCAGCCAGTTACCAGCAGTGCTCCTCAGGGCTCAATTCTAGGGCCAGCTCTGTTCCATGCTTCTATCCATCATCTGGATGCAGGAGCTGAAGTCACCATCAGTAAGTCTGCTGAAAATACTAGACTGGGAGATGCTGCCAATGTTCTTGAGGCCTCATGTCTAACAGTGTGTAAGAGCATTTGGACAATATCTTTAATAGCATGCTTTAACTTTTGGTCAGCCCTGAAACAGGAAAGTTGGCCTAGATGATTGTTGTAGGTTACTTCCATCTGGATTTTTTGTTGTATTCAGTCTTAGTCTTGCAGCTTCGAAAGCCATGGTGACATTCAAAGCACACATTTGTCTAGATTTGTCTCCTTAAATGGGACCTGGGAACTTACTCAAGTCCCTTCAAGGTCTTGGCTTGCTCAGAAGGGCAGCTGACAATGACAGCACACAGAGACTATCATGGAAATGATGTAAAACCTTGCTCTTTATCATTCTACTACCATATCACACCAATTAATGCGATCACACAAAAGTGTTTCTGGAACATATTTTCATGATGAAATTTTCAATACATGTTCTGAAAGGTGAGTTTGTGTTTGTGCAAATCCACCTGACTTGAATTAATCAATTCTGATATTAGGACAATGCAGATGCCTTTGAGTAAATCCACTTTTGGCACAGTGTAATCTTTTAGTCTGTAATAGTGTTGGTCTTCAGAGTAAAACATACATTATGGACTAGGAAACATAAATGACAAAAAAAATCATGATTGTGACATACATAGGCCAATTTTAAATGAATAAGGGCAACAAAACTGGTGAGTGGTTTGGAGCACAAGCCCTATGAGGGGAGACTGAGGGAGCTGGGATTGTTCAGCCTGGAGGAGGCTCAAGGGAGAACTTGTTGCTCTCTAAAACTACCTGAAGGGAGGTTGTAGCCAGGTGGTGGTTGGTCTCTTCTCCCAGGCAGCTAGCACCAGAACAAGAGGACACAGTCTCAAGCTGCACCAGGGGAGGTTTAGGCTGGATGTTAGGAAGAAGTTCTTCACAGAAAGAGTGATTGCCCATTGGAATGGGCTGCCTGGGGAGGTGGTGGAGTCACCATCACTGGAGGTGTTCAGGAAGAGACTGGATGGGGTACTTGGTGCCATGGTTTAGTTGATTAGATGGTGTTGGATTATAGGTTGGACTCGATGATCTCAAAGGTCTTTTCCAACCTGGTTGCTTCTATTCTATTCTATAAGCATCTATTTTTATATTGCTATATTGATGTATGAGTAACCATAGTGAAACCCAAAGCAATACAGGGAAAAGATAAGGATTTTTGTCTCACTCAAACTTAATGAATGTTATAAAAATTTCTGCTTTAAATATCTCCTTACTGGTCAATGATTCAACCTTTAAAGATGTAACAAAAAAACCCCACAGGTGGGTAAAAGGTGGAATAGCTTTTGCATTGTTCATATCTA
This sequence comes from Dryobates pubescens, assembly GCF_014839835.1. NCBI lineage: Eukaryota > Metazoa > Chordata > Aves > Piciformes > Picidae > Dryobates > Dryobates pubescens. The sequence goes on along the minus strand of NC_071618.1, from coordinate 27,508,608 downwards.
AAGCTATTTGCACATCTGCAGAGTAACTGATAGGAGGGAATACACAAAGACTCTCATTTGGCCCTTTAGCACCCAGAGTATCTTATCCCACAGGAATCCTTCAGTCTGTGAAAGAAAAATACAGGAAGTCAGAAAGAATCAGAGGAAGGGTTCACTGAGGTCTTGCAGAAGACCAGGATCAATAAGTGTTTAGTACAAGCCTCAATAACCTTACAGAAATGTCAAAGCCCAAAGGAGCCTTGCTTTACTTTATGTTCGTGCACAGCCTTCCACTAGTATGATTCAGTCATTATGACGGTTTCTAATGTAAATATGGTTATGGTTGCAATGAGGGCAGAAGCTGTTAGAAATAGAAACGTGGCAATCCAGCAGTGGTCCCATGTAAACAAGTAGGCATCCAGGCCCCTGGATGCAGGGAGTGCCAGAGCCTTTCACTTGCAGTGGTGCACTGTGTTACATTTGTACTTTTTCCATTCTCTCTGGCATGTGTGTCGTTGGTTTGCTTCAAGGAGCTGCCCATATGCTTCTGATATCTTAAAAAGTTCTGAAATAAGGCACCAGAAATGCAAGATGGTCAGTGTTACAGATTAAAGCCGGTCCTTATCTGGCATACTTAGGCATTGTTTCACTAAAACCAGCTGGCAGTTATTGCTTCTATTTCCTACCTAGTGTTTTGTCACAGTGGGAATGTAATTTCCTTGATTTTTGAGTATTTCACAATATTCAGGCAGCTGAGGATTTGGATTTCCTTGAAAAGGTGTATCTCTTCTAATTAATCACTTGCAGCAGATCACACTGTGTCCAGTTCTGGGCCCCTCACTTTAGGAAGGATGTTGACTTGCTGGAGCGTGTCCAGAGAAGGGCTGGGGAGGGGTTTGGAGCACAAGCCCTGTGAGGAGAGACTGAGGGAGCTGGGGTTGCTTAGCCTGGAGAAGAGGAGACTCAGGGGTGACCTTATTGCTGTCTACAACTACCTGAAGGGAGGCTGTAGACAGGTGGGGGCTGGTCTCTTCTCCCAGGCAACCAGCACCAGAACAAGAGGACACAGTCTCAAGCTGTGCCAGGGGAAGTTTAGGCTGGAGGTTAGGAGGAAGTTCTACACAAAAAGAGTGATTGCCCATTGGAATGTGCTGCCCAGGGAGGTGGTGGAGTCACCATCATTGGAGGTGTTCAGGAGGAGACTTGATAGGGTGCTTGGTTGCATGGGTTAGTTGATTAGGTGGTGTTGGATGATAGGTTGGACATGATGATCTTGAAGGTCTCTTCCAACCTGGTCTATTCTATTCTATTCTATTCTATTCTATTCTATTCTATTCTATTCTATTCTATTCTATTCTATTCTATTCTATTTCAATATTTTAGTTTCCCTTGATTTTTTTTTGGTGGTTTTTTTTGGTGTGATAACTAAATCCAGAGCATTGGTTCCAGAGCTGAAACCATTCTATTCTCCTTCAGTCTCAGCTAGGCAGAGTAAAATCAAGCTACCTGAAGACATGAAATCTTTTGCTACCATGACTCAAGTATGATTGCTAAAAGCAAGATAAGAAATGGCTCTAGTTTAATATTTTCAGCATTCAGGCTATGGTTCTTTACTAGCTTGTGCAGCGGAACCACAGAATCACACAATGATAGGTGTTGGAAGGGACCTCTGGAAATCATTTAGTCCAACCACCAAGTGAGAGCAGGGAAGTGTGTGTTAGCATGGATATTCTCAGTGTCTGCCATTCATTACAATAACCATTTGACAGTAAACACAGGATATTTGTGGTCTTCAAACTCTGAGTTTCTTAACAGACCAGCAACCTCAGGCAGATCTAGGATATGAAAGTATCAGTAAGATGGCTGTGAAGTTCAGTACTGCACAGCAATCAAGGTGTTACAGATAACAATGACAAGTACAAATAAATGCAGAGAGAGGATGCAGGGCATGGATTCTGTCTTCCTCAGTTTGACTGGGACATGGGCTAAATTCCCAGCTCCAGAAGACACAGGATTACACAGGATCTCACTCTGGTTCTTCAAAAACACCCATTTTATTTTATCTGGGGAGTGCTTTGAAAATGGGATTTAACTTTGCTCAGCACAGCTCACAAAAATCATAGTTCTGATAGTTAAAATTATCTCTGTTCATGTTAACCCTGCTTAATCTTCATCTAAGGAAACTCAGGATTGTCACCTCAGACAGCAGTCTGCTCTGTTACTCCCATATCATTAAACAACTTTAGCTACACACTGAAGTTGTAGTGTTTAAAAGATGCCAATCTCAATTTCTGGCCAGATTTCTGAGGACAGTTTCCTTTCCTTAGAAACTCCCACACAGAGTCAAGGCAAGCATATTGAGAAGTAGAAACATTTCTTCCAAAAGAAAAAAAAAAAGAAATCCTACAGGCAGCATAGCAGAAATCTGTTAGGTGTAATGCATGCACACTTCTCTGTCATCTCAGGGATAGAGAAAGCCATGGTTTGCTTTGTGGCCCAGATTTATTCATCTAGATCTAGCTTGTTTCATGCCACATGCAGTAGTAGGGTTTGCAATGTTTTGAGCTGTACTCTGAACAATCTACACTGCACTATGAGCTTTCAAAAGTGAAGTGGCAATATCTGTGAGTATTTTTGTATCTAAGAGGACCAAAAGGCTCACTTGTTAGTAGCCCTGTTTGAGTAGCACTTTGCCCTCAGTCTTTCTTAGTTGACCGTTCAGTTTAATAGCACTTCTCAAACTGACCTAATTTGATGATGAGCCCCTGGAGGGTGAGACTCACTGGGCTTACTAGAAGTCTAGCAGTACAGTGTCAAAGTCTGAACCAGTTATCCTAAACTTCCTAGCAGAGAAAGAGGTGCCTCCAGAGGATGATTCATCTGGCTTATTTTAGGATGAAATGAATCACTACCTAGAGGTAGCTGTTTTTCTCTATTTTGTTATTATAAAGAGAGACTGCAATGATGAGCTTTAAACCCAAATGTCAAGCTTCTAAATGCTTAAAATAGGAATGTAAACCCTGCCTTGGATATTAACATAATTAGTGACATACAGAAGCTTAGAGAGAATGGAAGTAATAAAGTAAATTTTTTAATTATCAAATAACACCAACGTTTTAAGGTAAACTTGATCCCTTTCTTAAAAAGATTTGTTTTCAGCAGCTTTGTCTTTTTAATGAGAGGTGAGGAGAAAGTTCTTCACTGATACAGTTGTTCGCCATTGGAATGAGCTGCCCAGGGAGGTGGTGGAGTCACCATCCCTGGAGGTGTTCAGGAGGGGATTGGACGTGGCACTTGGTGCCATGGTCTAGTCATGAGGTCTGTGGTAACAAGTTGGACTTGATGATCTTTGAGGTCTCTTCCAACCTTGGTGATTCTGTGATTTACTCCAACAGGGCCATTAACAAATCACTTTTTTTGCCAAGTGTTTATTCACAAAGGTGATGAAGTTTCTTAAAAACTTTAAAGAGTTTCTGATGCTTGCCTAAATATATCCAGCCATAAATTTCCACTCAGCAAATTGAAGCACTGGTTTGCCATTTTGCAAAACAGAGGTAGCAGAAACTTCCAGATATGAGTAATCAAAACATTCCTGGCAAGCTGATGTTGAAGGCTATATCAGTCACTGATAGATGAAAAAGTTTTAGTTATCAAAGGTTGTTTTAGATCCTTCACTCTGCTGGATGTTTACCTGCTTTAAACACTAAACTATTCACATGATCAAGCTTTCCTGTGCAAAATTTTCCTGTGGGTGGAGGCTGAGAGAGGGATGATCAAGTCTTTCCAGCTGTTTTTTAATTTTTTTTTCCCTGACTGATTTTTTTGGCTGTACTTACCTGGCAAAATCAACAACATGAGGCTTTGAACATCAGACTCCATCCTGTAATGGTTAGACAGACTCCTTACTTCCTGAGTTCATCAAATACAGGTCAGGGATCAGATACTGAAAAGTTAGATGGTATATTGGCTCAGCTTTCAGCAATGTTTGTATTTTGAGTGAAAACTCACTGAGATCAATAGAAGATCCAGCAGCAGGCTATCTGCTATAGCTTTTAACTCATGTTCTTGATCTCCCTTCTGTGAAGTAGGAACTAGAATTTTATAAACACTACCAGGATTTACTTTTTTTTACTTAAGCTTTTCCTCTAGCTTCAGAATGATACCTGATTATGTGTGATGGACATACACAAATAAGTCAAATTTTCTCTCCCCTCCTTCCCTAGAAAAATGTTTGCCTTTGGGCTGGTTGATTACCTCACGTGTTTTTTGCACTTACGTGACTCTCTGCCTTGGTAAGAATGGTTCACACCCGCACTGTTGAACCTAAGCTTATGGGAAGTTACAAACATGCCAGCTTGACACACTCATTAAGTAACCTTAATGTAAAAATTGGAAATGTAAGAATTGGAACTAGTAAGATCTAAGTTCTCCTTTAAGAGATCAAACAGGTAACAAAGAAGTAAGTTCAAAACCGTACAATGAAACTTTCTGCCTGAAAGAGGCAACTGTTCTGCTTTTGTTGTGACCTTGTAAGATAAGCAGAAAGGAATAGAATAGAATAGAATAGAATAGAATAGAATAAAGCAGGTTGGAAGAGACCTTTGAGATCATGGAGTCCACCCTATCATCCAACACTATCTAATCAACTAAACTATGGCACCAAGTACCCCATCAAATCTCTTCCTAAACACCTCCAGTGATGGTGACTCCACCACCTCCTCGGGCAGTCCATTCCAATGGCCAATCACTCTTTCTATGAAGAACTTCTTCCTAACATCCAGCCTAAACCTCCCCTGGCACAGCTTGAGACTGTGTCCTCTTGTTCTGTTGGTGGTTGCCTGGGAGAGGAGTCCAACCCCCACCTGGCTACAACCTCCCTTCAGATAGCTGTAGACAGCAATAAGGTCTCCCCTGAGCCTCCACTGCTCCAGGCTAAGCAACCCCAGCTCCCTCAGCCTCTCCTCATAGGGGTTGTGCTCCAAACCCCTCCCCAGCTTTATTGCCCTTCTCTGGACACATTCCAGCAAGTCAACATCTTTCCTAAACTGAGGGGTTCAGAACTGGACACTACTCAAGGCCTAACCAGTGCTGACTAGAGGGGCAGAATGACCTCCCTGCTCCTGCTGGCCACACTATTTGTGGTACAGGCCAGGATGCCATTGGCCTTCTTGGTCACCTGGGCACACTGCTGGCTCATGTTCAGCCTATTATGTGTGCTTGAGCTGGAAGCTTTTTCATCTTTAACCATATATTATGCCAGTTGTGTTAGAATGAGCTAATTGGTACAGCTCTGAGTATTGTGTCTCTTTTGGGTTACATCAGTCTGTTAGACATGCTACGTTACTGAACTTTTGCTTTTGCTATATAGTTAGTTTTAACTTGCTTGCTTCTGTGCATGCAAAGAATGTTAGAAAGGTCAATCAAAAGTGTGATTCTATTAGAAAAAGAAAAAGGGGGAGATGTAGGCGAAGGGCTGTTTTCAGATAGCTTTGGAAGGCTATGGGGAAGATTTGCCTTTGCTCAAATTAGAGAAGGTTAGGTTTGGTCTTTGACTCAGAAAAGAATGTAAACATCTTGTATCTGAAGGAGAAAAATTGGGCAGAATTTGGTTGGATATGTTAAAATATTGTTTTGTTATTTTAGCCTATGGTATGCCTTAATTGCATGCATGCCAGTAGAAAATAGCCAATTAAGTTGTGACACATGTGCCTTCTGATAGACTATATAATCTTGCTGATAATGTAATAAACTTCTTTGCCTGCTTACATCTTGTCCTGGAAGCTGTGCTCAGGATGATTCGAACGATACAACAACAACACACCAACTCCACATGCAGCTGCCTCACCCTGCCTCTCCTCCTTTAGATATGGAAGGGTTAGTTACAGTTGTCAGCTGTATATTCCTCTTTGCCACTTCCCTTTAACTCTATAGGCAGCTCAGCCAAGGTTCATCCTCCAGTGTCACCTGCTGCACACCGATAGTGACAGGAGCAGATACCACTGCAGGCAGTGACGTTCCTCTGTGTCAGGCAGAATCTCCTAATCAGTGCACACAGCCCTGTGCAGTGCAGCAATCTAATTGTTTACATTCCAATTTTTCCTGCCCTAGGGAGGCAGTGCTCCAAAGAACAGCCCATCAATTCAAGCCCTCAAGACCTGGAAACTTGCCATACACATCCAACCTGACTGCTGGTCCAGGGGCTGAGACACAGTTGCTGAGAGAAGCAGGTTCTATGTGTCTGAGCTATTAATCTCCTTTCCCTTTGTTCACTAGTTTCTGGTTATTCTGTGACATTACCCTCTCAAAGCACAGCACTTAAGCTGGAATGGCTGACATTAAAAATAGTAACAAAAATACTTAGCAATAACCCTTTGCATTTCTAGAGTGTTTTACACCTATGGAGTTCAAATCGCTTCAGGAAAACTGGTATTGTCAGTATCCTCATTGTGCAGGTCAGACAGCTGGAAAACAGGCTAGATAATAGCTCCCAAGGATGGATGGAAGGGAAGGAGGGGGAGCAGAAGGGAGTGAGGGAGGCAGGGAGAAAGGAAGGGAGGAAGAGAGGAAATGGAGAAAATTACAAGGAGTGTGACCTCTCTGTAAGGCCTCTAGGAGAAGTGGTAGTCAAGTTTCCAGGGCTGCAATACCCCCTCCTCATGCTACGCATGTTCGCAATTGTGCATGATTGAGACAGATGTATCAGGTGATTGACAAGTGAGGTAGGACAGCACACACATATTTTATCTTTCCATCTGCCAATGGTGTTTTACAAGAATTTTGGGGCACCATCCTGCCATCCTGTGATCCCTTTGTCACCATCAGTCTTTCTCTCTTCTTACAGCTTGGTTTGCCTTTATTCACATGTTTTGGCCCTTCAGTCTCCTAATTAGGTTTCAGATTGACAATCTACCCTTCTTTATGACAAACATATGAGACAGGCAGTAGTTCACCCTGACACTATTTCATTCTTCTACTGTATTCCTTAGGCCTTGAATAAGAAAATGCTAACACAAACAATCAACGATATTTTTCATTTAAACATAAGTCCCACAGACTCACAGGCATTAGAGATTTGGCTACAGTCCCCAAACCAGATTGGATGTTGGGATCACATTTTGTTGTTCACTGTGTTCTGTTCCTCTCTATGGCTTCGTTTATAGGCTGTAACTGGAGGAACTGATCAATAACTTTCTTTCATGAAGTCTGTGAATGAATAACTCGTATTTTTCCCTATATTTTCTGAGTGGAGTTTATTTTTCAGGTCTTGATAAAAGCAAAACTGCTCCAGTGCAAGTTTCCTCCAGTACAGACTTCAGCTGTCTGAGGTGATAGAGGTAATAGAAATTTTAAATTCTGTAGGTAAAGGAATGTACAGAATGAGAACTGAGAACAGGCAAATTGTATCCTTCAAACAAATTTAAAAAATACAGACCATTTGGCTAATAGACTGAGTTTAAGTAATGTTACTCACCATTTCATAGGAAATATACAAAAGAACAGAAAATATTGCAAATTATGCGGTGATGTTTTCTTATGTCCCCGAGACAGTCTTCCAGCACTTTCAGTCTTGTTACCATTTTAATGATATCCCAGTATCACAGTATCACCAAGGTTGGAAGAGACCTCAAAGATCATCGAGTCCGACCTGTCACCACAGACCTCATGACTAGACCATGGCACCAAGTGCCACGTCCAATCCTCTCTTGAACACCTCCAGGGGTGGTGACTTCACCACCTTCCTGGCCAGCTCATTCCAATGGCTAATGACTCTCTCAGTGAAGAACTTTCTCCTCACTTTGAGCCTAAACTTCCCCTGGTGCAGCTTGAGACTGCATCCTCTTGTTCTGGTGCTGGTTGCTAGAGAGAAGAGAGCAACCCCTTCCTGGCTACAACCACCTTTCAGGGAGTTGTAGACAGCAATAAAGTCTTCCCTGAGCTTCCTGCTCTCCAGGCTAAACAATCCCAGCTCCCTCAGCCTCTCCTCATAGGGCTTGTGCTCAAGGCCTCTCCCCAGCCTTGTTGCCCTTCTCTGGACACATTCAAGTGTCTCGATGTCCTTCTTAAACTGAGGGGCCCAGAACTTGACACAGGACTCAAGGAGTGGCCTAACCAGTGCAGAGTACAGGGGCACAATGACTTCCCTGCTCCTGCTGGCCACACTATTCCTAATGCAGGCCAGGATGCCATTGGCCTTCTTGTCCACCTGGGCACACTGCTGGCTCATGTTTAGGTGGATGTCAATCAGTACCCCCAGGTCCCTTTGTGTTTGGCAGCTCTCCAGCCACTCTGATGCCAAAATTTGTTAAAGAGCATTTTGATAGGCCAAGTTGGCATCATCATCTCCCTACACTGACTCTGAACTTGGCCTCATATTCTAAAACAATAAGCTTCTGCAGTAGTGGGAAAGCCAATCCAATCTACTATGTAACCCTTCTCAGCAAAAATGTGAGTGTTTCTTCTTAAGGTGTTCAGATAGAACATCGGACCAAACACTGACATCTTGCAGGCCTGGACTGCTTAAACTTTTTAAAATTCAACCACAATTTTTCTTCTAAAAAGTGTATTGCATGTATATTTACCTTAGCTGGCTGTCAGGCATCAACTCAGCTGCTCCTTGGCAGCACAGGGGAAGAAAATAGACTGAGAAAGCTCACAGGACCAGCTAAAGACCAGGATATCACTTACCAGTTACTGTTGTGGGCAGAACAGGCTTGGCTTAGGGAAAACTAATTTAATTTATTGCCAGTTAAAATAAATTTGGGTGGTGAGAAACAAATTAATACAACATCTTTCCTCCTTGCTTTCCAGGCTCAGCTTCACTTCTTCAAAGTCCTCTGTCTCCCTCTGAGTAGTAGAGGGGAATGGGGAATCTAAGTACCTAAAACTTTGTCTGGTCAGCACAAATTAGTTTCCAGGGATCTCTTGAAATCTGAACTTACGTTGGCCTATTCAAGAAAAAAAAGAGAAAAGCCCAGAAGAAATCAGAGAGGTGGTGGTGGAATTTCTAACAACTATTTACAAATTTCTATTTCATGGTAATATGTTGAAGCTGCCAAGAAAAAGAAAGCTGACACTGCAGATGGTGCATAATCATGTGAAGAGTACTTGTGCTTTGTAGCAGGAGACTAAAATGTATTTGAATACTCTTTGCTTCTAAAAATACCTGGATCTGCTACTAAGTCTTCTGGGAGAAGAAAAAACCCAATTCCTGTTAGGGATTTATTTATGACAATCAGATTGCAGTAAGACCCTTACATTATACTGTCTCAAACTTAATTTGTGACAGAATTTTTAGATTCTGAAAATATGTACATTAGAAGTTTTGTATATGCATGTACCAGAGAAGTTTTAAGTACTTTAGCCATGAAGTTAATTTTGAAGTCATTGAATTACTGTGAAATATTATGGGTTATGGCACACTGCATTATAAACTATCGAAGGTATAACACATTGGAAAAAGACTGGACATTTCATTTTCAGACTATCACTACCAAAACACTTGAAGTTTGAAAGCTAGAATATTAATAGCAGAAAAGCTGAGTTCTCAGAAATGCAACAGATACTTTTTTTAAAGCTTCTACAAAGGTAAATTCATAAGCTGGAAACAGCTCTGAGATGCTCCTGTGTTGCTTAACATATGATACTTGATCTCTGGTAATTTTTAAGGTCTGGACACTTTCCTGTAAAGTTGGTATTTTCTGCATGCCCTCATGACAATCTGTACTAGGAATTAAATGTGTTCTTTGTGACTACTGTGCCTAAAAAACACTGAGTTCTGAGAGAAGGAACAGAAATTAAACCACTGTAGTGAGAATACATTCTTGCATGCACAATGTGTGACACATTCATTTTTATTTTTCTCCTCCTTTTTTTACAGAACATTCTCTTCAAAGTGTCCCACCTTAACCACACAAAACAGTACAAAGACCAAGCAATATCTGGAGTGATTTCAGTTGCTTATGAAAGGCTCATTTTACTCAGTCCCATCTGGTATCAAATACTGGATATACTGAGACATAATATCTTAGCCTTTTATCAAAAATCTCATCTTGCTATGTGTGTAAATACAGAATTGGTCCATCCATGAAGGTTTTCTCAGCCCTCTGTATCTTTTATCTTTCCATCTGGAGGGGAGGCAGTCTACCACAGACTACTTAATTTTCCTTGCTTGCCATCACATCTTTATTTCTAAGATGATGGTGTTTGGTTTCCCCATTGAGCTTCTTCAGGAAAAGTCTCTAATATTCTACATAAACAGTTTGGAGTCAGACTTCCAATCAAAACTGATTGACTATTTCTGACTTTGAAATTAATAAATTGTGAAAAATACAATTTTCCATTGAAATTTACTTGGTATTATGAAGCAGGAAAAAAGCCAAACCCAACAATTATGTACCTTGTAGCCCTCTTCTCTTCTGTTCTTGCAGGATTCTTATTAGCAGATGATTTCTTTGAGAATAAGTAAAAAGTAGTGCTAAGAGAGGAAATATTTTTTTTAGAATAGAATAGAATAGAATAGAATAGAATAGAATAGAATAGAATAGAATAGAATACAACAGGTCCACTGTAACTCCAACATTTCAAAGCTCACAATACAACTTCTGAGAGATAATAAAGACAGGATGTTGTTAGAATAGAATAGAATTAACCAGGTTGGAAGAGACCTTTGAGATCATCGAGTCCAACCTACCATCCAACACTTTCTAATCAACTAAACTATGGCACCAAACACCCCATCCAGACTCTTCCTAAACACCTCCAGTGATGGTGACTCCACCACCTCCCTGGGCAGCCCATTCCAATGGGCAATCACTCTTTCTGTGAAGAATTTCTTCCTAACATCCAGCCTAAACCTCCCCTGGTGCAGCTTGAGACTCTGTCCTCTTGTTCTGGTGCTGGTTGTGTGGGAGAAGAGACCAGCCCCTGCCTGTCTACAGCCTCCCTCCAGGGAGTTGTAGACAGCAATAAGGTCTCCCCTGAACCTTCTCTTCTCCAGGCTAAGCAACCCCAGCTCCCTCAATCTCTCCTCATAGAGTTTGTGCTCCAAACCCCTCAAATAAGACCCCTCCCAATAAGGCTGATGAAAAGTCTCGCTTCTATATAGAACAAAAATCTGTTTCAGACATACCTCTTTTCCCTGCTTCCTAGTTGTGATATTACTGTGCAATAGACTCATCCCTCCCAGTTCCTTTGGTGAGCTGATGGAAGGTGCAGGAAGCTGGGGCTGTGTGAGTAAGCTTTTCCATTTGCTGCTACTTGCTTCTTGTTTGGTTTCCTTTGCTTTGGGCTTCTTCCACTGGCTGCAGGCCCTGGTGGGGGGTGTCATAGGTAGCCCACACTTCGGACTCTGAGGGGTGCCTCAACCCTGACATGAGTTAACTTTTATCGAGAGTGCCTCTCCTGCTGTGCCATCACATGTCCCCTTCCACACATTCCTTCTGTTTCTCCTTCCATTTCTAAAATAAATTTTTTCACATATCTCCTCATATCTCCCTGGCAGCTGCCACTCTTTCTTAAGCACATATGAGTCAGAGCACCAAGGGCTCCTCTGCCTGGTTGTAGCTTTGAGTCATGCTGAGGTGCTCACTCCGGTTGATATTAAAGCTGTCTGGACCCAGCTGTAACCGTCAAAGACAACTCACAACCTCCTATAAATAGGGCACCCTGCAGCTTCTGTATCCTCACACATGCCAGCTAGGCCCAGGACTGCCTCTCATATGTTCCCAGGTGAAGGCCCACCAATCCTATGTAAAGACTGGAGAAGAAACCTTCCACGCTGACAAGAAACCAGCACATATTTCTCTGATTTGGGAAGGAAAAAAAAAAGGCAAGGGGGAGAGAGAGAAGTCTTCAGAGGTTAAAAAAGGGTTTATCTCTCTAGTGTCAATGTCAGGGTAGATAGGCTTGGAAACATAACAGGATGACCAAAGTGAATGCACTTCAAGTTTTTGTTATTTCTGCATTTTCTGAGGAGATAGACATGAGAACTATACTCTTTGGGATTCATAAGCATCTGATAAATACAAAAGGACACACTGCAAGGTAGCTAGTAGGACAAAACATCGTCTTATCACAGCTTCAATGGAAGTCCAGACTGCTTTGTCTGAGCCTTTGGCTAGAAAGCCAACTCTAATTGAAAGTGATGTCACAGCAGAAATAATACATTTAAAGATAAGAACAGCCATGCTGAAAGGAAGTGCTGTTTTTAAATTAGCGAAAGAAATCACAAGACCAATATTGTGAAGCTTGCCAACACCACATAGGATATTTCAGCAACCAGAATACAAAATGCACTAGGCATTCTCAAATATGCTAAAAAAAAAATTTAAAAAGAAAGGAAAAAATAAAAAAGAAAAAAAAAGGATAATGATGTTTATATGCACTTTAAATTCAGGGAACCTGGCAATTGCTGTAGCCCTTAGCAGTGTGCTTAAATATTCCTTGCCAACACAGGCATCTAGGTGCCACACAGAGCAACTCTGTGGCAGCCTAAAGGGCCAAATCAGCCTGCAGCCCCAGAACAAAATGACAAACTATCACAATGACTCCCCTTGGCTTCCCCTTGCCCTGTCCTACATCTTCTGCATTGAGATATCATCTTGCTTAAGATCAAAAAAAAAGTAGTTAAAACCAACTGCAATGGTAGTTAAGACTACATAGGAGTTGTCACAGAGAAGTAATTCTGTTTTTTAAAAGGATGGAGTTAATGGGTTTCATAGTTGGCATGAGAGACCATATGTGTAGATGCTTTTTTGGTACTCCTAATGCAGGTCCTATTCACCTGGATGACATCATTGACTATTTCTGCCTTTCAACAATGACATGCTAACTTTAGGACCAAGCATACCACAATTTACATTCAAAACTTACCAAACACTGAGTAAGATGTCTTTCCAGATGACAAGTGATAGCATAGTGTCAACATTGACTTTCATTAGCTTTTCCATCTCCACAGTGAGCTGCAGACTTTTCATAGCAGAAATCATTATGTACATTAAAAAAAATAATCAGAGTCACTGCAGGAAAAAAACCAACTCAGCATTTATCAGAATATTCATTGAGGTAATGTGACATTTTACTCCGTTCAGGCACTGCCCATTGGAATGGGCTGCCCAGGGAGGTGGTGGGGTTGACATCCCTGGAGGTGGTTAAGAAAAGACTGGATGAGACACTTAAAGTCATGGTCCAGCTGATTAGTCAGGATTTGGTGATTGGTTGAATTGCTGATCTTTGAGGTCTCTTCCAACCTGGCTGATTCTGTGATTCCAAAAGCATCACTGCAGCACCTACCAGCCTGTCTGCCTTTCACAGAAACAAAGCATGGTTGGATCTGAATAGGATTCTTATGCTGACTCTTCTTTCAATTTTTCTTGGGAGCTATTAGTGCAGAGCACTGCCTGTGAATTCCTCAAAATAAATCTCCAGGAATGACTTATATTTTTCTTATACATGGGAATATACCTGAATTAAGATACATCCAGTTTGTAGTTGAGCCATTGCATAGGCATCTGACTGTAATTCTGCAGCAGCAGCTTCAATGAGATTCAAGGCAAAAGTTGGCATGCCTTAAAAGACAGGCGCAAAATCTTCAAGACCATAGTGTACTATTCCAGTGAAGAAATTTTTAAGACATAGTTGATAATGGCAGAGGGAAGCAATATTGTCCTCAGATAGTAGCTTTTCAAAAGAACTTGTCCTCTGTATCCCAGACCCTTGAAGTAGATGTTGAGCTTCTCTGCCTATAACTCAGGTCTTCTTGGGAAACAAAGTTCAAAGAATGAATTACTGGACTACACAGGCCATCACAACAAAACCAAGTAGAAAGAAGGGGCATAGAGACAACATACATTATGAACAGCTCACAGTGTATCTTACAGAGACCAGATCACTGAAGTTATCCCTTCAGTACAGGCTCCACTACAGGAGGTGAAACAACTAACTCCCTTTCTCTCATGACCTCTCGCAGCTGCTTTTTTTAGTCAGCCTCTGAGAGCAAATGCAGTGACAGCTGCAGGAAAAATAGATTCAGTGAGGTAGAAAGGGAATGTTTCTTGAAGTTGTCATAATTAAATTACAGCCATTACCAGAATAAGCAGAGAAAAACCTGTAAATCATTCTAGCATAAAAAGGTATGTTTTCTTCTTAGTTCATTTGTTTTCTCACATTCATATTGCTAATTACAATTACTCCAAAGGAATTATTAATTAGAAATTATTTTGTATTAGGCAATGGGAAGACATGAACTCCCTTCTGAAATGAAAATCTGTAATGACATTACAAATACTGCTATGGTTTTACAGTAATGTAATGTGATTAACTATTACCAAAGATACACAAGTATGACTAAGCAAACTAATTAACAATGCTGTTTAGCATGTCTCTTTATTCTGTTAATGCTCTATAACATGTTCCTTCCACAGCAATTCTGTTTATGGAAGGAACACATTTTTCTTGTAAGAATTTTTGTTATGACAATATGTTTGTTGGTTTTTTCAGTATCTTTACAGGTTTTTAGACTAGTTTGAGAAGTTCAGGCTGCAAGGGTAACTCCTTAATTAATGAATGAGAAAAGCCTGCATAGCATCCCAAACAAAGAAGTAAATACACAAAAAGTGATGTGGAATATGTAACAATAAAAATTCATATATGGTTTAAAAATTACATTCATCTTGCCAAATTAAATGGTAGATTTTTTTTTTTTTTTTGGACACTGACACTGGGAAATGGACAAAGTATTTCCTCCTAAGGTCTTGTCTTCCTCCCATCACAATGTTGCTACAGTTTTCTCCCTTGTAGCAGAGAAGGGATCCTTTCAAATAAGGGCACATCTGCATTAAAATACTCAGAGCTGGACATTATGTCCTACAGTGCTGAGTGTCTTTGGTTGGTTGAACAGGGCCCTGAAGAAAACCTGTATCAGAAGCTTTGTATCCTCATCTGAATTTTATCACTTGGGCCCATATCTATTTAAAACTATGTTAATACAAAGTGCTCTAGAATAGCTCAAGAGGATAATCCTTGCTTAACAGAAGCGTAGCATGATAACTTAATCAGCCTTTTCCATTTGCAACGTAGGCTGTCTGCATCAATCTACATTCTTAATGATCCCAGTAAGTTCAGAAGGAAGTGTTTTACAAGGAGAAAGAAATAGCTAAGGAAAAAGCTGTCAGTAATTTACTAGGAAGACAAACCACAAAGGCAAAAATTAATTGTACAGTAACCAGAAAAACAGCAGACACTGTAGGGAGGCTGCTTTTCCAGTCTTTTAATGCCACTTACCTTAGTATATTACCATGTCAAATACTTAAGGATAATATATACATAGTGTAGTTTTACAAGTTACAAGACCTTGCTTCAAGTCCCTGAGACAACTGGAGTTGGATGAGCCTTTCTCAGCTACCCTATTTCCAGTCAGAAGCACATTTTGCTGGTAGGATAGGGCTGTACTACACTGCAATTGAACCCTTCTTTTCCACAAAACCTGTGGGAGTGGGTGGCTGCAGCACAATTTTCCCCTCTGTCTGCAGCTACACCATAATATGTATGTACAGTCTTGGCCAGCTGAAGTGCGGCAGACAGAATGAGAAGCATGAGGCAATCACACTCTTCTGTCAGCAATAAGTCATATTATGAATTCCATACATTCATCAAGCAGGGTACAATAAATTCACATGTACGATGGTGGGGAAGATGGCCAAATACTTTCTTGATTTGCAAACTGTAGCTGTGTTTATTCCAAGGAGCTTATAAGAACTGTGAATCAGTGCATTTTGGTGCTCCATAAACAGTCAAAGGAGTTAAATTTGAAAGTAGAACAAGTACAAAATGGAAGCAGTCTTCTCTGGAGCAAAGCAGTTCAAAAGTGGCTGACAGGTGGATGGATGGATGGATGGATGGATGGATGGATGGATGGATGGATGGATGGGACAATGTACCCCCAGCTGGACTCTTCAGAGTGTAAGAAAACAAATAGCACACAATCAAACGTCAGTTTTGTAGTTTTCTGTGAGCTGAAAATATTGCTGTTCCTAAACTGCTATTTGCAGTAGCAGTTGTAGATGAGCTACAGCTCTTTACAGTATGTTTAAGTTACATTTTTAGAATTAGAAGAATTAACACTAAAACAGTACACTGACCAGATGGTTTTCCTTTTCTGCAGTGAAAAGGAAAATATTTGCTCTGTATCTACAGAGTCTGAGAGTGAACAGGTTTTCTTTAAACAAATAATATCTTAAATATATATGATAAGACTGTTATATTCAAATATATCTTTAACATCTATTCATAACTCTGTTACACATCAATCCTTTCATACTTTATACTTTAATTGATTTTCAACTCTCAGAGGCAAGCTTTGAGGCCAGCTTACCCCAAATCCACTATTAGCTCAAAGGGGTTGGTCACCACAGAACCATTTTGACCAAATCCAGCAGTGATTTTCTTGTGTTATTCTCATTCAGTTGCTTGTATAAGCAATGGTTGGCAATGACCTTATGTGAAAAGAAGGCTTAGATGTATGATGTGGCTGAGCATGACTGTAATCTCCTGTGGTAGTAAACAGCATTGTGTCATACTGTAGGGCAACAATACACTTTCAAATTAGCAATCTCCAAAGCAGTTAAGGTTTACCATGCAGGTAGTTACATAACTGCACTTAGCTATTCTAAAGGATGTTTGGTGTTTTCAGAAACAAAGCTGTAGAGACCATGAACATATTATCAGTGACAGGAAAGCAAAAATCTCCTTTTGCTAAAGTCCATAAGGAAAGTCACTTGAAAAGATAAAGTGCAATAGAGATTTATTTAGTTATTTATTTTCCAATTTGAACTCATCACCCCTCACCTCAATATGGGTCAGCTGCATGAAAGAAATTTGATGTTCCACAAGTGAAAATAGTTTCCAAAAGAGCTAGAACTTCAACACAGAACTGAAGTTGTGTCAGCTGGGTAGTACTCACTGTAAAGAGCAGGAGATGTCTGGAGCCAAAC
The DNA here is from genome assembly GCF_014839835.1 of Dryobates pubescens. Taxonomy (NCBI): domain Eukaryota; kingdom Metazoa; phylum Chordata; class Aves; order Piciformes; family Picidae; genus Dryobates; species Dryobates pubescens. Next base: position 27,491,641 of record NC_071618.1, on the reverse strand, counting down.
ATTTGATTTTTCTACTACAAGGCAACTTTACAGAAACTTTTGTGATTGTGTCACCATTTAAAGATTTTACAAGGTTTTCATATTTTTATCAGTGTGTACTTTAATTTGTCCTGAACTGAGTGAGATTCAAGATTTCCTGGTCAGCACCAGGAAATACTACTGCTGTGGGTGTATCAGTCATTAAAATGAGAGTTGTGGCACACGCTGGACAAGCTCAGGTAATCAACTATTTCAATTTTCCCCCCAAAAAAAGAGAATCTGTTATTCCTTACTGGCAGCCAGGTTTAGAAACTGATAATAATAGAAGCCTGTGCTGCTGATGACTATTTCTCCCTGCTCCTTCTTTTCCCCTCAGAATTATTGACATGGCAGAAATACAATGTAAGAATGTACTCAGACACCTAGGAATCATAGGGAGCTTGTGACACTGCAAGTTATCTTGGTTATCAAGGAAAAGGAGTCCCAGGGAAGGATAAGCATTATGTGGTATGATTTTTCCTTGAAATGAATAAGTTCATTTTAAAATCAATTACATTTAACTACCAATGCCCTGTAGAAATTCAGTTTAAGAAGCTCTTTTCTGTGATGGCTGAAAGTTACGTTTAATTCCAGTCTGAATTTATTCCAGGCTACTTTATATCTGTTTAGCTCTTGTATCAGCACTGCAGTTCATCTTAAATAGTTCTTTAACCTCCTTAGTGTATTTATAGAGAGCAATCACATCCTTTCTCAAATCAGTCTTGCTTTGCTAGACCAAACATCTTTTTTAGTCTCCTTTCATAAGATTGCCTTTCCACAGACATCCTAGTAATCTCTGTGCTAATTTAATTTCTCTTGAAGCTGGGCAATCAGAACCATAGACAGCTTTCAAGATGAGGTCTAATTAACATCTTTTATATGGCAGGAATATTTTCATGCCTTTTACTGGAAAGATCTCACCAGTGTGGTATACCTTTTCCACAAATGTACCTCAGCCACCCTATGACAACATCCACACATTATACAATTAATCCTCTCTATTTCAGTTTCTTGGTGATGAGCTCCCACTGGTTTCTCTTCCAATTCCATCAGCTAGAGCCTTGTACTTGAAACATATAGAAAAATATCCCATTTCTGATACTGCAGTCTAGCTCTTCTTCTACAATACCCTTCTTTCATGTTATTGTTGCCTCCCATCCTTGTAACTTCAGCATACTTGTGCACCAAGACTATTAAATGACAATAGCAAATAAAGATGAACCTCACAGAACACTAATAGTTTCTTGTCAACACTAATAATTTCTTCTCAGTACAGGTTATTTTGGCTTACCCTTGAGGAACACTATCCATCTTCCACTTTTTCATCAATTCTGTATCAACCACTTTGCTGAAGTCACTGCACCACTTCTGTCTACAAACATCTATTCTTATTTTCCAAGTCAGCTTAGTTTTACACATCCACATTTGGTGAACATATACTTAATATTACTCCATTTGCTTAGATTCTCTTATTAGTCTCTATTTAAGTCAAACTTAAACTAGATGCCCAGATCACTTCACTTTCCTTGAATATGGACCTTTCACTTGCTACTCTTTAATGATGTGGTACCCTGTACAGTTTGTGAGACTTAAAATTTTCCCTTTGCCTGGTACTTTTCTTTTTTAAGCACAATTTTCTTTTACATGAAGCCCTAGAATATAGGCAGTACCCAAATGGTTCATTATCCCTGATCCTACTCCAGAAGGAAGAATATTTAGCCCACAAAGCCTCTAGCTTCTTGGCCTACTGCCCACATCAGATATCCTTCAATGACTTGCAATAGAAGACTGACACCCTTCAGCTTTTTCCCAGCCAGCATACCTGAGCCTATTCTCAGGCTGTTCCCAAAGCATTTCTCTACTGAACTGTAGCTAAAGAGTCTGCTTGAGGCAAGTCCTAACCTCTCTGAGAATCAATGAACTGCTTTGCCTAGTCTGTAGCCTTTTATCCCAGCTGTTGAGTCAGTTACTGAGCCACAGCTGGGGAACTAGCTGCTCACTGCTAACCTCATCATGCTGGTTCATGAAAGAGTTTATTCAATTGTATACTTCAAATGTATGGACAGCTGAAGTCACACCTCAGTTCTGGGTTTGGTTCTGGCATATGTACTCCTGGTATATTATTGGTGTACAGGCTAAAAAGTAAAGCTAAAAAAATAAATCAGAAAAATAATTCATGTTGGTATAAACACACATAAATATTGAAAAACAAAGAAAAATTATATCTAAAAAACATGCAGATGTACAATAATCAAAGAAAGACCCCTTGGGAGAAGTAGTAGAAATGCCATTATGCAAATGACTTTAAAATTAAAAAGAACTGAAAAAACACAGCAGAAAATAATTCTATATGTTGTTTAAAAATGGTTATTTCTATTCTATAGCTCTGAAAAACTATTGTGTGATTTAAAGAGATGGAAGAGTTATGAAATGTTGCACTATTACTAGCATTTACACTAACAGTAAAAAAAGCACAAGAGTCTCTTTAGCTGAATATTGAAATTCCAATGATTTAATGTCTCATAAGGCTCCTTTTACTTTTTATTAGAATAGAATAGAATAGAATAGAATAGAATAGAATAGAATAGAATAGAATAGAATAGAATAGAATAGAATTAACCAGGTTGGAAAATACCTTCCTCAATTTCACGTATTTGTGGGGTACTGTCTAACATAAAAACTTAATTCTGCTCTCCGTGGTGCACTACAAGAGTTCCTCAAGGAATTTAGCCAGAAAAAGTGAAACAGATGTGTTACATACCAAGGAAGTGGTTTCTCAAACAATGGATGTGAAGGACTGGGAAGCAAGTGCAACAGAGTCTTCTCTGCACTGAGCTAGAAGAGTGACTTTCATCTTACCTTAAAGGAAAGCTAGAAAAATCAGTTACTCTACTTTGATAAACTGATGCCTTGCCAGCTTCCCTGACTATTTTAAATGCATATTCCTCACTGGCACACAGCTCAGAGCTGTCTTAGGCAGCAAATAAGCACAAGGCACTGCAATCTTAAAAGGCTAAGCACAAGTGCACACACTTACTTACTGAAGCAGCAACTGTACTTCTTGTTGTAGCAGAGACTGCATTTTGCTTCCCTTCTCTGCCACATGACTGGAGCAAATGTGCATATAGAGGCAAATATGCACAGCCTCACATTTACAGTACGTCTGACAGTGCCTGCCTGCCTGGTAGCTTTAGGTGTGAACCCTCCAGTATCTGTATGGAACAGAAAAAGTAGAATTCCTCATGGAAAGAAAGTACCAAAATTCTGGCTTGAGCAGCAGAGGCTGGACTAGATGACCTTCCAACCTCAACCAATCTGTGATTCTGTGAAAGGGTAGCTTTATGACCCACCATATCACTGCCTGTGATCTCCTACATATGCCTTCTTTCTCAGAAGAATTCAGGAGTGGACAAGGAAGAAGCTTTGGTCTGCTTAAGTGTTGGTGGCTGCTCCTGATAACCTTCTTGTCTTCCATGTGGTTAGAGATGACCTCCAGGGTGAGCTGCTCCATCATCTTTCCAGGGATGGAGGTGAGGCTGACTGGTCTGTAGTTGCCTGGGTCCTGCTTCTTACCTTTTTTGAAGACAGGAGTGACATTTGCTTTCTTCCAGTCATCAGGCACCTCTCCTTTCGCCATGACTTTTCAAAGATGGTGGAGAAAAGTTCAGCAACAGTATCAGCCATGTCTCTCAGCATTCATGGATGCACCCTATTGGGGCCCCTGGATTTGTGTGCCTTCAGATGGTATAAGAGATCTCTAACTCAGTCCTGATTGGCCAGTGGAATGTCCTCTCCTCTCCAGTTCTGCTCCCTTGCTTCCAGAGGCTGAGGTTCCTGAAGGCTGGTCTTAGGAATAAAGACTGAGACAATGCATTCAGCAGCTCTGCCATTTCTGCGTCATCAGTTAGCATATCTCCCATATCATTCAGCAGTGGGCACACCTTTTGCCTGCTCTTCCTTTTGTCATTGATGTATTTGAAAAAACTCTCATTGTTCTCTTTCAGCCCTCTGGTGAGGTTCAGTTCCAGGAGGACCTTGGCCTTCCTTGTCACATCTCTACATTCTCTGGCTATATTTCTATAATCTTCCCAACTGACCAGACCTTTTTTCCACATATTGTGAACAACCTCCTATTTCTTTTTGAGCTCCTTACTTATCTATGCAGGACTTCTGCTTGCCTTACTTGAGTCTTTTTTTCAAGGGAATACATTTCTCTTGAGCTTGGAGGAGATAATGTTTGAATATTAACCAGCTCTCTTGGGCCCCCCTTCCAGAGCCCTAGCCCACTGGATATTTCTAAGTAGAGTCCCGAAGAGGGCAAAGTTAGCCCTCTTAAAGTCCAGGGTTGAAATTTTGCTTATCACCCTTCTTCTTCATCTGTTGATATTAAACTCTAACATGTCATGGTCACTACAACCAAGATTACCCCCAGCCTTCACATCTACAACCAGTTCTTCTTTGTTAATATCAGGTCCAGCATTGCACTTCTCCTTGTTGGCCCTTCAACTACTGGCAGAAGAAAGTTGTCATCAATGCACTGCAGGAACCTTTTGGACTGCTTGTGCTTGGCTGTGTGATCTCTCCAGCTAATGTCAGAGTGGTTGAAGTTGCCCATGGCACCAAGGCACCCGATTTTGAGGCTACTTCTAGCTGCCTGTAGAAGGCCTCATCAATAGCTTCTTCCTGGTTTGGTGGCCTGTAGTAAACCCCCACAACTGTATCACTCATGTTTGTATGTCCCTTTGCTCTTACCCATAAGCTTTCAATGCTTTCATCATGCCCTGGGTTAAGCTCAACACATTCTAGTTGCTTATTCACACAGAGGGCAACTCCACTACCTCACTTTGTCAGTCTGTCCTTAACCACAATCCAGCTGTGGGAGCTGTCCCACCATGGCTCTGTAATTGCAACAAGATCAAAGCCCTGGAAATGCACCCAGATTTCTAGTTCATCCTGCTTATTTCCCATGCTTCTTGTGTTGGTATGCAGACACTTCAGAGACTTAGCAGAGGAGCACTGTTACCATTGTAGGTGTCACATAATCCACCATACCCTACAGCCCCTGAGATAGCAGCAGATCTGCTACCCTGACTCACAACTGTCCTCAGTGAGCCTGTTTTTTCCCCCTTCCTCCTTCATAATAAGTTTAAAGGCCTATCAACTAGCCCTGCCAGTTCTTGTCGTAGGATTCTTTTCCCTCTTAGAGACAAGCATTTCCTATCTATAGTCAGCAGTCTTGGGGGCTTGTAGAGTAACCCATTCTGAAAGAACCCAAAGTCCTGCCATTGGCACCAGTGCCACAGCCAGGTATTAATCTGCTGGATTTTCATGTCTATGCTCTCATCAGACATAGCTAGTGGGGGGACAGAAGCAAATACTACTTGTGGTCCTGACCCCTTCACCATTCATCCCAGGGCTCTGAAGTTCTCCTTCATTGCTCTCAAACTTCTTGTTGAGATTTCATCATTGCCTACTTGGAAAACCATCAATGGGTAATAGTCAGTTGGGCAGGCCAGGGTAGGAGGTTTTCTTACTACATCCTTAACCCTGGTCCTAGGTAGGCAACAGACTTCCCTAAAGAGTGGATCAGGTCTGCATATAAGATCCTCAACACCCTTCAGAAGTGTGTCCCCAATGACAAGCACTTGTCTTTTTCTCTTAAGTGCAGATGTTTTGACAGTAAGTTTGCTCAATCCTAATCTCCCTGAACAACATAAAGTAGACAAGATTGTTGTATTTTGCAACTTTCTCTACATAATGGTGTCAGATCACACTACTGACAGAATGATCAGAGTTGGTGTGAACACCTAGTTGTTGAGATCCTGGATAGTGAGTGGGGAACTAAGCTAATGGTAAAGTCACAGACATCTCAGGGTATAGCTGGTGACTTACATTTGCTGCGTCTACACCCCTTTTCTTTTCTTCTAGTCTACTTTCTTCCCCTGAGATCCTTTCCCTGCCACTCCCTCAAACCTCTTCTTAAAACATCCTTGAAATCTTCAGCCTAGATGTTGCAGACTCCTCTACTTTCATTTCTGCCCCCTCTCCCTAGTCTGTTAATCTCTAATCTTGTTCCAAGCTAAAGGATGGGAAAAGCCAGGACCAAAACAAAAACAAAACAAAAAAACCACAATCCTCACCCAAAAATATAGACAACAGTAAATCTTGTTGCTCCTACACGATCTGGAATATCCTCTTTTGTTACTAGGTCTTTATATACTGTTCTACTCCTGTAATAGAAACAGGAAGCAAGGACCGCTGTGATGGGTTATGCCCATCCTGAAAGCAGGGGGTGGGGATGAGAGCTCTCTCTACAGTGGGGATTTTCCCCTCAGGAAACTGAGTTGGTCTGTTCCACTTCCCCTCTCTGTCCAGCAAAACCATAAAGGGGAGGGTACAGCAAGCATTTGGTTCTCTTTTGCTTCTGCCCCATTGGGACAAAAGGACTAAGACAGTCGCTGCTGGCTTTCTGGTTCTCTGGCACGTGGTTGGGTCTGGTCTTTCTTCCTGCTGCATCCACGCATCTCCAAAGGACTGTTGTTTTTGCATATCTCCCTATCCATCCTTGTTCCTTACCCTTGTGAACCCTTCCTGTTATTGTTTTACATATATATATATATATATCCTGTTTAAAAAGAATTTTACCTCCCTACTTCCAAACAGACTCCAAATTATTTCTCCGTAGATTTACCTCCTCCCCTTTTTCCTTATCCCCCTTTATTTTTTTTTTCTTCTTCCCTTATCTCTCCCTATTCTTTCCCCTTTCCTTTTCTTTCGATTGGGAAAGAGGAAAGGGGAGCATGGGAGCCATTCTCAGTCTTGCCCCCTATCTGAGTTCTTAAATCCCAGTCAAGCCTCAAACCACCACAACCGCTCAGACAGGAGTTTTGGATGAGCTGTTTGGATTAGAACAAAGGCAGAACAAAAGGTTTGCCACCATTTGGTACCTATTAACTTAACCAGTAGTCTACACTTGGTATATCTGTGCTCCTGCTAAGAAGCTTTAACACTAAGGCCTGGCCATAAACTCCACAAACTTTACTGATGCCTGAACAGCTGCAAACAGCTGTATTTCAGCAGTAGAACTCTGTAGGTTCTGGATGTCTGTAAACATTCTTACTAGACCTCCATTCCTACTTCATGCCTAAAAGCACTCAAATTTGAATTTCCCCCCTGACTTATATGGTCTGGTTGTGCTTCCTATGAACTAAGGTTCATTTGAATTTTAATAAACCATTTCCTTTCTAACATTTTCCCGAGGATTTGCAGCAGATTCTAAAGTGTCAATTAACTTGGCAATAAAGCCCCTTCAAAAAATAAAATAAAACTTTATTTAAACAGTCAAATAATCATTTAAATTATAAATGAATTGGAACTAAGATTATTCCCTGTATTTTCACTAGTAGAAGAACAGATGAGAATTAATGGGATTGCTCTCTCTTGAAACTGATGGAGGGAGCTCTAAAATATCCTGCCTTAAATCTCCATTAAACAGTTTCAGATGTACTCAGTGGAGCCAGGCGCTGTAATTTCTAGTCTGCAGAAGTTCCATAAGGATTCTGGGACTCACTAAACACTAGAAAGATGTGGATTTTCTTCTTGGAATTACCTTTAATGATGAGGCTGGCTTTCTTCCCCAGAGATGGCCAATCAAACTAGCAAGAAAAATGCCTGTGTCTCACTTCTTAGAGATCTTCCCAAACTGTAAGAAAGGGAACAGGTTGTTTCCCGATTGCTAGACAGTTGGGTGAGAGCCAGCAGCTAGAAACCGCTGAAGCTTAGAGCACTGAAATATGGATCATCTAAAGAGAGGAGAAAATGTTATCAGGGTGAGAGACAGTAAGCAGAAGTTAAGCAAGATTCAAAACTTTCCTGGTCTATGAGGTTTGCAAACATCTTTTGCCTCTTATCCAGAAACTAAAGAGCTTTCCCGAAGGGTTATTTTCTACCTTTAGTCCACATCTGAGGCTAAACTACAGGAGCTCACTCTATCACCCAGTGACCCCCTCCCCAGCAGACGAGGGGAACCAAGAAACTGAGAGAAGACCCACAGGCAAAAACAAAAGCAGATTTAATGAAACAGACCGGCACCAATGTCAGTACAAAGTATATTTATACTCAGCCCAGCAAAAACACAGCAGTCACAACAGACAAGAAAGCAATCCTCAAGAGCAGAACAGAGGTGAGACTAAGACTGATGAGACACCAAAAAAGTCTCTAACAAAAGACTCCCTTTACAGCAAGATTCCTGCTTTATACTGATTGTGATGCTCATTGTATGGGATACACCTCTGAGCCAACTCAATTCATCTGTGCTGGCTGACTCAGAAACACTAATGACCTTCAGCCAATGGCTGGCCTGTGATTATGTCCCAGCAAATCCAGGTGAGAGAGACTAAATCTTGTCTCTCTTGATGCGACTCAACAAAGATAAAATCACTTTGCTGCTTGCCCAGACAATAGCTGATGTGTATTGGGCAGATGCCCCTGGATAATGACTCTCTGGTATGTGCATAGACCAGACTGCAGCTGCCCTGGAGAAAACGGGCAGAGGCCACTGCTATTGATACTCTTGGGAATATGCACATTCACCACTGGGACACATACCTAAAAAACTGTATAAAAGACCTGAGCAACTACTGGCTCCATAGAAAGAAAAGACTGGGGCAATGCTGCTCTGAAGAAAAATGAAGAGAGTACCAGGAGAGAAAAGGACAGACACAGGAGAAAAGGACATCACCATGTAGCCTAGAGGCAGCAGACCAGGAGGAACCCTTTCTCCATGTCCTAAGTTCTGCCTGCTACAACTCATAGAGCTGAAGAGGCTGCTCAGAGAAGGACTTGGACTTGGACTTTGGGATCGATCTCTCCCCTTCTCCAGTGGAGGACAGCGCAGCCAACAAGGATGACCTCTCCTCCATGCCAAAGCTGCAGCAGCCTTCTTCCACACACCCAAACTGTCTTGGAGGGGGAGGAGTGTGGCAATATAATTAATTTCCTCTTCTCCCTCTCCCTTTCCCTCCCTCTCTCCCCCTCCCTCCCTCCCTCTCTCTTTCTCCCTCTCTCATTCTCTCAGGAAAGGACATTTGGGTGCAATATATATATTACATAGTATGTAGATTTTAATTACAACTTTTCAGCTTCCTGCTGGAGGGATCAAAAGTGGACTTTTGTGGGTTTTGTTTGTTTGTTTACTTGCTTATTCATTTGTGTGGGTTTTTTTGTTTGTTTGTTTCTTTGTTTGTTTTGTTGTTGCTTTGGTTTTGGTTTGGTTGGGTTTAGGTTTTATTTGTAGTTCAAGTGCTTTCCCAAGATTCCAAACCATCTATATTAAATTACTCTTCCAACATTTTGTGCAAAGTCTACAATTATTGGGGAGCTTGTGAAATTTTTGATATTAGAAGACTGTTTAAAGAGTGGCATTGTCTTGTAAGGCAATTTTGCTCTGCAATGCTTTACCAGAATACCTCCATAAATGTCCATTGTGTCAAGGAGAAGGGAAGGGAAGGGAAGGGAAGGGAAGGGAAGGGAAGGGAAGGGAAGGGAAGGGAAGGGAAGGGAAGGGAAGGGAAGGGAAGGGAAGGGAAGGGAAGGGAAGGGAAGGGAAGGGAAGGGAAGGGAAGGGAAGGGGAGGGGAGGGGAGGGGAGGGGAGGAGAGGGGAGGAGAGGAGAGGAGAGGAGAGGAGAGGAGAGGAGAGGAGAGGAGAGGAGAGGAGAGGAGAGGAGAGGAGAGGAGAGGAGAGGAGAGGAGAGGAGAGGAGAGGAGAGGAGAGACCTTCAAGATCATCATGTCCAATGTATTATCAAACCCACCTAATCAACTAAACCATGCCAACAAGCACTCCATCAAGTCTCCTCCTGAACACCTCCAGTGATGGTGACCCCACCACCTCCCCAGGTAGCCATTTCCAATGGGCAATCACTCTCTCTGTGTAGAATTTCTTCCTAACATCCAGCCTAAACCTCCCCTGGTGCAGCTTGAGACTGTGTCCTCTTGTTCTGGTGCTGGTTGCCTGGGAGAAGAGACCAACCTCTTCCTGTCCACAACCTCCCTTCAGGTAGTTGTAGAGAGCAATAAGGTCTCCCCTGAGCCTCCTCCTCTCCAGGCTAAGCAACCCCAGCTCCCTCAGCCTCTCCTCACAGGGCTTGTGTTCTAAACCCCTCACCAACTTCTTTGCCCTTCTCTGGACACATTCCAGCAAGTCAACATCCTTACTAAACTGAGGGGCCCAGAACTGGACACAGTACTCAAGGTGCAGCCTAACCAGTGCAGTGTACAGGGGCAGAATGACCTCCCTGCTCCTGCTGGCCACACTGTTCCTGATGCAGGCCAGGATGCCATTGGCACTCTTGGCTGCCTGGGCACACTGCTGGCTCATGTTCAGCCTACTAGCAACCAGTACCCCCAGGTCCCTCTCTGCCTGGCTGCTCTCCAGCCACTCTGACCCCAGCTTGTAGCTCTGTATGGGGTTGTTGTGGCCAATGTGCAGAACCCGGCACTTGGATGTGTTAAATCTCATGCCGTTGGACTCTGCCCATCTGTGCAGCCTGTCAAGATCTCTCTGCAAAGCTCCTCTGCCCTCCAGCAGATTGACACCTGCCCCCAACTTGGTGTCATCTGCAAATTTACTCATGAAGGACTCAATGCCCTCATTCAGATCATCAATAAAGATGTCAAAGAGCATGGGGCCCAGCACTGATCTCTTGGGGACAGCCACTGGTGACTGGCTGCCAGCTGGATGTGGCACCATTCACTACCACTCTCTGGGCTCAGCCCTCCAGCCAGTTCCTAACCCAGCACAGAGTGCTGCTCTCCAAGCCATGGGCTGACAGCTTGGTCATGAGTTTGCTGTGGGGGATGGTATGACAGGCCTTGCTGAAGTCCAGGTAGACTACATCCACAGCCTTCCCCACATCCACCAGGCGGTCACCTGATCATAGAAGGAGATCAGGTTGGTCAGGCACGACCTGCCCTTCCTAAATCCATGCTGGCTGGGCCTGATCCCTTGGCCATCCTGTAAGTGCTGTGTGATTGCACTCAAGATGACCTGTTCCATAATCTTGCCTGGCACTGAGGTCAGGCTGACAGGCCTGTAATTCCCTGGCTCATCCAACCGGCTCTTCTTGTGGATGGGCACCATGCTGGCCAGTTTCCAGTCTTCTGGGACCTCTCCAGTGAGCCAGGACTGCTGAAAAACGATGGAGAGTGGCTTGGCCAGCTCATCTGCCAGCTCTCTCAGCACCCTGGGATGGATCCAAGAGGCTGAGGAGATCTCTAATCACCTCCTCCTGGAACACAGGGGAGTTATACTGCTCCCTGGCTCCATCTCCCAGCTCTGGAGGCTCTGTTCTTAAAATGTCACTTTCTATGGCAGCACTTATAGGTCACATGCAGTCATTGATGACCTCATTAAAAGTTGCAGACTTTGAAATATCTGTGTGTTACTATAATGTCACTTCAAAATGGCACTCTTTTATGTGATCCAATATTTTAACATACTACTCTTTATTCCCCTGTCCCAACAGCAACATTCTAGTAGGTCTAACAAAAGCATCATAATGATGATTTAGGGCTACAAGTCCACCCTTTTTCCATCTTCCAAGCCTTGCTGGATTAAAATATTGCCTCATTTGCAGCAAGTTGCATAGAGTGTTGAAATAATTGTTTTTGCAAGATCCAGGAAGGACTGAGAGCTGTTCTACCTTTGGCTTTTAATTTCTTGGCATATTTCAGTTCACAGATAGACCCCCTGGAGGAACATTTTCAGTATGCTGTGCTGGTAAATACTTTAAGTATGCACACAATTATAGCTCATTACAACAGTGGGAGTCATTTGCCTGTCTACTTTCTCAGTCTTCGTGTCAAAATGAGATTTCACTGTTATTTTTGGATTGATAAAAATAAAGGGAGGATTTATGCCAACATTATGTATACTTGGATTTATGTATGCATCTATGACATTCTCACATGTACATGCTAAAAATGTACTGAGAAGAGGAAACCAGCATCATACTATACAGCTCCAGCAACCACCTTATGGCTTCAACTGCTGTGTGTCTACAAGGTAATATTTTGTTATACTCAATTATATAAATTAAATAGCCTTTATTTTGTTCATAAGCCTCTGATTAAAATAGTAGTTTAAAAAATCTCTCTGTGATTAAGCACCAGGAGAACAGTAGGGAGTTAATTCAGTTGCCTAAATGCCATTTAGTGCCATTCGAATGGCTCTAGGATACCTGGGACATTCAGCTGGAGCTGGCAGACACAACATGGCATACAGAAATATAGAAGTGCCATTCAGCAATGAGACCTGGATTCTAGATGATATATGCTGGAGTGTCTCAATTGGTCCTACATGCCTATGTGTACATAATTAGGAGAAGAACCCAGGGAACTTTAAGGTAGTTGTTTAATTTAAGCCCCTACCCAAAACTGATGGCTACACTCACGGTATAGTCATTGCAGGGAACAGTGTGTCTTAGAAACCTACATTTAGGCAGAAAGATCTTCAGGTCCTTAGCAGTCTCTGGTTACTTTTCTACCTCTATTAAATAAACAGTGAATACTTGCACTTAAAGCTAGATTTACCTGTCCTGAGTTTAACTATATGAAGACTGCAACCATTTACAGGGCTTTAAAAGTGTAATTCAGCTCCAGAGTTCAGTAGATTACTACTATTTAAGATGACTTAGGCTAATCAGGACAACTGAATGGGCATGGCACTTGAGACAGAGGAACTATGGGAAAACTGCACCCTTTTGGAACATCAGATAAAGAGCACTTCACTGATAGACCCTGTGGTGTTTCAGATGGCACAGGGATGTTGTGTTTAGGTGACTGGATCCCTTCATGTGATGTAGGTGTCTAAGCTCTGCAGTAATCAGTGGAAATCTAAGGCTTGATTTAGACCTGATTGATTTAGACCTGCTCTCTGAGGTGCCCCAGGCTACCAAAAACATCCTTATCCTTATGGGCCTGGCCTACAAGAGACCCTTGCCTTTCTGGATCGGCCACTGAAGATTAGGAGACATACCTTAGGGACATGCCTTGGTTACTGTTTTTTTCAAACAAACTGAGCCTTTCACTCACCATGTTGGGAGAGAGATCAGTCTCTCCACAGGTTGCATCATTCTTGTTGTCTAAGTATTATGTTTAAGGATGGACAATTGTTTCATATGAGACCTGATATATAGATTCAAGTTAATCACCTAAGTCGTGCAACCTGAAAGATCTTGTTATGATCGTAAGGAGGTTATTAATAGTCCATAGGCAGAACGATCAATAAAAACATTAATAACTATATTAATTTTAAAAAACACATGGAAAATATTAATAAAACCTATTTACTGGTTTGAAATGTTCGGTTGTGGAACAGATACCTCACCAGCAGGAACAATTTAAACAATATGAGCAGAAATCCAGGAACAACAAACAGCACTTTAAACTGTAAAGAAAAAAAAGAGAAGAGCATTGGAACCAGAGCTGGAGATCAGCCACAAGACGGGGAGGTGGGGGTGGGTGGGTGTTAACTCTAGAATTCCCTAGGGCAACCGACCTTTAACAGATGCTTATAAAAATCAGATCTTGTAATTACTCACTGGTGGTGGTACCCTGCAGTACACGTGGGGATTTAAACAAAACCAAAATGGCATTGACCATGTGAAAGCTGCAGGAACACAGTTTCTGTTGGCTTCTGCAGCTTGTCGCTAAGGCACATACAGGATTTCTCTGAAGGCTTTGTAGCTGAAAGCTTTGTAGACAAGAGGTTGCTGCCAAGGCTTGCAGGGCTGTTGGCTTTGTAGCTTTTCCTCTTTGGAGAGGTTCTTCAGCTGCAATCTTCACAGCGATGCTCATCGCTTCTTCCAACAAAACGAAACTGTCCTGGGGACTCTCAGCTCCTCCTTGATTTCGTCTCTCAGCCCAACAAGACATGTCCGTTCTGCTTCTGGGCTTTGCAATGCTATACAGTGAGGGATTTTGCTGTCTTGTCTGGGTAAACTGAAGGACAGCTTGGATTCCAAGCAAGACTTGTGACATCTGCCAGAGCTTGGACAATTGCAAGGCAAGGCACTGGCACTTTGGCCTGGTATTTATAGATTTCCTGAGACAATAATGGCCAGTGACAACACAGATTGAGAGATAAAAACCTGACACTGTAGCCTATAGAATGAGTTTTCTCCAAACGTGGCCAAAGGCACACACACCTGGCCCACTTGGACACCAAGACATGTTCAGACAAGCCTGGGCAATGTGGGCATTTTCCTGAAATCCAGACCTGCTGGCTCCTGCCCCATTGTCTGATTCAGAGCATTTTTGAGGCTTTTTGTCCCTTCAGGACAGAACTATTTCCTCCTATACATGTCATGTCTCACTCAAATTTACCATGCTGTACCTTACAAAGAACTAGAAATACTTAGGGAGAGAGAAAACCAGCCTGTTTGTGATTTAGCCAATATATCCAGGCCCTTTTTTGCTCTGCTTCAGGCTCTTATCAATCTGACGCATCTGGAACACTGCAGACAGTCAGGTGTGACCGCTATAGATGCAAAACGCTGCTGAGAGGGATAAATTTTGGTGCAATACCAAAGCAAGCAGCATGCAGGCCACTCAAATATTATTGTTTTTTTTTAAAAAAAAAAAAAAGGAAAATGCATATTTTTACATGCACATGGAAAAGTAGAAACCATTACAAATTAATATGAGATCAAAACTTTTGTCACTGTTATATAAAAAAAGAGAGGGATACCACAGCTGGCTGTGCTAGGGTTCGTGGTGAATTCTACCAGAAGTGAGCTCAACTGCTACTGTTAAATACTTTTAGTTAATCAAAACAGACTCTCTGTTCAGATCAATTCATAGATATTAAGCTAAATTATAACATTTATTTTCAATAAAACTGCTATCTGGATGTAAAAGGCTGCATGTTTTTTGAAGTAATTATCTGTCTCTATCTGTGGCTTGCTATGCATACATCTATATCTAGGAAGCCTTGCTTTGAGGAAGAGCTCATGGTGCATTGTAGGGAGTGTATATAGCTTTCACTCATTTTTTTTTATATGCTACAGATATCCTAAGATGCATGTAGCTGGTAAACAGATGAAATATTCATTGTTCATAAACAGGTAATGTTGTTGAATTAACATTCCAGGAATGGTTTGTGTCCCATTCATTAACCACTCCTACGATAAGAGAGAAGGAAATATGTGGGGTTCTTCTTTTACCATTAATTTCAGCTGCCAGCTGCTTCCCCAAGATTCCTGGACTGCTGGGGAAAAAAAACAGTGCCTAAACAGGTGCTGATGAATTACACATATGCAATAGAGGCACTGCAGGACACGTCACAGATGTCATGTTTATAGTGTATGTGCTACACCATTGATAGACAGGTGGGGGTTGGGCTCTTCTCCCAGGCAACTAGTGACAGGACAAGAGGGTATGGTATGAAGCTGTGCCAGGGGAGATTTAAGTTAGACATTAGGAAGCAATTCCTCACAGAAAGGCTGATTAGGCACTGGAATGGACTGCCCAGGGAGGTGGTGGAGTCACTGTCACTGGAGGTCTTTAAGAAAAGATTGGATGTAGCACTTGGTAGCATGGTTTAATTGATGCTTTGGTGTTAGGTCATAGGCTGGACTTGATAATCTCAGAGGTCTTTTTCAGCCTCAATAATTTTGTGATTCTGATTCTGTGATCTGCTGTGGCCACTAATCTTGATGTGCCCAGCCTCCTGTGCATACATAGACTGATTTGGCCTGGAACTGTGCAGGTCTGTCCAGGACTATCATGCCTCCCAATCAGCACTGTTCCTATGGCCTCTTTAAGACAGGTAGTTTCTGCATGATGACAACTCTGGAGCTGATTGCTCAGAACCTGACTATTTTATGTTTATTGTTGTTAATATTGAATATAAGACAGGGGAAAACAAACAAACAAAACCAACCAAAAAACCCCTACACAAGTATTTCTTACTTATACAAATGTGTAACTTGCCATCACTATCTCTCATGAACCTAAGTACAGTAACATAGTCACCTTCCTTTGTGCATTATCAAGACACTCTCACACTATCTTTCACTATTTTTTCCTAGGACACAAAATGGCTTCACTCCCTTACTGATGCAATTCTGAATGACCTACTCCTTAGTATTGACTCTGATTCTCTATAGATGAAAAAAGCTGCAAGGCAGTGTTTTAATCCCTTTCCTAATAAACATACTTTCACCCATATAAGAAAGGCTTGATTTGACTAAATGGGACAAATGGACAGCTATAATGAAAAGACATAACCACAACATCTGGTGCACTTCAGACATAAACAAATCTGTGCCTAAGGGCTCTCTCCTCATACTCTAGCAAACTTCTTTGGGGGAGACCAGGACTTCCATTTACTCTGCCTTTTTAGATTACTGGAATGATTAACAAATATTAACAGTTGCAATGCTCTTGTCAGATCAACTACAAATAGCAAAAAGCTGTTTACTGTACTGGTAACTTGTTTAGTCTTAGGGAATTCATCAGGGCTGAATTCAACCAAGTACATTCATATTGGAGTATTCTGGTCCCTATCTGCCTCTTCAGAAAGAGATGGCTCTTCTATGAGTCCTGTGTCCTATCTTATAATTTTATGCAGAGCTGTAGATACCTTAAGGCTTTGGGAATAGGTCTAGGCATCCATGTGTGGTCAACACACTGAACCTACTTAATGGGAATCAGTTGCAGACAGCACCTTTCAGGAATCTTCATGTTGGTGTTTAAATGTGATTTCATTGTTTAAGTTCCTATTAGAGTTTGTAGTTTGTTTTGGTTGCTCAAATATAGTCATCTGATGCAACATTAGTGTTTGAGACATACTCACAATCTGTCACATATAACAGGGACTATTTTATGAAGACTTTATGTCTTTCTAAAGGAGCACATAGAAGCCAGGTTTGATAGATAAGATACTAGGTACTAAACTGACCATCAAAAGTCACTTTAAGCACCTCAGAGTACCCTGCCAAAATTTCTGATGTCACTTCAGAAAGGTGCAGGTCAGTTGTCAGTAGAGTATCAAATCTACTAGTCTCATGATCCTGGCAATCCTAGGACACCTGCAGGCTAAGAGAGGATACCCTACCAATTCCAAAATGAAACCTGATGGCTACACTTAGGCAACTGGCTATTCCTCCTTTGACTCTGAAGTCTTGACTTAGACTTCTATTTCATGCATCCTTACCTTTATTTAGGCAGCACAGGAGATTAATCCAATCTACAGTTTGTGTATCTCAGGGAGCTGCAGTGTATTGGCAACTGGCAACAAGAAAATCAGTGACAATAGTGACTAACAAAAATAATTCCTCCAGTCCTCTCCCCTGTTGCAGTTCTGTAGTCCACATTTTAGAAATTGGTACTAAAATGTAACTGTGCAAGGGCTCAATTCACATCGCTTCCACAGGGGCCTCTAGTGCCATTTGAGATGCTCTTAATCTACCTATTCTCCAGCTGCCACATACAATATTGTGGATCTGCTTTAGGTCCTGTGCCATATCTACCAGACCATCCATGTATCTGGTTGCTCTAGGACAATTCATATTGCAATAGATGTCTGTGTGTGTCCAAATGAATTGATTCCTAGGTGGTGAACTTTTACATGTATGAAGTTACTTTTCTTGAATCTTCATCTTGATATCACTTATTCAACATCTACACTCAAGCTAGTCTTTTACAGCAACTGTGTGCAAAAGAGTTGCTACCTATTAATTGTAAATTTGTACTTTCTTTGGTCTATAATTCAGTCACAATTTTGTTTCAGGGAAGAAAAGAAAAGAAAAGAAAAGAAAAGAAAAGAAAAGAAAAGAAAAGAAAAGAAAAGAAAAGAAAAGAAAAGAAAAGAAAAGAAAAGAAAAGAAAAGAAAATAAAAGAAAAGAAAAGAAAAGAAAAGAGAAAAGAAAAGAGAAGAAAAGAAAAGAGAAGAGAAAAGAAAAGAAAAGAAAAGAAAAGAGAAGAAAAGAAAAGAAAAGAAAAAGAAAAGAAAAGAAGAAAAGAAAAGAAAAGAAAAGAAAAGAAAAGAAAAGAAAAGAAAAGAAAAGAAAAAAAAGAAAAGAAAAGAAAAGAAAAGAAAAGAAAAGAAAAGAAAAGAAAAGAAAAGAAAAGAAAAGAAAAGAAAAGAAAAGAAAAGAAAAGAAAAGAAAAGAAAAGAAAAGAAAAGAAAAGAAAAGAGAAAAAAGAAAAGAAAAGAAACAAAAAAAGCAACCAAAAAAGAGATGTTTGGAGAGTTTCGGAGAGGAGAGGTTTGGAGGGGAGGAGTGGTGAGGGGAGGTGAGGGGAGAGGAGACTTGAGGAGATGAGAAGAGGGGAGAGGAGACTCAAGGAGAGGAGACTCGAGGGGAGGGGAGGGGAGGGGAGGGGAGGGGAGGGGAGGGGAGGGGAGGGGAGGGGAGGAGAGGGCAGGGGAGAGGAGGGGAGGAAAGGGAAGGGGAGGGAAGGGGAGGGAAGGGGAGGGAAGGGGAGGGAAGGGAAGGGAAGGGAAGGGAAGGGAAGGGAAGGGAAGGGAAGGGAAGGGAAGGGAAGGGAAGGGAAGGGAAGGGAAGGGAAGGGAAGGGAAGGGAAGGGAAGGGAAGGGAAGGGAAGGGAAGGGAAGGGAAGGGAAGGGAAGGGAAGGGAAGGGAAGGGAAGGGAAGGGAAGGGAAGGGAAGGGAAGGGAAGGGAAGGGAAGGGAAGGGAAGGGAAGGGAAGGGAAGGGAAGGGAAGGGAGGGTTTTTTGCCTTTTTTTAAAATCTAAAAAGTAAGAAACTTATTCTGACATTTAAAATTGATGGAATGGATGTGCTCTTTAGCAAGATCTTATCACTCACATTTCTAATTTGAAAAGTATTCTGTTCTTTAAAGTAAAAATAATGGTTGATAATGTGGATAACATTTTTTGTATTCTCTTTTAAAATTATAAACATCAAAATCAGAAATTGTAATTTACCAGCTGCCATTTTCTTCTGAATAAATGATTCCCAGGAGCTTGTAATCTTTTGAGCCAAGAAATTGCTTTGTAGCAATAATTCATCTCTCCTAAAAACCTTAAGTTATTCTGCTAGCCCACTGTGACATAAGAACACCAGTGAGATGCCTGCAATAGAAGAGCTGTGAGAAGAAAATGACTGGGGGCACAGTACACCAAACTGCTCCAGGGTACTATTTTGACACTGTATTAAGTCAGTTTTGTAATTCTGTAATAATTATTATTGATCAAATACCCAATTGTCTTTGCTCAGGAGCCTGGATGTGCTTGGTGGGTAATGAGAAAGGATGGGGAGACCTGGTGCGTGCCTCAAGGAGATTTAACATTGTGGGGGAAATAACTCGGAATGTGAGTAATGTGAGTTGCATGCTGCAGGAAACAATGCAGTAAGAAAGACCCAGACTGATGAAGTCTTGCAAGAAAGAAGAGTGACAGAGTGGCTGAGACCAAGATGGCATTGGTATCCAACAGTAGAATATCCTGCTTCTCCTGTCATGAACAGTCCCAGGTAACATCTGGAGGAGCAGAACATCTTTCTATTAGAGGACTGAGATACTGATATAAGTCTCTGTATGTTGTATATTGAGGTGGTTTAAGTATGTAGACTAAGTCGTGAGTGTAAGCAAGAAAGTATTTAAGTGTGAGAATCAAATGAAATGGTAAAAGGTATTAAACTCTGTAGAACCTGAGCATAATGTCAATGGTATGAAATAAAGGGCAGAAACTGTATTTGGTTTGGCTGAGCTGGTGTTAATTCTCCTCAGAGCATCCTTCTAGTGCTGTGTTTTGCAGCAGTAGTTGATAACACAGCAGTGTTTTGGCTATAAGCCTGGAATAAGTATCCAGGCTGTGTCTTTCCAACATTTCTCTGCCCCTAGAGTACACTGAATGGTGGGCAAGATCTTGGGAGGGGACATGGGTGAGCCACCTGACCCAGACTGGACAAAGGGGTATTCCATGCCATATGATGTCAGCTCAGACACAAGAATGAAGTGAAAGAAAGAAAGAAGTTTGGGAGATTCATCCATGGCATCTATCCTTCAGAGGAACCACCAAGTTTAGAGAGCCCTGCTTCCCTAGACCAACCATCATCCTGCTGATGGGAAGCAGAGAATAATCTCTCTTTCTTTGATTTCACTTCCTTGCGGTCTGTTGCCTTTGATTATTGTTACTATTAAACTGCTTCTCTTGTATTACTGGCTTTTGTTATAGCTTTCCCTTCTCCCCTATCCATTTAAAAAAGGGGAGTGATAGAGTGGCTTTGGTGGCCATTTGGCCCCTAGGCCAGGGCCAAACCACCACAGCTATCCAAGGTAATTTTTGTAATGTTTATTAAGACATATGTTAATCTTTCAACATATTAGGAAAAATGTCTTCACAGAAAGGGTCATCAAGCTTTGGAATAGGCTACCCAGGGAGGTGCAGATCTGCTATTTGACATCAGATCTGCTACATGACATGAATTAGGAGGATTCATGCAGCCTGTGATTTACATACCTTTTCAAGAACTTCTTTTGGGGCTGTATTATACTGCTACTCACAGTTGTTAAGATATGTCCTGGGCTGGTGATAACAGATACTTTTGCAGTGATTAGCGAGAAAGGGCTAGGAAACTTCTTCCAACTGTCTGAATGATACCCCTGGATTATGCTAATGCTCTGTCCCTGCCTTCTTTTTCACTCCCATACATGCCACAAAGCAAACACCAGATTGTTCAGTCTGCAGCAGGATGTCAGCCCACAAAGCAGAGTGAAAACAAGAAGAAGAAAACAACATCCTCTGTTTTTATTCTATGTATGTGTAATAAAAAATTTAATATATTTTATAATTAATATTTCCTGGCAGTGATATCTTCAAACACCACTGTAACCTATTTACAAAACATATTCACAGGTTCAGTTACTCGGTTGTGGGTCTTACACTGCACATATAAAGACAGTTAAATGATTTAAGCACAGATCTGACATTTCCAATACAGTAATTCAAATTGGAAATACAGGTGCTATGATCACAAATGGGATTCTGTGGCAGATTGTCTGGGTACTCACAACTTGCTCCTGGTACCTTCCCAGATGCTGTGGCTATGATTTGAGCAGTTCTTGGCTCAGAGAGGGCTAAGAGACTGTGGCAGTTTGAGGCTATGCCTTTAAAATTAAGCTGCAGATTTCGAGCAGAAAAGTAGAAAAATATAAATAATTCACTATTGGGTGTAAAAAGGGAAACAAAAGATTATTCTAAACGAATTTCATTGGACATTATGTCTGGTATAGATGTAAGTGTTCTATAAACATCTTACACACTTCACTTCCATTCCCATTCCTTCTTTCCTTCTCTGGTCTGGCTGTTCTGCTGGGAAGATAATGCTTCTGACCTTGAGGTAAGACTAACACTGCTTTCTTCCAGCTTCTGTCTCTCCCTTGGTACAGGGGGTCTGGGAGGTTTTGCAGAGGGCAGTGGAGCATTTTGGTCATTTTGACCAGGTCATTTTGACCAGGGGGGTTTCCGTGCTATTTTCTGATTGTAAATACCTGTATAATATTGTAAATACTGTATATTTTGTACATATTCACTGCATTCCACTGTAGAGTGTAGTTATTGCTTTGTAAATACAGCTTCCATTTGCTTCCAGCTGGGCTGGTCATTCTTAGTTAATGTGAACAGGAAACCACAGAGATCTCTCTTCTTGTGCCCAGTTGCTGGGCTGTGGCCTCTTCTGGATACAATTCCCTTGGAGTTTTTCCCCTTTCTGCCTTGGTCCAGATGCAAGGCCTGGGTGAAGTCGTTGATCTGCTAAAGCAGGTTCTTCAGCTGCTGCTCCAGCAGCATTTGGCTTTTGTTGATGTCTGGGTGAGAACAAGGCAAGTTGCCTGACTTCTTGGCTGGTTTAAATACTGTCCCAAGACAGTTAATGCCCTTTGGTAACACAGAACCCTGATAACTGGACCTATAGGATGGGGCATATCCAAACATGGCCAGGGGCACACACAGTTCACAGCTGTGTTACAAAGTTAATCACACATGCTACATATTTATCTGGACCCCAGGAAGTGTCCAGGTTTGCAGATTCAGAGGTGCTTGCAATGTTAATCACACATGCTATACGTTTGCCTTGGCCATCTGGACCACAGGAACTGTCCAGGTTAGCACATTTGCAGGTGCTTAGCCCATTGTCTGGGCTAGGTCATGTTTGGGGGTTTGACTGTTCAGGACAACCCTGAAACCCAGTGTACCTATCAGAGTGTGCTCCTTGTGACTTGGCCACACTCCAGTCTTCCTCAAGTCAGGTAGATGAACATTTTATCCACCTCAAATTTAAAAAACAAAATTTCCCTGTTTCTTTCTTTTATTCTCACAAAAATAATTGTGGTATGCTCTTAATGCTCAGACATCATTCTGCACCAAAATATTCTTTCTGAAAACCCTGGTATTAGCTGTCTAGTATTCAGAAAAGTGAGTGGCACAGGTGTTTTTGCAGACAGAACTACCACTGAGTGGGAAACAAGAGAGATGAAAATTGGTCTTTAATTTAAAAATCTGTTCTTGATGCTTGAGAACCACAAAGAATAAACCAGAACAGTCTGGCTTGAGGCCTTCTATTTATTAAGTCATGGCTAGATTAATGTCTCCACACATCACTCCATGGCTTTGTTCAGGTCAAACTCCAATTAAATCCCATTGATGATTTTTCTTGACTAAGTGTTAGAGCCTAATTCTCCAAGGCATTACATCTTTTGGAAGTATCAGCACCCTCTAGTCTCACTGGATAATATGTGAAAGGACACTCAGCTACAAGGGGAGAACTACCTGAAGGGAGGTTGTAGACAGGAAGGGGCTGGTCTTCTTCACCCAGGCAACCAGCACCAGCACAAGAGGACACAGTCTCAAGCTGTGCCAGGGAAGGTTTAGACTGGATGTTAGGAAGAAATTCTTCATAGACAGAGTGATTGCCCATTGGAATGGGCTGCCCAGGGAGGTGGTGGAATCGTCATCGTTGGAGGTATTTAGGAGGAGACTTGATGGGATGCTTGGTACCATGGTTTAGTTGATTAGGTGGTGTTGGATGATAGGTTGGATGTGATGATCTTGAAGGTCTCTTCCAACCTGGTCTATTCTATTCTATTCTATTCTATTCTATTCTATTCTATTCTATTCTATTCTATTCTATTCTATTCTATTCTCATAGCACTGAAAAATTCAACTCTCATAGCTCACTATTCTTCAACAACAACTCTTAAAAAGAGAAGCCACATTCTATGTTAAAGTTGCTACTATGGGGTTTCACTTTCTGACGTATGTCCAAAGCAAGCTGCTTGTACAAGAACATTACCAAAGCTAGCATGAAGGTCTTTGTTCTCATATATTTTTTCAAATTCAGACAAATTTAGATGGAACTTAGACACTACAGACACTGGTGCAACAAAGGCTGCCTAACAGTCTTGATTTTATTTTGTCTTTGTGCTGCAAAGATGAAAAGGGAGTTGAATATTTTAAGAGAAAATTGTAGAGAAAAGGTAGACACTTCCATGTGAAAAACACTTGCTCCACACAGTATTATGCATTGGGAACCTTGTAATGACACAGAGAACTGTGAGGATTAGGATGTGAACCATGAGATCCTCAGCTTCTGCAATTCATTTTGAAAGAGAAAAGTCCAGTGTAAATCCCTTGGATTTTGTCATCTGCTGTCAACCAACATTTTTATTCATGAAATATTGTTAACACTGTCACAGGTAGATAGTTTGAGCCAGATCCACAGTCAGTGTAATTCAACATATCCATACTAAAACACAGATGAACAGCTGCCATTTACAGCAGCTCAGAAACTAATGTATTTAGATGTTAAAGTGGCTTGGCAATGAGAAACTTTGTAACTACTACTGGTAAGTAGTACTGCTCTGAATAACGAACCATTTAGGTTGTGATGTCTGTTTAACATAGCTTATATTTGGAAACACAATCTAAGCACATGAGCTTACATGCATTGTAATGAGTTTGTGTTTTATTCTGCCAGATGTGAACTGGCCAGAGGAAGGGGTTGCAAAAGAGGTGCATGTCACATGGAAGGAACCTGGAGGAGTGAGTGGTTCTTAGCACTAGCAAATCCAGGGCATCCTCTGCTGGTCTTGTCACATAGAGCAGGGGCAACCACACAGCTGCAGAGACCTCTTTTCCATATTCATGTTGAAACTATTTCTGCCTTGGAAGTCTCTGGGTGATCTAAGAGGTGCAGTGGTTTCCATGGGATTGCTATGCCGAGACTGGATTTCAGCTGTTAGACAGAAACAGAGTATTTCAGGATGCGTTAGGGGCGTTTGGTCTGCTCAGGTGTCTTCTTTGTAGGTAGCACTGCCTGAGTTGCCCAATGTAATATTCTTTTAATAATTTTTTAAAAGGGCAAAACAAAAGTGCAAACAAACGGAGCCCCATCATAGATGCATATCTCTGTAACTGACACATTTGAAACACTACCATCAGAAACCAGCAGCTTCAGTTTCTGCTGTAGTGTTTCTTGTTCCAAGGTATTTCAGACTTTGGTTGTCTCTGAAAAATCTCTCCTCCAACAAAATAAAGCCAACACAAACTAAAGTGAGTCAGTCAAACTTACCATCTAGGTTCAGCACTTGCTGAACTGGCAGGTTGTGAAAAGAAATCTTTACTTTAATACTATACACATCTCTGGTTGTGTTTTGTATTTAGTCCATACATATTGGTTTTTTTTGTTGAACTCACTAAAGCTACATAACAGTTAACCATTTATCTTTTCACCTCTCTCAGTGTTTCACAAAGCAGTTGCTTGCTTTTCAGGTGAGAGGGCAAATCATTAGACATGATTTTAATAAGGCCTTTAAAAACAGCACAAAACATGTACACTTTTCTCCCCTCTTTATTACAAATTGTTTTACTGTTGACTGCAAGTCATAGAAAAAAAAAAAAAAAAGTTGTTAATTAGATCAAAGTTTTCTTGCAGGATTAATTTAGAGCCCTAGCAAATCAATACAAATCAGATCATAGCTGACTCCTGTGCAAAGTAACAACAGACTGCAAAGGCTGAGACAACCCTGAAAAGCTGTCAATGCAGCTGCCAGGTTAAACACTTCCAGTTTCTATGCTGTTAAAAATAATTGCATGTTATTTACATTTGCCCTGCAATATTCTGCAGAATTCTCATAGTTCTGAGTCTAGCCAAAGAAGGCATTTAGGATTTAAGTACAAAACCAAGGAGGCATGTGAGAGTATTGGATTAGAGAAGAGAGGAAAGCATTCCCCTGGTTCATACTTGTAGTGGGTTGAAACCCTTCTTAGATAAACACCACAAGTCATTGTTGTTTTTCATTGGCAAAGAAATAAACAAAGAGCAATGCAAAATCTCCCTTAGCTTTTACTAATCCTCATGCAATTAGTTGAATATTTTTAGTTAAAAATAGCTTTCCTATTCTGACTGGGGAAAAAGCTAAACTGACCAAACATATCATCTTGAAAACTCATGCATTAGATATTCAGAGTGACTGCAGTTTAAATTGACTTGGTTCATAGTATTGCTTTAATCAGTGCCTCACATCTTACCTGTTTTCTACATACAACTTTCATTGTAATATTCAACATAGTGGTAGCATTAGATTTACATACTGACCTAAATCTAAGCTTCACACTCGCAAGGAGTAGTGCTATCATGACAAAAGTACCCAAGAAGGCATTCACATTCTTGTAGGACACTCCAAGAGTTCAGAAAGCTGGGCCCTAAATGTCCTGTGTTCCAAAACAGGAGAAGAGGAGTTAAAATTGTTTTATGTCTTTCCCTTGCTCTCTTAAAAGTACTTGGAGACAAAAGCCATAGATTGGAGCATTTTGCTTTGCTCTTGTATTTCATTTGACCTAAAAGGATAGGTCATTCCAAACACTGTCGTCTGCAAAAGACAATCACAATGTGACCACCCCTCCAGCGAATCATGACAAAAATCCTATCCTGCTGTGATTAGCTTGCTATCAGTTTTCATGTATCATTGTGACATATCCTTTGGCTTTCCAGTAATGATATATTTCTCTTAAGTAATCTTATCTGCATCATTATGTCTAAATAAAGTTGTTCTATATCCCTAAAGTTACCTTGTACAAGAATGTTAAGATCAGTAAAATCAACGTTTAATTAAATTTAAAGACAGTCAGGGTAACAACCATCTGGACAATTGTTCAGATGTGATGTAAGACACCAGTTAAATCTTTTTACAGAATTTATCCATGAAAAATGGAATGGAATGGAATGGAATGGAATGGAATAGAATAGAATAGAATGGAATGGAATGGAATGGAATAGAATGGAATGGAATGGAATGGAATAGAATAGAATAGAATAGAATAGAATAGAATAGAATAGAATAGAATAGAATAGAATAGAATAGAATAGAATAGAATTAACCAGGTTGGAAGAGACCTCTGAGACCGAGTCCAACCTATCACCCAACACTATCTAATCAACTAAATCACGGCACCAAGCACCCCATCCAGTCTCTTCTTAAACACCTCCAGTGATGGTGACTCCACCACCTGCCTGGGCAGCCCATTCCAATGGCAAATAACTCTCTCTATGAAGAACTTCTCCCTAACATCCAGCCTAAACCTCCCCTGGTGCAGCTTGAGACTGTGTCCTCTTGTTCTGTTGGTGGCTGCCTGGGAGAGAGATGAGCCCCCACCTGGCTACAAGAAGATCTAGAAACACTGATGATACTAAAGTTTTCCAACACAAATACCATAATGATTATTTCAGCTTTCCTGTACCAAATTGTTATAGGTTACACTCTCTTTCAATTTATGAAAAAATCAATTATTTCCTGTTTTATATAACTCCTTTGTCTTTCTTATTCTCCATCTATTTTAAAGTCAGCCTTTTGATCAAAACATCCCTGTGGCAGTTTTAAGCTGTGCCTTTAAAAGTTAGCTGGAGATTTTGAGCAGAAAAGTAGAAAAACATAAACAATTCACAATTGGGTGTAAAAAGGGAAACAAAAGATTATTCTAAACGAATTTCATTGGGTAGAATATGTGGGATGGAGGCAGATGTCCCCTAACAATCTTACACATTCCACTTCATCCCCATTCCTTCTTTTCTTCTCTGGTCTGGCTGTTCTGCTGGGGAGGATAACGCTTCTGACCTTGCATATAAGGACGCTAACATTGCTTCTTTGTGTCCCAGTTTGAGGCCAGGCAGATCCTCTCTTGCCTCCCACCAGGGCAGAAAAATGAGACTCAGACAAATGGATTGCAGAAGTGATGGAAAATTTAAGTGGAAAAGCAGTGAGTGTTTTACAGAGAGCTACAAGCACAGAGACAAAGATGCCCCACAGCACACAGAGTCCCCTTACAGCATACCCAAAAGCTTCCCAAAACATTTCCCTTCTCCCTGCCTGAGGGTACACCCAAAACCCCCAGGGCTCTTTCTTCCCCCTCCACTGCTAGGCTAGTCTCAAGAATGGCCAGGTCTGAGACTGCCCACCACTTTCTCCTCCTGGCATTAGGCCTAGCCAGGCCTAAGAGGCCTTGAGATACTCCCCCACCATTACCAGATAGGAAAGCATCTCTCATGGGAGTAGGGCGAGAAGAAAGAGGAAGTGAGAGACCTTGCTGATAGATTTATAGGGAGCAGGCCATTATGGGTATGAAATATGCAGCTTCCTGTGTCCACCCACTGGGCTGCACACTTGTGACACCAGAGGTGTATCTTGTGTGGCAGCAGCAGGAGGCACTTAGCCTAAACTGCCACACTTTGAATTAACATTTCTCCTAACAGCTTCTCTTTTCTTCTAATGATAGGGGGAAAGGAGGTGGTTTTGGAGGCAGTGGAGCAGCTTCCCTGGTCATTTTGACCAGGGGGGTTTCCATGCTATTTTTCTGATAGTAAATACCTGTATAATATTGTAAATACTGTATATTTTGTACATATTCACTGCATTCCACTGTAGAGTGTAGTTTTTGCTTTGTAAATACAGCTTCCATTTGCTTCAAATTGAGCTGGTCATTCCTAGTTAATGTAATTGGGAAATTCCAACCTACTACATACTCTCTACCTCTTTTTATTGTTCTGGAACAGAAAGGTGAAAAATATATGAGCCAGTGTCTTAAGTACACTGTCTTCAGATATTGAAATGTAGTTATAAGATCTCCCTGGAACCTTCTCTTCTCCAGGCATAACAGCCACAATTCTCCCAGCCTGTCTTTATAGGAGAGGTGCTCCAACCCTCTGATCATCTTTGTGGCCCTCTTCTGGACCCACTCCATCAGGTCCATGTCCCTCTTGTGTTGGGGATCCCATAGCTGGGACACAGAACTGCAAGCAAAATCTCAAAAGAGCAGAGTGGCAGAATCATCTCTCTCAATCTGCTGGCCATGTTTCTTTTGATGCAGGATGCAACTGGCTTTTGAGGCTGCAAGTGTACATTGCTGGCTCACATCCAGCTTCCCACCACTAGCACCCCCAAGTCCTTTTCCACAGGGTTGCTCTCAATTTCATCATCCCCCAGCCTATATTGATATTAAAGATTGCCCCAACCTAGACGCAGGACCTTGCACTTTGCCTTATTGAATGTAATGAGATTCTCCTCAGTGCACCTCTTCAGCCTGCCTAGGTCCCTCTGGATGGCATCTATCCTTCAGTCTTATCAGCTGTAGCAATCAGCTTGGTATCACCTGAAAACTTGCTTGAGAGTGCACTCAATCTCACTCTCTATATAATTGATGAAGATACTGAGCAGCGCTCACCGCAATAGACCCTTGAGGAACAGCACTTGTCACCCATTTCCATCTGGACACTGAGCAGTTGACCATTACTCTTTATAAACAATCATCCAACCAGTTCCTTATCCACTGGACAGTTCTATATCTCTCTAGTTTAGAAAGAAGGGTGTTGTGATGGACTGTGTCAAAGGCTTTACAAAAATCCAGATAGGTGACATCAGTTGGTCTTCCCATGTTACACCATCATGGAAAGCTATTAGGTTGGTCAGGCAGACCTTGCCTTTGGTGAAGCCATGCTGGCGGTTTTGAATCTCTTCCCTGCCCTCCATGTGCTTTAGTATAGCCTCTAGGAGGATCTGTTCCATGGTCTTCCCAGGCACAGAGATGAGACTGACAGGCTGGTAATTTTTCTTTCTTACCTTTTTTTTACAGATGGGTGCAATGTTCCACTTCTTCCAGTTTCTGGGACTTCACCTGACTGCCAGGACTTTGCAAATATTATGGAGTGGCTTTGCAACCACATCAGCCAATTCCTTCAGAACTCTGGGATGCATCAACTGTTGAGGTTCCTCAAGGATCCTGAACTTGATCTTCCCTTACAGTGGGAGGGATTTTACTCCACTGGTCCACACTTAGTGGCCCATTCATTCACAGTATCATAGTATCATAGAATCAGTCAGGGTTGAAAGGGACCACAAGGATCATCTAGTTCCAACCCCCCTGCCATGGGCAAGGACACCTCACACTAGATCAGGCTGGCCAGAGCCTCATCCAGCCTGGTCTTAGTGATTCACTACTTATTGCTGACTTTTTAGAAGTTGGTGGTTTGAGCCTTAACTGGGACTTAAGAGCTCAGATGGGGGCAAGGCTGATAATTCCTCCCCCTCTACCCCCTCTTCTTTCCCAATGGAGAGGAAAAAGAAAGGGAAGGAGCAAATCCACCAAGAAATAATTTGGAGTCAGCTTGGAAGTAGAGAAGTGAAGAATTTTCTTTAAACAATATATATATATGTAACAATAACAGGTAGGGTTCACAAGGGTAAGGAACAAGGATGGATGGGAGAAAAAATAAGAATACAAAAACAGTCTCTTTGAAGAGGTGTGGAGGTAGCAGGGAGAAGGATCAGGCCTGACCACGTGGCAGAGAAGCAGGGAACCACCAGCAGTCCTTGTCCAAGCAAAGGCAGGGGCCAAGAGACCTAATGGCTGCAGTGTCCTCCTTTTTACAGCCTTGCTAGGCAGGGAGGGGGAGTGGAACAGACTAATTTAGTCCCCCTGCAGGGAGGGCAATGCTCTCACAAGCCCTCCCCGCCACTGCTTCCAGAATGGGTGTTAACGCATCACAAGAAGGAAGCTCTTCAGGCCAATATCACATGAACAACCTCAGTTACTTGAAAAACATGCAATATTGATTCCTAGAAGATACTTCTCATGCAAGTGACTGGGAAAGCGGAGAAGAATAGTCTACCTTGGGAGTTGTTCTCCTTAAGAAAACAGCTCTTGTGTTACCCCATTATGTTCTTACCTGTCACTATCACTCATTCATTCATTCATTCATCTATTCATCTATTCATATCAGATTCTCTCTGATTTCATTTTGCTTTTCCCTCCTCATATCTGTAGTAGGATCATCCAATTTTCTCTCTGAATGTCTGCTTGTTTCATGTCCTATGTAAGCAGCTGCAGTGCAAGGTCTCTTAGCGGCATAATTTAAAGCTGGTTTTACTTAAAATAGCCTGGATTCTGTTCCCTACCTTTGGCCCCACTCATGGTGGTGCTGAAAAGGTATGGATATATGCTCTGATGAAATTATCTGATTTTGTTTTCTTTAATGAAGTGATCCTCCTCTGGTATTCATACAGTAGGTAGAGTAAGGGAAGAGGACATAATTGCATGTGCAATGTTTTAATCATGTGTAATTAAAATAACTCTTGGCATACTTTCAGTTTGTTTTGAGGCTATCTCAGCATCAAAATCAGGAAAGTTTAAAGGTTACAGAGCATCTCAATCTTCACAACAAGCAGTACTAATATCATTGGTTTTGAGCTGTTACAGCTCAATTGCACATAAACACATAACAGAGAATAAGTGCTTTTCAATGATCTTCATGACATTATAAAGATCCTAATAGCGAATGTTAATCTGTTGTTGTCATCACCATAAATCTGACTACATTTGTGAGTATGTCTCAGGAAAAGAAATGCAAATGTTTATCTACCTGGCAAGACTATACAACAATGTCTTTTGTAACTATGCCTATGATTAAGAATAGATTTCTAAGCATTTTAAGGTGGAGTGCTTTTCTCAGCAGAAATATTCACAAACTTAATTTGAAAGATGACATAATGATTTAGAATATTAGTGAGTCAACAGAGACATGCTGCACACCCACTAGCATCAAGTTTCCATCTCACTGCCACCAGCTAACAAAAAACTTACAATGTCTTGTACTTCTGACTTTTAATAGCCCCCAGGTGTTGGGAGAATGCATATAGGAGGGAGAAAAATGCTGCCTCTTCCACTATCCCCTGCTTAATCCTTCATAGGTCTTAACAAGCATTCTGCTGATTTTAGGGCATTTAATTTGGGATAGACATTTGGTCTAATTCAGCACAACAAAATGAAGACATTGAGAAATAAAAGAACCAAACAGGTTTCAAGGTAAGGACAGACAAGTGACATCCTGACAAATGTTCTACCAGGTAGATGAGCCAAAATGCCTCTATTAGCCCTGATAGCAGCCAGCTGGAGTCTTTGTTGTGCTCACATATCATACAATGACAGGCTTGGCTTTGGGCTATGTGGTCGCAGCCTGTCACAGCTGGAACTTTTTGCAAATCCCACATAAGAAAGACCTGTTTCTCAAAATTTTGCAGAGGGCTATTTCCTACCTGTACTCTGCAACAAAAGATGCATTGTTTCCATTGGCAGTTAGAAAAGCCAATTAATTAGTTTTATTCAAGCAGCAACGAAGTGTAAAACCAAAAGAAGATGCTACATATTCTGACGAAGATAATGTTGTTGGAACAGTTGGCTGAATGCCAGTAGTTTTGCTCATCTAAAATACCAGAAGTTTTTATGCAACACCATAGATTATTATTTTTTAAATATAATTTTTTTAATAAATATTGTTTTAAATGCCAGCACAGAAGGCAAAACTTCATGAGGTTGTTTAATGTTCATCTAGATTTGGGGATTTTTAAGATTTGTAAAAATGAAAATCGCAGAGCGTGCCTGCTGGCTGAAGCCAGCACTCTCTACTGCTCTGCCCTGCCCTGGAGGAGAGACACTGACACTAACAGGCAGGGTCTTCCTGTCCTTCAGGTCTGGAATAACCAAAGTGGTATAGAATGTCCCAGTGCAAAATACTAACAATGAAGTGTTCTTCTGAGAACAACCCTATGTGCTATAACCAGCACATGATGGTGAATAGAATAGAATAGAATAGAATAGAATAGAATAGAATAGAATAGAATAGAATAGAATAGAATTAACCAGGTTGGAAGATACCTTTGAGACCATCAAGTCCAACCTATCACCCAGCACCATCTAATCAACTAAACCATGGCACCAAGTATCCCATCCAGTCTCTTCCTAAACACCTCCAGTGATGGGGACTCCACCACCTCCCTGGGCAGCCCATTCCAATGGCCAATCACTCTTTCTATGAAGAACTTCTTCCTAACATCCAGCCTAAACCTCCCCTGGTGCAGCTTGAGACTGTGTCCTCTTGTTCTGGTGCTGGTTGCCTGGAAGAAGAGACCAACCCCTACCTGGCTACAACCTCCCTTCAGGTAGTTGTAGAGAGCAGTAAGGTTTCCCCTGAGCCTCATCTTCTCCAGGCTAAGCAACCCCAGCTCCCTCAGCCTCTCCTCGTAGGGCTTGTGCTCCAATCCCCTCCCCAGCTTTGTTGCCCTTCTCTGGACATGGTCCAGCAACTCAACATCTTTCCTAAACTGAGGGGCTCAGAACTTGCAAGGCAGTGCCTGTAATGTTGTGCTCTGAAGGACAGTGAGCTCTTGATGCAATTAAGAATCTGGTGTAAGGAAAGGAAAGCTTTTTACCCAGGCAAAAAACAGAGAAGGCATCTCTTTCCATGGTTTTGCTTTACTGTTTTTCATCTAGATCCCTAAGATCACTTCTCTCCTACAGAGTTTGTCTTTATCTGTCTTTGCCATCCAGCAGCAAGGAGACATGTCAGAACTAGTGAGAGAAAGTCATCTCTCATTTAAAATCAGTGGATTGGAGTGCTGCATCAAAGAAGGCTACCAAACACAAGCAAAAAGTAATGGAAGAAAAGGAACCAAT
Organism: Dryobates pubescens; assembly: GCF_014839835.1. Lineage (NCBI taxonomy): Eukaryota > Metazoa > Chordata > Aves > Piciformes > Picidae > Dryobates > Dryobates pubescens. The sequence goes on along the minus strand of NC_071618.1, from coordinate 27,458,593 downwards.
ATCTCCTTTCTTCAGGAGAGACAGTCCATTAATAACACTCCCTCCTTTGCCTACCATGTATTTGAATGCAGAATGCATAGAAAACTTCCTGCTGGCTTGTCTTCCCTTGAACACTGGGGAGGCACATGAGGCCAACATTGAGGGCTGGTTTGCATTATGCTACTCTCTCAGGAGATCCAGTAATAAGAAAGTGTTATTTACTGCTGAGACTTCTTTGAACATTATGAACTACAAGACTAAAACATTATAAACTACAAAAACAAACCTTACTGCTCTGGATGCAGATCCTCCTACATAAAATATTTCTTTATATTGCTGATGTTCAGTGGCTTCAGTGCTGGTGTGTAATGATTAGACTGCAGAGTGTGGTTCTACAGCTCCTCTAAACCTGAAGGTTTTGGAAAATTTGTGGGAAATTAGGTGCAATTTTGTCATCACATCTGGGGCCGATATTATATGGTGAAATAACCAGCTCCTGACTACTCATCGTACTGTGAAGGGTGAGGGTTTTAAGTGGCTCACAATGTCTTCATGGTATCCACAGAGGAGCTGCTGAAAACAAAAGGACAAACAATGGGAGCCAGAATAAGCTTTCCAGTATAGATGGACATAAATATTCCTGGGTATCTCCCCTCTCCTCAGAAAATATGGGAAAGGGAAGCCCATCCACTGCTGCATTAATCAGGAGCAGAGGTCATGGCAATGTGGAATTGGCATAATAGGCATATATAAGTGTCCTAATTTGTCTTAGTCCAGCCATGAGATCAATAAATACAGTGGAAAAAAAATAAGTAGACATAACAAACCTGAGTGTTAGTAGAAATATACAAGCCCTGTGGCACCTTAGCACTCCCCAAAAGATGATTTAATATTTCTCCCACAGTATCCTGTCTCTGTTTACCATACAGCAAATGTTGGAGTGAGGAAAGGAGAGTAGGTATGGGAATGATTCACATGGGAACACCAGCCTGGGATTCCCAGCCCTTTTTCCTCTGCTCACCTGCTAGCCACCTTCAGGAATTCCAGCATCTGTTTCTGGTAGGTTGTTATCACTTCCTTTGAAATTTTTATGAGGGGATTATTGCTTGTGAAAAGAGGGGGAATGATAACATTTCAGATTAAATCTTCACAGTTCAAGCCAAGATAAGATAATACTGAACCTACTTATTTCACTCTGTCAGTTGCATGCCTCCAGACTCCCAAATAACTCCCTCAGAGTTACACAATTCCCTTCAGTTTTCTTTTTCTTTACAGCACATGTTGTTGATCTAGCATAATGAATAACAAAGTGATACAGCTTTACATTACTGTGGAGAATTTTGTACCACAACTCCATTACAGTGTAAACAATGCAGAGTTAGCAAAATGGGGTTTAATCATACTTATAAGACATTATTAAAGAAGGCATTAAACATTATTAAAGAAAAGACTATAAAGAAGACCCCAAACCTGCCATGCTTTACTGAACTGAACAGAATTCTGGAGTATTTTACATACCATTCACTTAAAGAAAAATTCTGCTGCTGCTGCTAAAATCCTGATGTACAGTACACAAATATTTTCCTTCACATTCATAAACTGCTCAATGGGAGCATTCAACTACGCATCTATAAGGAGCTTAGTCAAGAGTTATCTTATTCAGTACTGATTTCAAAATGGAAACAACCATAAAATTAAATTAAATTTAACTTGCTTGACTAATTTGCACCACTAGATGGAAAATGTTAGAATAAACTCAATGAGTGCAATCTCGTCGATATTATATCCTTCTGTTGCAATGTATGGCTTTACATTTTCCCTGTTTGGAACGAGTTTGTAATTTGCATTTCATGCATGAGATCCTCATCAAGAATGACCGTGACAGCTCATTTCAAGGGATGCACTACATTAGTGTAAATAGAAATAACATGGGTTTATTAGCTGTGGTTTTGTGTACCAGCACACCCACTGATCTATGAATGCTATGTTCTTGTACTACATTTCTTGCATTTGCGCTGCAGCTGGTTTGACTCAGTAAGGGGCAGAAAATTCAAGAGCCTTACCTAAGAACACTGTGAGCAAAGGTTTTTTTCTGTACTTGGAAATTTTACTCTTGCTTCAGCCATTGTCCCAAGCATTTCAGCCTTACTTGTGGCACTAATAATGAAAGCACAAGCATCTCATGCTAGATCTTTTCTCACAGACCAGAATTAACAGATCATCTAAAGGCCTAGTTTTCACTAGTGTGCTTAGCCTTGGTATGTAAATACTTCCTGTGAATATGAAAGTATAGTAATAACGGTAGCAGCAATATATTCAAGGGTTATATCAAATAGGCTCCAACTCTCACCTCTGCTGTCTTCTCGTTATGTTGCCATAACAATATTCTCAGCTTCCTTCTGGAAGTATGACAGTATTACTAAACAGAATCCTTAACCAATTTTGCTCAACATGAAAATTTGGCTATCAGGCCAAATTTCTAAATATCCAAGACTCAGTGTTTATCTACATCTCAAGCCATGAACAAAAGCACTTTTTTAGGGGAATCAAAGAAAAACTAAGAGTAGGTGTGAAATTAGCTTGATATTTCCCTTTTTCTTATATTTGCTACCTAATATCCCTGTAAAAGACAAATTTCCTTTGCAGACTGTTTTATTTGGATTCTAAACCTTCCGCTGAGTTTCCGATACAAAGGAATTCTATGTTCACAGAGGTCTATGTTCTTTCGTGCTGACTCATTCCTCAGGCAATACATGAAAGAATTTAGCTGTTTCTTCCGGATCCTGTTAATGCCTTGCCTTGTCTTTAGATCTTTCATTAGGCTTTCACTTCACTTCACTATATATTTGAAGTATCTTGATTCATATATGAAGTGTCATATGCAAACATCATTAACATCTTCATTATTCTATCCTTTGCACTACTAATGGAGATGTTAGTAGGGGCCAGGTGAAACACTAATCTCCAGAGATCCTGCTGGACAATTCCTATGTAATGAATTTCCATTTGCCATTGTCATTTGTCCAGCATCACCTAGATATTTTTGTTTAAAATTTAAAATATTTACAGCCAAATCAGTTTCAGTTAGTTTTCATAGGAAGACTCTGAGAGATATGTCACTGAGTATTTTTCTACTTAAGGATTAACCTAGCAATATGAGGCACCTTTTGGCACTCCTCTCCCCAGAAGACCTGTGGCTCTTCCTACTGTATGCAGAGGCTCTTCCAAGTCTAACACAAGGCCAGTCACATCTGGAAAATAAAATAAACAAACAAACAAAAACCTCTGGTGGCTTCTGAATTCCACATTCAGGGTGCAGATTCCCCAGGGCATGATTTGAAGGGTGTATTCCCCTTTGACTATCACACTGATGGTTTGCCCAAGCATTGTAGTCTTAAATTTGAGCAATGGCCCATTCCCTATCTGAAATTGCTTCTACTACTCAACGACAGAGAGCAGTCTGAGCTTAGTAAAGACTGTAGGAGGCACAAACACCTGAAAAACAAGGATGAGGATTTCCAGGTTTTCAGTTAATGTTTAATATTGAAGACTCCAATCCAATGTTCAGCTCAACAAGAACGCAAGAGCTATTGATGAAAACAGACCCATGATCTTAAGCATGTTCATTAAGTGACTTCCACTTTGGTTTATGGGTTTACAGTTCACTTTTTCATAAACAAAACCAGAAATTGCAACACATGATGTTACAGGCTATAAACTCAAGCCCTTTTTCACAGTATCACAGCATCACCAAGGTTGGAAGAGACCTCAACGGTCATCGAGTCCAACCTGTCTCCACAGACCTCATGACTAGACCATGGCACCAAGTGCCACATCCAATCCCCTCTTGAACACCTCCAGGGACAGTGACTCCACCACCTCCCTGGGCAGCACATTCCAATGATGAATGACCGCGTGAAGAACTTTCTCCTCACCTCGAGCCTAATTTTTATTACTCATAATCAGCTTGTTTACTGATTTTAAACTACTTTTAAAACTAGAGTACTAAAACTAATACAGAGTTTATCTTCCTTCTCATAGCTTCCTATATTATACAAATATGCATCTTTGCTTTGGCAGTCCTTTGGTTACACTCCAATAGTATGTCATGAAAGCTACGTCACTTTTGTACCATTAAAAACAAATACAGTCAAAGTGTCTAACAGAGAAACACTCCTGAAACAAATTAAGTGCAAGGTGGGCAATATTGTAGTTTATAGTGTCTGTACCCATAATCATCTCTGATCCAGCAAAGTTTATCAGCAATAGCTTACTGCCAGTCCTATCATACTCAAGCTAAATCTACAGAAATCCTTTTTGGTATCAGAACTGTTGCACCAGCTTTGAGGAAAACATTTTACCGTGAGTATTTGTGTGTCCATAACTCAATAAGTTTTCCTAGAAGCTGAGTACTGTACAGAAAAACCTGACTCTTTCATGGAAACTTCTCTTGCCTGGCAGAGGTGTATTAGGCCTGAGTGGGCTGTGAGTAGTTCTCACATTTCTGCAGTGTACAGCCAAATGGTCCTGTTCTGGGAATGTTGTAAAGAGACACAGGGCTTGTGCAGTGGAGGCCATGTGCTTGATCTGTACCACATGCAAAGAAATATCAGCTACACAGCTTCCAGCTTACTTTGTACTACAATCAATAAATATAATTTTTCTGTGTTTCAGTCTCAGTTAATAGCCTCTCTCAGACAATAGCGCAAGTTCCTCTGTTCTAGTGTGCCAGGTAATATGCAGCTCAAGGACTCACTTGAAGGGAAACATGGAGCTAACTGTGTTTGTAGTGTTCATGGGCCTAAACATTCTTACTTATCTGATTATGTTTTTTTAAAAGGCTACCTCACATTCCCAGTCTTGAAGATAACAAATGTTTACTCAGAATAGGATATCTGCATTTTACAGTTTTGTGTATCTTTCACAATCTGTGTGCTTCTGTCATCAAGACGTGTCTAACAAGTTGCACAGCATAAACCTCCTCAACATCACAATCATCTGTAGTGAGGATCATGTTCCCATATGTACCAGTTCAAGAGGGACAGGGATCTACTTGAGAGGTCCAACAGAGGGCTACAAGGATGATTAAGGAACTGGACCACTGTCTTATGAGGAAAGACTGAGAGACCTGGGGCTTTTTAGTCTGGAGAGAAGAAGACTGAGAGGGGACCTTACAAATGTCTATAAATACATGATGGCTGGATGTCAGGAAGGAAGGAACAGCCTCTTCTCACTTGTGCCCTGTGATAGGACAAGGGGCAATGGATGTAAACTACAGCACAGGAAGTTCTACCTCAATGTGAGGAAGAACTTCTTTACTGTAAGTGTCACAGAGCACTGGAACAGGCTCCCCAGAGAGATTGTGGAGTCTCCTTCTCTGAAGACTTTCAGTATCTGTCTGGATGCATCACTGTGCAACATGCACAGGATTCTATGGTCCTGCTCTGGCAGGGGGTGTTGGACTTGAAGATCTCCAGAAGTCCCTTCCAACCCCTAAATTCCTGTGATCCTGTGACATTATTAGAATCTAATGTAAGGCTTTCTTTCAGGTAAAAGGAGTATTCCAGAAGAGCTAAAACATAAAACTAGCTATCAATAGGAAAAAATTAATTACATTTAATTTTAAAAAGATTTTTATTTTCTCACAAGTAATTGAAAGTAGAAACTGTTTTATCAATAACATGGAGACAAGTTCCTCTTGCATGTCTCAAAAGAAATGATGTGCTGGTTTTGGATAGGATAGAATTAAGAAGAAAAGTAAGTGTACTAAAGAATCACATTCAGTCTTTGTTACAAACAAACAAACAAACAAACACAAAACAACCAACCAAAAAAAGAGCCAAGACCATTCAACAAAACTAAGAAGAGAATCAAAGCTGATAATTGTTTTCTACAAAGTTTACCTTTGAAATGTAGAAACTGTGGCCACCCTGAATTGAAAAAGATGCAGTCAGGATTTGTTGTTTCTCTGCTATCAATGATATTCAGGGTAATCTTATTAAATAACAACAAAAATTACAGAAATCATGTTACATCTGTTGTTGCAGAGTCTACACCCATCTCTAACTGTCAAGAGAAGCAGATTATCTTATATATGCCTACAGATGAGTTTCTTGTACTCTTATCTGAAGTATGGGTACTGTTGACAGACATTAGATGAAATGTACTTGTTAAAGCTAGGTAGAAATTCCTAACTAAAGGCTAGGCAAAGCTGGGGGTCAAAGAAAAGGCAGACAAGTAGACAGCAGAGAAATTCCCACAGACTTCAGTGGTTTAACTGTCACTGCACTACTATTTCTCACACAACCTTTTTTTCCTATCCTTTTAGCATAGACTTTATTAAAGATGCAATTAGAGGTTAGCTGACACAGAATCATTAGAAGCAGACTGAATGTTGTATTCTACTTCTCCAGCTGATTCACAATGCCTGATGTTAAAATAATTACAAAATATCTGAAGGATTGAATGCTTGTGGGAAAGAAAATGTTCTCTTTTCATATAATTTCAAAAGGGAGAGGAACTTTTGAAAACTGAATGCAACTTATCCACATAAATTCAGCTCTGTTATGTTCAATCTGACTATCTTGATTACACTGCTATTAGTACATCTTTATGATTACAGGGGATTGAAAATGGCAGAGAGGGGCAGCTGTGCCCAGGCACAACTTCTTTCTTGGGGTGTGCTTTGGATGATTCTTGCCTTCTGTTTTCCCATCTACTCAAAAGAAGTAATATCTCTACTGTCTAACCAGGTCCAGGTTATGAAAATGTAACATACAATATTTGCACTGAGTAGCAGTAAGCGGTAGCCCTGCATCCGCGCAATGTAACACTGTGCGTCACAGAAACATGTGAACTGGGATGAACCAGATGAGACGTATGCTTAGCACAAGTATACCAGAAGTAGGCAAATGGCTTTATAAGACTATAAACATTTCTTCTCTCAGGACCCTTTGAAATGACTAGTCTTTATTAAATTGCCCTTACCTGTCTGCATTCTAGAAACGATCTTGCTTGTTTTAGTTCACCCCATCTTTGGTGTAGCTTTTGCTACTTTACTGCAGAGAAATGTATTTCACAGCATGCAGAGGAAGGGGAGTGGGTAATCATCTTCTGACATATGGATGTCCATAACCACCTCCAGGAATTTCCTCTTTGCCAGCAAAAGGTGTCTCTCTGTGCCCTCATCTCCAAGCTGGCTATGATTATTGCTACTAGGAAGTAATGAGGAATGCCCTGGAGTACCAGTAGCCTATTGGAATGCTTAGAAATGCTGACTGTACAAAACTATGTTTTGCATTTGCAGCAATGTATATTCAAACAAAACCCAATTAAGTCTTTGGAAAAACACTAGATGTTTGTTAGTGTCTTTAATGAACATAATTGTGTTTGGACATTGAACATAAAAGTAAAATAAATGTAAAATACCCTGCCTTAATATGAAAAGGTTACATGATTCCATAAAGGAGTAATAAGACCAATTAGACTTGCAGTGAATTTATATGTCCTGCTTAAATATTTACAGTCCAGGCAATTAAGGACAGTTTTACATCAACCAACTTTAGATGTTAATATATCCAACTGAATTTTGCACATTGGGCAGTTAAGAAAATATTACATGTTTTGTGCAAGAAAATATTACATATTTTGTGGTACTAGAACACAGCTGTGAGTGATGCAAGTGAGCCATGCACCCAGTATACCTAGCATGATGTAGCATATATAATAAATGAGTACAGTTTATGAATTCAGATATAAATTAAAGAGCTTACTGGTAAAAAAACCCATGTTTAAGAACTTGAATTGATTTTCTAAAAAGGAGTCTCTGATACCATTATTTGTTTTGTCTTCTTTAGACCAAAAGGATTATGAGCATGACAGTGAACTGCTGGGTTTGTGTGATAGCTTATTTGCTTGTTTTAGTTGAGCCAAACTAAAACAAAAGAGCCACTTAATTATATTTTGCTGCTGCTACTGAATGAGCACACAGTGCTCATTAACATTTCTCATGTGACTATTCAGATGGGCAGAGCACTTTGAAACAATTTTTAGGTTTGCCCTTTAGAGCTGGATTCTGCTGCTTAAATGGTTTCTAGCACATCATGAGAAGCTCCACAGTTTCTGAGACATCCACACAGAGCTAAAAAATGCAGTACAGCACCCGTGGGAGCCAAGCATCTTCCTGAAGCAGTAGCTGGGGGTGTCTGTAGTAACCACAGACAGGAGCAAATATTTCCTCTCATCATTATTCACACAACTACCAAAGAAGCCAGCAAAGGCCACAGCACCTTCACCAGTTCCATAAGGACTGAAGGAGAAAATCTGCCTCTTCATTAATAAAACCAAATCTGCCCTGTCTTTGACACTTGTTGCATAAAGATGCACCTCTCTATTACTGAACTTTATTGTCCCCTGGAAAGGAGTGGTGTCCTAAAAGCTGCTGATGGGGAAAGGCTGATGGCCTGGCCAAAGTCCTGAACTACTCCCAGAAGATTTGGCAGTAGTTCTAAAAAGTGGGCTGTGAGCTGTACAGATAACCATGTCTGAGTGCAGTAGGAGCTCTCAGCCAGATGGGCACTGTTTCCCTGGGCAGGGTGGCTGATGGCTGCAGTAGGGCAAGCCAGGGTGTATCAGTACCCCCAGAAGCAATCCTTTTTCCATGCTTCCCCACTTCCCAGCCCCACGCAGGCCAGTGGATGGAGACCCCTGCCTGGGAGCCCTCCCATCCCCATGCAAGCAGCAGCTCCCAGAAACCCATCAATCAGCTGAACAGGGAGGCTTTATGCCCACACCCTGACCTCCCTGTCCAGGCCTCCCACCCCACTGTGAACTCTGCAAATGGCACCTTGCCAGTTGCTATGTGTCACTGGTTACCACAAGGGTTGGGCAGTCGAGCAGCCAGCCTCCCACCTCACTGAATTACAAAATATCACAGTATAACTAAGGCTGGAAGAGACCCCAAGGATCATTGAGTCCAACCTGTCTCCACAGACCACATGACTAGACCATGGCACCAAGTGCCACATCCAATCCCCTCTTGAACACATCCAGGGACGATGCCTCCACCACCTCCCTGGGCAGCCCTTTCCAATGACGAATGACTCTCTCAGTGAAGAACTTCATCCTCACTTCGAGTCTAAACCTCCCCTGGTGCAGCTTGAGACTGTGTCCTCTTGTTCTGGTGCTGGTTGCCTGGGAGAAGAGACCAACCCCTTCCCAGCTACAACCACCTTTCAGGTAGTTGTAGAGGGCAATGAGGTCACCTCTGAGCCTCCTCTTCTCCAGGCTAAACAATCCCAGCTCCCTCAGCCTTTCCTTGTAGGGCTTGTGCTCAAGGCCTCTCCCCAGCCTTGTTGCCCTTCTCTGGACACATTCAAGTGTCTCGATGTCCTTCTTAAACTGAGGGGCCCAGACCTGGACACAGTACTCAAGGTGTGGCCTAACCAATGCAGAGTACAGGGGCACAATGATCTCCCTGCTTCTGCTGGCCACACTATTCCTAATGCAGGCCAGGATGCCATTGGCCCTCTTGGCCACCTGGGCACACTGCTGGCTCATGTTCACGTGGCTGTCAATCAGTACCCCCAGGTCCCTCTCTGTTTGGGAGCTCTCCAGAATTACCCAGCTTCCTGCTGCCATGTCAGACACTGCAGGATCAGGGCTGCAGAGGGGCCTCTCTGTTTGGTGTGTCACCATCCCCTCACCCTGCTACAGAATACTGGTGACCACATCTTCTTGGACTAGTAGCCCTGACAGTGCTGGCTTCTCACAGGTGCCCAGAAAGGTGAAAGCCAGCGGTTGGTATGGGTGGTGAGGGGGAAACTTGTGAGAAGGATGGTGGACATAGTGGCCAGCCTGCAGGAGGAGGAGGAGGGAACGAGTGCTTGAATCTTGTAAACGCATCGCTAGAAGCAAATGTGGGAATTCTGCCTCTTAGAATCCCCATCTTCTTAAAAGAGCTGTTCTGGGGCTGTGAGAAGCTTGTACATGATCTTACAGAAGCACAGGTCTGGCACAGACTTGCTGTTAAAAAGATTCTATGCTCTTCTGTCAGGCTTTAAACTGAGGCATCTTGGCCTAGATGTAGCCCAGAGGCTTAAACCATGAGTGTAGCAGAAAAGAGCTAGGAAAGCAGCTGGGGGAAACTAGTAGCAAGTGTAAGGACAGTTTTCATCAGTAAGGATACTGCTATGGCTACTTCCTGCTCTGTGTTTGCCCTGCCTGCAACTTGAAGGGCAAGAGGGAGCAAAAGGGATATTTTTGAATAATTTTACGTTTCTAAATGTAACTTAAAGCACATGCTGTGGGGGTAATCTTTGTTTCAGGTCACAACAGTCCTATTGTTGCCATACAAGATTTCTGTACGGGTCACCCTGGTAATACACTCATTACCTGTGGTTTGCCAGTCCCTGCTTAAACAAAAGCTTGCTTTCGATGTACAGGAGCTCAGGTTTCAGCTGTTTCACCTTTGGTCTTCCCACAGCTGCAATGTGAGCTTTCTTGTTCAACTCAGCCTATGAGTAAATTGTGCCATTACTCGTCTTGCCAGTTCTTTTTTTCCTTGGGAAAAGAGTATTTTTATTTGATTGATAGTTCTGTCCTGCTTAATACATCTTTTTATTAGAAATTGAAGAAGTTTGTCAGGCTGCAGCTTACATTTCCCATAATTCTATCATGATTCTTGAGTATGATTTTAGTAATGCAAACGTCAGAACAAGGTGAGCTCTGCCATGGGAAACTTGATTCTTTTTCCCGTATGTCTAATAGCAGGTAACGTTGTTACATGTGCCAGGCATCTGCCTGCATACCTCTGCATAGGTGCTGCAAATGATTGTGGATGATGCTATAAGCTTCATGTAGAATCACATAATTGTGAGGATTGGAAGCAACACTTACGAACTATGTTATGTAAGCAACCTGCTTTTAGTTCTATAAGCTAGCAGAGGACACTGAATTTTTTTTGTAGCTACTAAACTACACAAGAGAAAATGTTCTCTCATTTACACAAACTCTTACTATGTAAAATAAGGAAGAGCATTAAATGTCTTCCATTTTTCCCCCTAATGAGAAATGTGTATGGAAGGATGAGGTGGCATGAAAGGCCTCAAACAATTTTCATTACTGCTTTTATAAATTGGACCAATTTTGATGGTGATGTTTTGTGGTGGTTTTCTTTTTCTTTTTTTCTTTTTCTTTTCAGGAGGATAGAAAAACCAGCAGAGTTTGAAATAAAGAACCAAAGCTTAGCAAATTAATGTAAGAAGGATGAAAAATCAATGTAGATAAATGCAAAGCATCATACGTGCGGGAGAGGGGGGAACTTAAGTGAACTTTACATATATAGTATTAGACTAGGAACTAAAACTGAGACTCTGGGATTATAATAGATTATTCAATGAAAACCTCCAGTCAGTGCTCAGCCTCCATCAAAAAGGCAGAAACCCCACTAGTTCAGTCTCAGTCAGTCCCTGATGTTTTCAAAAAGCATTTGAATTCCCAAGAAAGGAAGAGTAAACAGTCCATGTAGCAAGAAGTCTTCATCAAAGAAGGAGCATAACTGACCTTGAAATCCTAAATCTGGTATTACCTACATTGCTCTGATCTGCTTCAGATACTAGCATTCTTTTAGACAGTTGTTGTAGTTTGAGCTGGGTGCCCCCCTGGTGCATTCACTTCCTGTGTCCAGAAGCCCAGCCCAGAGGGATGGACACAGGAAATTGTGTATTTCCTACCATAATTCTTTGCACCACTATAAGATCCAGTGCGGAGTCTGGCACTTCCTCTTTCCTTCCCTCTCCGAGACTTGGTAACTGGGGGAGAGATCTCCCGGCCATGGGCCTGACTGGGCCCAAGGCCACAGGGGGATGGGCAGTCTCAGGCCTGGCCAGCTGAGACTAGCCCAGCAGAGGGAGGGGGAAGAAGGAGCCCTGGGGGTTTTGCATGCACCCTCAGGTGGGGATGGGATCTTTCTTTGTCACTGCGCTTTGGGTTTTTCTGTAACATTCACCGCTTTCTATTTAAACTTCCATCACTTCTGCAATCCGTTTGCCTGAGTCGTTATTTCTGCCTGTGGTGGGGAGGGGACCTGCCCCAACCCATTACAACAGTGGAACATGTAAAGATAGGTACTGCAAATATAAGGAAAAGTAAATTATCCTTAATCCTCAGAACTGGACAGTGGTTCTGTCTTTAAGGAGCTTGAGAAAATTGACTACTTGTTTATTACTTCTTAGAGACACATGCATTAGATAGGGACACATCGTAAACACTGTGTGAAAACCAACCTGTGCTTTAGATTAACAGTATCTGGGAAAATTTAATTATCTTGCTTACTTGACAATGATGCTATGTGAGCCCTCAGTCATTGCCACAAGCTGAGGTTCCATGCCACATCACACATACATGAGCACAATCTTTCTCAACAAAAGTACAGACATTCTCAATCTATAAAGTGAACTACAGTTAAAATATATCAACATATATTAACTAATAGATTTGATGTCTTAATCAAAGTACTAGATAGGGTGGTAGCCCTCAACAGGGCTCTGGTCAACCTGATCTAGTTGAGGATGCCCCCGCTTACTGCAGAGAGGGTTGGACTGGATGACCTTTGGAGGTCCCTTCCAACCCAGACCATTCTATGATTCTATGATCATAACTTAAAAGCATTAGTATTTTTCTTTACTGCAACTAAAACTACAGAAAGCACAAAAAGTCTAAGTTTATACATGCTTCCAGTTTCTTAAATTAGGAAATGGTTTAAATTCAAGAAAAAATGTAAAACAGAAATTTAAAAAATCTGAATTTTTGAAAGCAGAGCAACTGGAATAAATATAAATGTTCCACAGCATCCTTTTCAAACCTTAGAAACACCATGGCTTATATTTTGGGAAAGTTGGGTCATTTTTAATAACGACAGAACAAGCCTAAAGTTTGGTTCAAGAGGGGATTGGACGTGGCATTTGGTGCCATGGTTTAGTCATGAGGTCTGTGGTAAGAGGTTGGACTCGATGATCTTTGAGGTCTCTTCCAGCCTTGGTGATACTGTGATACTGTGATTTGTGACTATGTTTCTTAAACTGTTTTTTTTTTTCACTGGATATAAAGAAACAGCAGCATTTTAGCTTATGCTCTTTCTAGAATGTAGTGGGCTTACTTTCCAAATATTGTCTTTTTTCCTGAAAGAGAAAGAAGTCTATTCTCACATCCTAAATATGAATTCTAATCCTATCCTGCATTGTGATGAATTAGAAAATGTACATTGTTCAGCCTGGCAATGTTTTAACATGTCAGTCAGTATTACTCTTCTTTTTCTTTTCATGTTGAGTCCAGTGAATAATTATGAGGAAAGTCAAAACACATTCGTCTGTCATAAAGGATATAACACTCACCTAAGGATTAAGAAGGAAAAAAAAAGAGAGGTCATTTTCTTACATATCAGAACATCTTAGTCCAAGTCTAAGACAGAAGAAACATATTACTATTGCAGCTAAGAAACCTCTGTTTCTTAATAGGAAAACACACATAATTAGATGTTGGATAGATATGTATTTCTATTTTAAATAAAGTGTTCTAGATTTTTAAAAGAAATTAATCAAGAGATCTCTCCTGTACAGTCCTCTAACAGATTACATCATGTTATCAAGGCGATTTCACCTCTATGCAATGCATCTCATCCAGTTGTCACAGCTCTATGTAAAGTTATGCCATATTAAAAGTCATATTCAACTTTTCTGAACTTACACACTTTAAAAGTCTTATTGGTCATCTAGAGAAACCTACTTCTCATAGAATAAGGATTTTTGCAGTATGAGGGCCAGATTCTCTGTACTTGGTATGTGTATGGCAAACATCTGCTGTCTGGACCTGTATGTTCAAAAGCAAATGAGCCCAGAAAATGCTGCTTTTTATAAGAGAACTTAAAAGTTGCTACTATGTTTAGAAAGCATGGCTCATGCTTGGAAATATATGTAAGCAGCCCTTGAGCTGCTGGAGGTTGGTGTTTCTGCAGTGTGTTTCTAGGGACTCGCAGTCTCTCCAGTCTGCTTTAGCAATCCCCACTGCTGACTTTTCCCTCTATATATCTTTTTCATGAAGCATATGGTAGGTGGCATTACTCAGCTAACAGATGTGCCTTTATGAGGCCTACAATTTCTACTGCGCATGCAGGGACTTGTAGTATATAAACAGAGGTTGGTAACAATTGATAAGGTCATTATGCTGGCTATTTTTGTTGCATGTGTCAGCAAACTCTGAGACTAAGAGCCTACATCAATATATCTGACAAAACCCACATTTTTATGTGCTGCTTATTGTAGATGGGCTGTTAAGATTATTTGACTTATTAGCTTTTTATGGGCCCTCTGCTATACTAGTATGATGGGTACCTTGACAGTCCCTTTCATTAATATCCCATAATAGAGTATTTATGATACCACCATTGACTTGTAAAGACATATTTTACATGCATGCATACTAAGCCAAAAAGCTGGATAAGACATGACTTTAGTGTAAGGGAGTAATAAAAAGGGCTGGTTACCGTTGCAATAAGGTGACTGTGACCACACTAGCTAGAATGAGGGTCCACTTAAAAAAATTTAAAAAGCCTGCAAAATTATTGGTCTTCCTTTGCAACCAAATAAAAGAAATATTGTGTCACTGGGTGATATAGACCTTTCAAGTATTGTTTTATGTTCTGAAACATTGATTTGAGGGGGCTCTTGATGACACAATTTGATTAGTCCCGGCAGACTCGAGTCTCTTTCCTGCAAATGACAGTGAAGGCAAACGCAGCCAATCAGTTGTGAGGTCTGAAAAATCCCCTTTCTGTACTTTTAAATACAAAGGCACACGGCATGCACTAGATAAAACCTGTGTTATTTTTGGGTGTGCCAAAATGAACTACTTTAACCTGTTACCAGGAGAATAAGAAGGAAGTTCTTTAGAATACATAGAATACATAGAATAAACCAGGTTGGAAGAGACCTTCAAGATCATCGTGTCCAACCCATCAACCAATCCAACACCACCCAAACATCTAACCCACGGCACCAAGCACCCCATCAAGTCCTCTCCTGAAAACCTCCAATGATGGCAACTCCACCACCTCCCCAGGCAGCCCATTCCAATGTGCAATCACTCTTTCTGTATAGAACTTTTTCTTAACATCTAGCCTGAACCTCCCCTGGCGCAGCATGAGACCGTGTCCTTTAACAAGAATGAAAATGCTGCTGGGCAACCTTTTGCTCTGCTTTACATCACAGAATGCCAGGATGGAAGAAACCCCAGGGATCATTTGAAATCATTGGAGTGGGTGCAAAACAAGCAATGGCTTTTGCCTTTGTATATTTAATAATTGTATAACTGAGTTGTGATTCAGTATATCAACCTCTATCCATGTTTTGTGTTATTGTTTTTTCCACCCAAATGCAGCAAAGTGTGCTAAGAAAGTGGTAAGCACACTCAGATATCCCATCATACTGTTTGCACTCTCCAGCTGATCATATGATTAGGTAGTTGTGGACCTTGGTCCTTTTAGCAAAACACAGTGGAAAATGCAAACAGATCATTCTGTATTTGCCAGTTACTTTCCACTGATGTTAACTGATGTCCTTCCTTGCTTGCCTAATTTTGAGTTTTGTGCAATGATGCACATCTTCAGTCATCAAGGCAAAAAATCTGAGTCAGATTACATACATTCACCCGAGACAACAGGCAAGTGTGACCTGAGCCAGAAGACCCCTCCTGTCCTCAGGGCAAACCTACTATGACCAAATGAACACAGTTTGGCTTTGAGAGAAAGGATGAGCAGCACAGTGTGACAATATTTCAGCTCCTTGTCACACCAAAGGGCTGAAACAAACACCTTTCAGATTGCTAATATTGTGAATCCCATCACCTGTTTGTATAATATATACAAGATTTTCAGCATTAATTATCTACAGTGCAATTTGACTCCCTTAGTAAAAGTGTTGTTAGATCTAGCTGAAGCCATCATCAGAAAACAAAATTTCTCTGTCCCAGAACTGATCACAGACAGATTTAGATTCCTCAGGAGAATGGGTAAAAGTCAATGTAGACATTAGAGGATTACAAAGTAGTTTAGGGTGAAGGCAGGGTGGTATCCATAGAGGATCTGGCAAAAGAGGAAGAGTGAGAATGTTCCAGTAATGGGAGCAGTGAGGCAGGAGAAGAATGGCAAAGTTTGGTGACGATTTCATTACTTTGTTCCTCTCCTAGCCCATTATCTGTCATTCCCTCCATTCCCCACTTTCATTTAGGTACCAGGACTTACAGCCCTTTTCCTTTCTCCATGGACAGTTATCTGCAACCACTGTCTTTAGATAAATATTTCCCTCTCACTTGTGCCCCAGTGTAACCTCCTTGCCTACTAGGCTGCTGAGAAAAGAGCCTGGAGCAAATACTAAGTCAGGGATGAGTAAAGAAATGGATGGAGTGACAAAAGAATCATAGTACCATACAATGTTTTAGATTGGAAGGGACCTCTAAAGGTCATCTAATCCAACACCCAAAGAGAGTCACCTCTAGTGCTAGACTTTCTATTTCCACCAAACTCTGCTAATAATCCGCCTCTGCAGTAGTCTGTGGGTACACATCTAGGGACATGTGCACATTCCAGGCTCTTTTTGTGTGTTAGCAGAAGAAAGAGAAGTAATGGAAAGAGAAGGAGAGCCCTTGGTATCTACCTTTCCATCCACTTTGTGCTGCTCCACATATTTTGCCTCTTCCTAGAGCTGGCCAGGGCTCTTATCCGTCCAAAAGATCAAGCTTACAAATAAGTATCAATCAGTCAGCTGAAGACTTGGCATTCTTACAATCACCTACAAATATATCACATTCATGTGGGAGGAATGTCTTTGCTATTACATCAGAAGGGCTGCTGTATTTTTCAAGGCACTTCTCATGAAAGTCATATTGTGGTTTCACCAATTTACTAGCTGAACAGTCTCTATTAGCTGTGAACAGCCTCTATTAATAAAATTAAAACAAAAGGATTTTTACTCCCTCTGATATTATAGCACTCATCTTATAAATGAGACTACAAAGAACCTGTATGCTAAGTTTTAAACTTTTCTGCATTAGTGTACTAATCATGCACACAGTCAGTTTTGATCATTTGCCTTCATTCCTTATCCCTATAGGAACTGAATTTTAATTTAAAAGAATATCTAGCACCTCTCTGAGCAATCTATGAATTCCCACTCAACCCTCACAGTACAAAAAAGGTTCAGGTGGAATCTCCTGTGTTTCACTTTTTGCCCCTTGTCTGATCACTGAACACCACTGGTAAGAGACTGGTTTCATTCTTTTTGCACCCTCCCTTCAGGTGTTCATACACATTGATGAGATCCCACCTGGTACTTTTCTTCAGGCCAAGTAGGCCCACATTTCTCAACCTTTCTTCATAGCAGAGATACTCCTGTCCTGATGGATGGAAGGTGATCATAAGCCAGCAATGTGCTCTTGTGGCCAGGAAGGCCAATGCCATTCTGGTGGGGATTAGAAGGGGTGTGACCGAGAGAGAGGGGTTGTTCTCCCCCTCTACTCTGCACTGTGAGGCCACATCTGGAATATTGTGTGCAGTTCTGGGCCCCTCAGTTCAAAAAAGACAGTGAGCTGCTGGAAAGAGTCAATCACAGAGCCATGAAGATGATTAAGGGAATGGAACATCTTCCATACGAGGAGGACTGAGGGAGCTGGGGCTCTTTAGCTTAGAGAAGAGGAGACTGAGAGGTGGCCTCATCAATGTTTATGAATATGTAAAGGGTGAGTCCTGAGAGGATGGAGCTGGGCTCTGCTCGGTAATGCCCAATGACAGGACAAGGGGCAAAGCAGGATCACTTCGGGTAGTTTGCACAGGAATGTATCCAGGCGGGTTTCTGAAAGTCTCCAGAGAATGAGACTCCACAGCCTCCCTGGGCAGCCTCTTCCAGTGCTCCGTCACCCTCACTGTAAAGAAGTTTCTCCTCATATTTCTTGTCTTATTACTGCACACTACCAAAAAGAGATTGGCCCCCTCCACTTGACACCCACCCCTCAGATATTTATACACATTGATGAGATCCTCTGTCAGTCTTCTCAAGACTAAACAGCCCCAGATCTCTCAGTCTCTCTTCAAAGGAGAGATACTCAAGGTCCCTAATCATCCTCATGGCTCTCTGATGGATTCTCTCCAGCAGGTCCCTGTCTCACTTGAGCTGGGGACCCTAAAACTAGGCACAGTATTCTAGGTGTGGTCTCACTAGGGCAGAGTGGAGGGGTAGAAGAACCTCCTTAGACCTGTTGGACACACTATTCTTGATGCACTCTCCTGGCCACAAAGGCACATTATTGTTCCATGGAGAACTTACTCTCCACCAGCACTCCAAGGTCTTTCTCTATGGAGCTGCTTTCCAGCAGGGCAGCCCCTAACCTGTACTGGTGCCTGTTGTTATTCCTCCCCAGATGCAGGATACTGCCTTTGTTCTTTTTGAACTTCATGAGGTTTGCCTGCACCCAGCTCTTCAGCCTGTCCAGATATTATTGGATGGCTGCACAGTCTGATGGGATGTCAGCCAACAGTCCTCCCCCCCCAGTTTTGTATCACTGCTGAGGGTACTCTCAATCCACTCATCCAGGTCGTTGATAAAGATACTGAACAAAACTGGACCCAGTACTGATCCCTGGGGAACACCACTGGTGACAGGCCTCCAAATTTACATGTCCAGAGAAGGGCAATGAGGCTGGTGAGAGGCCTCGAGCACAAGGTCTATGAGGAGAGGCTGAGGGAGCTGGGATTGTTTAGCCTGGAGAAGAGGAGGCCCAGGGGAGACCTTATTGCTTTCTACAACTACCTGAAGGGTGGTTGTAGCCAGGTGGGGGTTGGTGTCTTCTCCCAGGCAACCAGCACCAGAACAAGAGGACACAGTCCCAAGCTGCACCAGGGGAAGTTTAGGCTTGAGGCGAGGAGAAAGTTCTTCACTGAAAGAGTTGTTGGCCTTTGGAATGTGCCATTCTGGGAGATGGTGGAGTCACCGTCCCTGGAGGTGTTAAAAAAGAGATTGCACCTGCACTTGGTCCATGGTTCAGTAGTCATGAGGTGTTGGGTGACAGGTTGGGCTTGATGATCTTTGAGGTCTCTTCCAATCTTATTGATTCTGTGATTCTGTGATTCTATTATTCTAAGCTGACTCTGTGCCACCAATGACAACCCTCTGAACTCCATTATTGAGCCAGTTTGCAACCCACCTCGCAGTGTTGATAAAAGGATAAAAAAATTGATAAAAAGCATTGATAAAAAGATTGTAAACAAAGTACCAGAATATTTTAGCATATGATAAACTACTCAAATTTGTCATTTGAGTGCAGGATAGACTTTTGTCTCAGTTTTACTTCTTTTGTTTAGCTTGGTCTCTAGAGAAACAGTATATACAATATTTACATTTATCAGTAGACTCACCAACTATCCAGTCTCAACCAAATTTGACAAACATCAGATTAGAATTAGAATTAGAAAGAGGATTAGAATTAGGATTAGAATTAGAATTAAAATTAGAATTAGAATTAACCAGGTTGGAAAGGACCTTTGAGATCATCAAGTCCAACCTATCATCCAACACTATCTATTCAACTAAACCATGGCACCAAGCTCCCCATCCAGTCTCTTCTTAAACACCTCCAGTGATGGTGACTCCACCTCATCCCTGGGCAGTCCATTCCAATGGCCAATCACTCTTTCTGGGAAGAACTTCTTCCTAATATCCAGTCTAAACTTCCCCTGGTGCAGCTTGAGACTGTGTCCTCTTGTTCTGGTGCTGGTTTGCTCCAAACCCCTCACCAGCTTTGTTGCCCTTCTCTGGACACGTTCCAGCAACTCAACATCTTTCCTAAACTGAGGAGCCCAGAACTGGACAAAGGACTCAAGGTGTGGCCTAACCAGTGCTGAGCACAGGGGCAGAATGACCTCCCCACTCCTGCTGGCCACACTGTTCTTGATACAGCCTACTATCAAGCAGTAAAAGATACATGCACTGGTTTAGTGTTTTTTTATAAGCAGTGAGAGTTCTCATCACCAAATTATAGCACCTCTCTCTTTTCTTCTGACTCTCCTGATCCCATGACAGAAACAGGAGAGATGCCATTGAGAGTGATTGTTCACTGGAACAGGCTCCTTGGGCAAGTGATCATGGCACTAATCCTGTCAGAATTCAAAGAACATTTGAACAATGTTCTTAGTCATTGTTACAGTTTAAAGGCTATGCTTAATTGTAAGTAAGAATTAGATTTTTCCAGAGAATTCAGTCCAGGGCCTGGACCAATTTTTCTAAGAGGCTGAGCAGGTAAGAGAGTTAAGTTTATTTCATTTAATTGTTTCTGCAAATTTCTATGTAGTTTAAGAACACAGAGTGCCGTTTCTGCTGCTGACTTGCTTGTTCCTCTCTTTTCTCTGACCTTGGTTGTTTGGCCTGATCATTCTTGTTTAAGCTATGGTAAGAACTGACTGACATAATTTCTTAGCCCTCTGGGCTGCCAAGGGCAGTGTGCATCTGTACAAGGTGGGTATTCTGACATTGTTGAACTGTAAATATATGTAAACATACCTTGTATATGTTTCTTGCCTTTTATACTTTTATAATTGTTCTAATTTTGTAAATATAATTTCTTTTTTCTTCCAAGTTCTGAGTTAGTGTGGTAAATTTACTACAGGGAGTAAATTTCCAATTTGTTGGGGTACAAATCCAAACCACAACATTCATATGTTTTAATGTTAGGTAGTCTTGCGAGGAACAGGAAGTTGGACTTGATGATCCTTATGGGTCCCTTGAGCTTGAGACATTCTCTGATTCTCTGACAAATACCCTTCAGCCTTGTAGTTATGTTGCTTTGCAGAGATAAGTGTGAATGTGTTCGAATTAAGTTTTCTCCACTCAGCAGGGTGAAAACTCTGCATAAAAACACAGTATGAAAGACAGTTGAGTGTGCCCTTCTGACCCCATTTTACAGAGAAAACTCACCTCCAACTGCATTCTGTCAAAGGACAAAGCTTTTTTGATAGATAAGGAAGACTGAACTCGTATCTAAGTATGTTCTTTTCAGAAACATTACTACCTCTTTCTCTGCTTCTTTTGCAAGTTAGCTGGCAGAGATATTTCAGCTTTCTAAGACTGTTGGCATCAGAAACTTGTAGGCCAGGTAGGGAAGCATCCAAGACTCAGTGACTATTAAATTAGTTGCTTTTGAGATGGTATGTTTGGATTTCCATATTTGCAGCCTGTTCCTTTATACAACCACTAGTGCAAATTGGCAAACTAAAATACTTGACTGTGGTGGGTTAAAGTTTTCCAATCATATTAACTAAGCATGACCAGCTCAGTTGGAAGCAAATGGAAGCTGTATTTACAAGCAATAACAGCATTCTACAATGCAATGCAATATGTACAAATATATGTACAAAATATACAGTATTTACAATATTATACAGGTATTAACAATCAGAAAATAGCACAGGAACCCCACTAGTCAAAATGACCAGAACTGCTCCATTCCCTCCACCCCCACCCCCCAAACCTCCCAAACTCCCTTGTACCAAAAGAGAGACAGAAGCTGGAAGAAAAGCAGTGTTAATCTTACACATACATAGAATACATAGAATAAACCAGGTTGGAAGAGACCTTCAAGATCATCGTGTCCAACCGATCAACCAATCCAACCCACCTAAACAACTAGCCCATGGCACCAAGCACCCCATCAAGTCTTCTCCTGAAATCCTCCAATGACGGCAACTCCACCACCTCCCCAGGCAGCCCATTCCAATGGGCAATCACTCTCTCTGTATAGAACTTTTTCCTAACATCCAACCTATCTGTTTCTCAAGGCCAGCCAGAAGTGATTATGTTCTCCCCAGCAAAGCAGAACAGCTAAGCAGCTAGAGAAAAAGAAAAGGAACGAGAATGAAGTGCAATGTGAAAGATTGTTAGGGTACATCTAGGCCCATCCCACACATTCTGGCCAATGAAATTAATTTAGAATAATCTTTTGTTTTCCTTTTACACCCAATAGTGAATTATTTCTATTTTTCTACTTTTCTGCTTGAAATCTGCAGCTAATTTTTAAAGGCATAGCCTAAAACTGCCACATTGTCTTTTTTTAACAATACCTGATTATTTTCCTAAATTACAGCATTCATCATATGCAACCACCTACCAGGTTCTGAAAGCCTTATTCACTCAGGTAACTATTGCAGAGTGCAAACACGGATTCTCTGAGCAAGTTAAAGGGGCTTGAAATCCGTGTGATTGAAAATGTGTGGCTTTGGAAAAGGAACTGTAACTTTTATGTTTATTTTCACACAAAAGACGTTGAACTTCTGTAGAGTAATGGATTTTATGAGTAAGCAGTGGGATTCGCATAACTTGTTAGTGATACAAAATTATTATATTGGATCACTCTTCAAAGATTGCTAAAGGGATATTTTTCAGAGTAGTCTGGTCTTGCAGTCTATTTTCAGTTTGCTGTTGAGATGCTGCCACTTTTCCATCTGCTGTGCCACATTATCAGCAAGTCTTCCATGTAGCTAGTTATACAATGCTTACAGTGGTGAGAGTAATAGGAGTCTGAACCAGAGAAGCATTTTGGGTTTCTAAATAAACAGTAAAAGTTAAAAGTAAAAAGTAAAAGTATCCCTTCAAGGTGTACTTTCATCAGGCATCTCATCATCATGTCCCAGGTGAGGGATTCTGGTCTCAAGGGAGACCAGAAATGGAGGGTTTTATTTAACTTACAAGGGAAACACAATTATCAGGTTCAGACATAATTGCTACCACACCACAGTAAAACATGAACAGAACTGTAAATGGAGAGATTTGTCATTGGACTGAATCAAAACCATGAGATTTTTTTTCCAGTGGTTCTAGTTCTCAATTCAGGACTTAATTGTTAAGGAGGTTAATAAAATACCTAATAATTAATTATATAATTCCATAACACAAATTCTTCACAGAAAGAGTGATTGGCCATTGGAATGTGCTGCCCAGGGAGGTGGTGGAGTCACCATCACTGGAAGTGTTTAAAACAAGACTGGAAGAGGCACTTGGTACCATGGCTTGGTTGATTAGACGGTGTTGGGTGATAGGCTGGACTGATGACCTCAGAGGTCTTTTCCAACCTGGCTAATTCTATTCTATTCTATTCTATTCTATTCTATTCTATTCTATTCTATTCTATTCTATTCTATTCTATTCTAACATTTTATATCTGTCATGCAGAAATTAACTAAAATTAAGTAATTTAGGAAATACTCCAACTGCATCAAGTATAACACATACCAAGTTTTATTTGAAGTGCTCAGGAGGAGCTGTAGCTTGAAAATAAGACTAAACACTAACACAGCATAAAATATTAAGGCTGTATAATTCAAAGCTGAATCACTGATACAGCACATTATAAAGATAAATTTTAAGCCAGTGCATGTCACTGAGTTTCTCTTGTGGTATACTAAATACTGAGTTTGCAATAGATGCAATGCTAGCATAGTATTTTAAGTTTCCTATGCCTATTTTGAGGAAAATAAATGAAAATTAGCTATCTAGTATGTTTAGGAGATGCCTCTATAGTTATCATAATGTGAAGTCACAGTGAATAGAGAAAGATACTTTCCTAATGCTATACTTATCATAGCTGGATTTATAGTAATTACCTGTGATCTCTACAGAGAATTCAAGACACTTTACAAATTTATGTACCAACATCTTCCCCAATTAGGAGGTGAGGTTATTGCATTGCTAATAAGAAAATATTCTAAATATTGTAAAAACCCCTGTGGTTTAATCTTGAATGTTGCTTAACTATGTAATAAAAGGTTACTGTATTTGGTTGGAATTATGCAATTTGAATTAACATGATTCAAAACATAAGCATTGATGCCAAAATCAAGAGCATACTTACTAATACGCAACTAATGCATAGTGATCACATTCTTTGTACAAATTTGTATTCAAAGTTCAGCCAATGATAAGACACCAGCCCTGGGAATACAATACAAGTTTTCTGAATGCCAATGCTGTGCAAAAAGTTTGTGCTGCAATGGCTCTAAATGACAAACAGACCTTTCCCCCTTGGGAGTCATCTTTCACACATTACTGTGGCTGTCACATTAATAGATACATTTAAAAAATATATTTTTCCTAAGAATTATTAAAATTATGTTAGACTGGGAAAGTTCCAGAATGTCTCTGATCATTCATTTTATGCATGTAAAAGCTTGTTGCAGCCTATAGAATTAATGTACATCTTTTATGTACAACAATTAGTAATAAAATCTATTTCTCTGCTATTGGTTCAAGTGGAGAGATTCTGTGGTCAGTGTCTGAGAATGATGAAAAAACAACCACAGCACAGGGGAGAAAAGCAATAAGTGGAACTTTCTTCCAGGCTTTCTGGCCATTAATAATTGAAAACTTTTACAATGATCAGGGCCTGACTACTAGAACAGATTTTGAAAAATAAGCTGTTGCATTATTTTCCCACTAACCATCCCTGCACACTTGGTTAATGACTGACAGTGTCTGTCACCTATGCTGCTCAGATGTTGCAATGAAGCGCATGTTTCTTATAGCTTCTTACGGCCTTGAGTCCAGGCAAATGTTGAAGTCTTGTGCTATCACATCTCTGTGAAGAAAATATTTGTACCTTGGGGAAGAAAGATGGCTTGATTTGAAGTACCTCTCAACAGGTACTAGAACTTGATTGAAATCATATAGCTTTGTATTAAAGTGACTGTTTAAAACACAGCAAGCATGGCTACAGTGTAATTACAGTCAAGTCTGCCTGTATTCTGATGCAGACAATTCAGCGAAGCAATTTTCACCTGAGAGTAGTCTGAATGTGGCTTTGTGATACTTCAGATACTTCCAAAGTGATTTCCTGTGTTTCACAATACAGGCTTTTTACAGCACTCACAAATTCTTTTCTGTATTACAGCTTTCTCTCTCTTGTCTAGACGGCATGTGAGTGTCCTTTTTATTTGCCTTCTGTTTTGGTTCAAGGGAGAATTTTTCACCAGTTCTCACTGAATTATGAAAATATGCATCATTTTCTTTTATATTTTGCAAGGGTAAAAAATCAATACAATCATAATTTCTCCTCTTCAGCCTCTTCTTTTCACCCCCCCCCCCCCCCCGGGCTTATAGATAGACTCTCTCTCCTTTCAGATGGGTATTCCTGCCACAGAATCATAGGGTTTGGGTTGAAAAGGACCTTAAAGATCTATTTCTAACCCTCCTGTCTTGGACCACATTGCTCAGAACCTCACCCAGTCTTGCACTGAACACTTCCAGGGAGGGGACATCCACAAGCTCTATATGTATTTTCAGTTTGAAGCCATTAAAGCCCCTTGTCCTATTACTGCATGCCTTTGGAAAGTTCCTTTTCATAATTCCTGTTCACCCCCTTTAAGTACTCTAAAGCTACTATAAGATCCCTCTTTTATCCATGGCTCCTAATACAACATTTTCTACTTAGGTTCTCTGATGGTTCTTATCACAAAAGTTACAAAATGCTTTGTAACATTAGCCTTCTCTTATCCAGGCTAAACAACCCCAACTCTCTCAACCTGTCTTCATAGAAGAGATATTTCAGCCCTCTGACAATCTTCATGAACCCCCTTTGAAGTGTCACCTGTCTCCTTTCTTCTGGAATTCAGGCCTTAATTAGCTAATTTAACTAGACATCTCCAAAACCCCATTCGCCCATCTCCATCAGTGGAGGTTTGAATAGGGAAAGACAAAGGCATGAAATTGCCTTCCAAGGTGCGAAATAGCCTTTCCCTTTGCCTGGGGATAGGTAATTAGCACCCATTCTTCCCACCAGGGCAGAGGTTCCTTCCCTCTGGGGGAAGTTCACTGGATTTGGGAGCTATGATTAGCAGGGTACTTCAGGCCCATTATACATTGGCCTTGGACACATTGTCTAGAAACGTCTTAAATAGAGTGGCCAGAAAGTGGTCAGGGCTCCTGCTCTCACTCCTGCTCTCTCGCTCTTGCCTTCATCTTGCTCACTCCACTCAGACCTGGCTTCTCCCTGCCTGCCTGCCTGCTGCAGAGTGACCCTGCCTGCCTAGGGGTCCTGCTTCCTGCCTGCCATGGAGCAACCTTGACTTCCATGAAGCAACCCTGCCTTCCATGAAGCAACCCTGCCTTCCATGAATCTGCGGCTTTCTAGCACTGTTCAGACACTGCTGCTGCTCATGAGTTTTCCCTCGTAGCAGCTGTGTCTACGGACACAGTGGTGGTCCTTTTCCTTTGGATCGTGCTGCATTATCCACAAACTGGATTATAAAACCTGGAGTTCCTGGAGCCTGCCACTGCTACTGGACCCTGACACTGATCCTCCTGGAGGCAATACTGACTCAGAAGAATAGTGAAGAGGTGATTTGAAACAGTCAGCATGGCTTCACCAAGGGCAAATCCTGCCTGACAAACCTGGTGGCTTTCTATGAACAGGTGACAACATTAATAGATGAGGGGTGAGCAACTGATGTCATTTACCCGGACCTGAGCAAAGCCTTCGACACTGTCCCGCACCACATCCTGATCTCCAAACTAGTGAAACATGTGTTTGATGGGTGGACCACTAGATGGATAAAGAACTGGCTTGATGGCCTCACCCAAAGAGTGGCTGTCAATGGGTCCATGTCCAAGTGGAGGCCAGTGACAAGTGGAGTCCCTCAGGGATCAGTACTGGGACCAGTCTTGTTTAACATCTTTGTCGGTGACATGGACAGTGGCATTGAGTGCACCCTCAGCAAGTTTGCTGATGACACCCAGCTGTGTGGTTCAGCAGACATGCTGGAGGGAAGGGATGCCATCCAGAGGGACCTCGACAGGCTGGAGAGGTGGACACAAGCCAACCTCATGAGGTTCAACAAGACCAAGTGCAGCGTCCTGCATCTGGGTCAAGGCAATCCCAGGCACAAATACAGGCTGGGCAGTGACTGGCTGGAAAGCAGCCCTGAGGGGAGAGACTTGGGGGTACTGGTGGATGAGAAGCTCAACATGAGCTCTCAATGTGCACTTGCAGCCCAGAAAGCCAATCAGATCCTGGGCTACATCAAGTGAAGCATAGCCATGAGGTCGAGGGAGGCAATTCTCCCCCTCTACTCCGCTCTGGTTGGACCCCACCTGGAGTACTTGGTCCAGTTCTGGAGCCCCTATTACAAGAGGGATCTGGACATGCTGGAATGTGTCCAGAGAAGGGCCACGAGGATGATCAGAGGGCTGGAGCACCTCTCCTATGAGGACAGGAATTGGGGCTGTTCAGTCTGGAGAAAAGAAGGCTCCGAGGTGACCTAATTGTGGCCTTCCAGTATCTGAAGGGGGCCTACAAGAAGGCTGGGGAGGGACTTCTCAGGATATCAGGTAGTGATAGGACTAGGGGGAGTGGAATGAAGCTGGAGGTGGGGAGATTCAGGCTGGACATGAGGAGGAAGTTCTTCCCCATGAGAGTGGTGAAGCCCTGGAATGGGTTGTCCAGGGAGGTGGTTGAGGCCCCATCCCTGGAGATGTTTTAAGACCAGGCTGGATGAAGCTCTGGCCAGCCTGAGCTAGTGTGGGGTGTCCCTGCCCATGGCAGGGGGTGTGGAACTAGAAGATCCTTGTGGTCCCTTCCAACCCTGACTGATACTATGATACCATGATACTATGACAAGAGACCTAGGGACTGACACCAAATTCCTGCTCTGTCCCCGTGAGTACAACCTGCTGTTCTCATCAGCTTTCCCTAAAGTTCCTGGCTTGTCTCTGATTATAAGTGGGTAAAGCTACTTTGTGGCTTAGAGTTTTCCATTTTCTGAATTCTCTGAATTGTACTAAAGTTGCCCATAAACATCCTGGTAGAATTCACAACTAAATAGAACCTGCAAATAATTTAATAAGTGTTATGCATAATTGGGGGGTGGGGTATTTGGGAAAAATAAAGATTACTATATTTTTGTAATTCTTGCCTCATTAATTTAACCCCTATCAAATCAACATCTTAAACATATTAATAACCTAGTCATTATATGTCTATTCTATGGAGTAACAGAGATCTTTAGAAGATGATCAAGACCATATCTGAACACAAAATTTTATTAAAACCCTATTTTTAATTTTAAAGGTCTCTCTTCCCTGACTTTTAGGTTGAGTGACACCAGGTGGTGGGTTGAAGTTTCCCATTCACATTAACTAAGCTTGACTAACTCAGCTGGAAGCAAATGGAAGCTGCATTTACAAGCAAAAACTACACTCTGCAATGAATGCATCCCAAAACCTCCTTTTCCCCTTGTAACAGAAGAAAAGAGGAGTTCAGAGGAAGGAATGTTAGTTTAAAGAAGCAATGTTGGTGTTCTTATCTTTTCTCAAGGCCAGCCAGAAGCAGTTAGTGTCTCCCCAGCAGAACATCTAAGCTAGAGAAAAAGAAAGGGAGTGGAAATGGAAGTGAAATGTGAAAGATTGTTAGGGTACATCTGCATCCATCCCGTGTCCAATGAATTTGTTTAGAATAATCTTTTGTTTTCCTTTTTGCACCCAATAGTAATTTATTTATATTTTTCTACTTTTCTGCTTGAAATCTGAAGCTAATTTTAAAGGCATAGCCTAAAACTGCCACAAACCATCTCTTATTTTTGTTACATAGGTTTAATGGTACACTTTGTATAAAATATGTGACTCTTTTTTTTTTTGCCCCAAAACTTTACATATGTGGTTTGGTGGGTGAAGTTGGAACACCATATATTCCTGTAATCTGTCCCTCTCTGACAGCTTTGTTTCTTTATTCAGTGTCTGCGCTGGTGCTGACAGAGGTGTCAGAAGTAGTTGCCTATCATACGTGTGGGTTTGTCACTCATATGACTCAGTTTTTATCACAGCTCTGGATCATTCCTAAAGATAGTACTAACTGCTTTGTTTTTAATTATGAAGCCGCTCTTTGTGTTTCTCAGTGTGGTCAGCTGTGTAGCCATTCACAGAACTGTTTTGTTTGAAATTTAGAATTTGAATATTGAAATGATCTTTTCTCTGAATTTATCTATGAAGTTTTGATAAGTGCTTCAGTAGCCTAAATTTGAATTGTTCATCTGGTTCACAGGTATCATGTCCATCCCAGGGATAGCCCATGTTTTAGCACATCTTGTCACAAAGCATGTTTTCGTACCCAAAGTGTCAGAAACAAAATAAAGGCTATGAGACTTAAAGAGAAATATAGCTTAGTTTGAAGAGAAAGTTAAAGAGAGATATTTTTTTCAACTGGATCCTAATTGCATGTCAAATAGAAACAAATCTTAGGTATTTCCTTGGGAGTACAAGGCTGTCTGAGGAACTGAGCTCAAGCTTCAAATTAAACATAAAGTCTTGTCAAAGTGTCATAAAGTTTTTGTGGGGTTTGTGTTGTTATTGTTTGCTTGTTTGCTTTTCTTTTCTGGTGGTGTGCTTTTTTATTGGTTGCTTAGTTGGGTTGAGCTGGTTTGGTTTGGATTTTTTGTCTTCTGGCTTTTTTGAATGAGCTATTTAAAAAGCGAGATGGAACAATCCTGACATTTTTGCTTCTTTTGACATTTGCTACTACCCAGTACAAAAGAATAGAATAGAGTAGACTAGACTAGACTAGAATAGAATAGAATAGACCAGGTTGGAAGAGACCTTCAAGATCATCACGTCCAACCTATCAACTAATCCAACCCACCTAATCAATTAAACCATGCACCCAAGCACCCTATCAAGTCTCCTCCTGAACACCTCCAATGATGGTGACTCCACCACCTCCCTGAGCAGCCCATTCCAATGGGCAATCACTCTCTCTGTGTAGAATTTCTTCCTAACCTCCAGCCTAAACCTCCCCTGGCGCAGCCTGAGACTGTGTCCTCTTGCTCTAGTGCTGGTTGCCTGGAAGAAGAGAACAACCTCTGCCTGTCTACAACCTCCCTTCAGGTAGTTGTAGAGAGCAATAAGGTCTCCCCTGAGTCTCCTCTTCTCCAGGCTAAGCAACCCCAGCTCCCTCAGCCTCTCCTCACAGGGCTTGTGTTCCAAACCCCTCACCAACTTCGTTGTCCTTCTCTGGACATGTTCCATCCTTCCTAAACTGAGGGGCCCAGAACTGGACAAAGAAAAGAAAAAGAAAGAAAAAAAAAAGAAAAAAAAAAGAGAAATATTCCTTTTATGCCTCATCTTAAACCTATTGTCAATGATAGGTTTGTCAGCACCCACAAAATTTCATCTAACTTCCATCACTTATTTTATGGTCTCGATCTCATTTAAAATGTTGTAGTTCCAATCTACTTGACATTTTAACCCGAGGCAACAATCAGAATATAATCTTCATATTTGAAATGACAGTTTTGTTGTGCTTTTATGTAATTCAAGAAAGTATATGTAGTATTGTGATAGCTACTATAGTATGGTATGGAATGGCATAGATTGTGTACCTATCTTTGGTAGACAATTTTCCTTGAACTTTAGAGTGGCTTAGTGCATAAGCTGTCCTTAAGTGAGTGCTTACAACCCCTGTGTAGAAACAGTGAAGAGAGATTGCGGTGTTTGAAGGTCTTGAGACCAGTGCCTAAAATCAGGCGTAATGTGAAATCGAGTAATTTAGATTTGATCCTACAGCGATGTGTGCCCTCCCCATGGCCTGGAATCGGTCTGGAAGCAAACTACCCTGATTGGCATGTTTAAGGGTCATCCTGACAAGGGTCAATTAATTTGCTGCATGTGAGAAATCGTTATATTTTGCTTTTGCAAGGGGAAGGTGGGTGCCAGCACTGCTGGGTTCTGTGGGGTTTGACCCTTAAGCTGATTGGCTGGCTGCAGTCTTGTGTTGTGCAGGATGCGTATTAGGAGAGAAATGGAGGGAGGGTGAGGCCTCAAGATGTCTGAGACTGGCCGGGTCAAGGGTGCAAACCATTATCCCAGGGAATGGGTGCAGGTGGGGGGAGCTTGGGGGGTGTAGGAGCCTGCTTGGGAAATATAAAGGGATTTGTGGAGATATTTATGAATATGTATGTTTGACATCTATATAAGCTCAAGTCATGCTGTTATGGCACGTCTGCTATGTGCCCAGTGCTGTTTTGCCTTTATTTTATAATAAACTGTTTGTATTTAAAATTTAGCAGTGAGCTCATTTCTCACATGCAGATGAGTACTGACAGAAATTTTAGCCTTCAAGATGCAAAATTATGATCATGTAATCCAAATACCAAAAATATTTTACTGTCTTCCACCACCCTCCCTTCAAAGCCCACTAAAAGTAGCCCTTAATTAATAATTCTGATAATATCAGATGTAGTTCATATATTTGTACAAAACTTCCTTGTCTTTTATAAGCTGACTTTTGTAATTCCATAATATTTGAGTAGAAAAAATATGACAGAAATTGCAAAAAGCTTACATAGAACAAAAATTATGACCTCTCAAATCCTCATAGCGCTTTCTGCTTAGGTTCTCTAATGATTCATACTTTGTAACGTTAGGCACTTACGCTGTAAATCAAGGCCCATGACTGATAGATATTGACTGTAATTTATAGGAGCAACAGAAATGTAATAACTAGTATCAACCAGTGCTCATGAACTGTTATTCCTGGCTAGCACACTTACAACCACCTGGATGATATTCATTGCTCTCCACCTCATTTTTGCCCTTTTATTGTCCTCCACCTTTTAAGTCCTAGCCAACAACTCCACTAATACAGCAACAAATTTACTGGCAAGCTCTGCAACAGCTGAGCCCATCCCAGTTGCTCTGTGCCAGTCAGCCAGCTGGTAAGCTGGGAATGATCTGAGAACTGGCTGCAGTGCTGTTTCACAGACCAAAATGAAACTGCAGTATCTGCTTTAGAGAGTGGGCTTTTTTTTAATGTCTTTGCTATAGCATTGTTTGCTGATCACATTTGTTGGCATAGAAATGTTAATAAGGTGGACAGGAAAGGGAAACACAAGGGAAGAAGTTATGGAACTGCACTTTGAGAGTAAGGAAGTATTAGTATTCTAACAAAATACACAATTCAGAATCAATGTAGACACTTAAAATATCATGTTTATTTCCATAGTTGATGTAATATCAATGACATTATTAAATTTAACTGCATGGGCAAATAAATTACTGACTCAGGTCTTGGTGTTATTGATTACTTTTGGTTCTACTACACAAATATTATTTATCTATCTCTCAATTCTTGTCTTAAAATCTCTGTTTTCTTACTGTTCCACTAAATTTCTATTCCACTACCTTTGTTCTAGTAAAGGTTTAGGAAAAGATGAAGTTATGGGTCAGCCTTATTCCACAGAAATGTCTTTTTCCAATCCTGGAAGCATTTGTTTCTCTTCAGGTCTGTTGGCATAGAGCTCTAGTGACATAACTAAAACTCTGAGAACGTCATTTTTATCTTAGCGCTTCAATTTATATTGTTTCAACACACCGAGCAATGCCCACTTTAAAAAATTATGAAATCATTTGAACCTGGTCTTCCCCAGCAAGATTACAGTCCAGTCATTCATCAGCCTTTCTTCTGCTTTAATACATGTTTGATTTCATTCTAAATATAGTGGAATACCTCTAACGATGTTGCACTCCTTGATGCTTGTTTAGGAGAAATTTGAAGACGAGCTTTTATGTACAATGTCTTTTTAGCGATAAAGTGGGCAGGTTAATGCAATACTGAAGGAAAGCCTTTCTAAGGGATGAGGCAAGAAACTTATGCCAGACACAAACTGCTAACACTAATTATTAACTGCACAGGTCCATATCAATTTTCTGACAAGTTCTTAATTTCATCACCAACCTCTAAAAAGATTTTTTGTCTCTACAAACAGGACATACCAAGAAAATGAGATACAATTGGAGAATGAGGTAAAGTATGCTTTAATATGCCTTGCTAACAGAGGGAACAAAACCAAAAGCAACCACAAAACATCCAATTAATTCATTTTTTTTAAAATTTAAGTTCATCAAAGTCACTGTTGTGAATACACAGTTCACAAAGACTTCAAAAGCTTCAGGAAACATGTCTCTCCAGTCCTCAAATAACTTGTTGTATCTTGATGATATATATATCATGAGGTATATATATCATGATATATATATATATCATATATATATCTTGATGATATACCTGTTAAATCCTGATGAATTTTGCAGAGGATAGGGCTCAGGTCAACCTCATGAGGTTCAAGAAGAGCAAGTGCAGGGTTCTGCACCTGGGCCAGAACAATCCTCACTATCAATACAGACTGGGGGATGAGGTATTAGAAAGCAGCCCTGAGTAAAAGGATTTGGGGGTGATGACGTACGAGAAGCTGGACATGAGCAGGCATTGTGTGCTTGCAGGCCAGAAGGCAAATCACATCCTGGGCTGCATTAAAAGATGCCTTGTCAGCAGATCCAGAGAGGATATTCTGCCACTTTACTCTGCTTTCGTGAGATCTCACTTGGAGTACTGTCTCCAGGTCTGGAACCCTCAATATAAGAAGGACATGGACCTGAAGGAGAGGGCCCAGAGGAGGGTCATGAAAATGGTCAGGGGGTTGGAGCACCTCTGCTACAAGGACAGGCTGAGGGAGCTGGGGTTGTGCAGCCTGGAGAAGACGAGGCTCCAGGGAGACCTAATAGCAGCCTTCCAGTACCTGAAGGGGGCCTACAGGAAGGATGGAGAGAGGCTGTTTACGAGGGCCTGCAGTGACAGGATGAGAGGCAATGGCTTCAAACTAGAGAAAGGCAGATTTAGATTGGGTATCAGGAAGTTCTTCACTATGAGGGTGGTGGAAGACTGGAACAGGTTGCCCAAGGAGGTGGTTGAGGCCCCTTGCCTGGAGATATTCAAGGTGAGGCTCGACAAGGCCCTGGGCAGCATGGTGTAGTTGGGGATGTCCCTGCTGTCTGTGGGGATGTTGGACAAGATGACCTTTGGGGGTCCCTTCTGGCCTGGATCATTCTGTGATTCTGTGATAGGTTGTGGTGGGTTGGGAGACCAATTCTCCCACCACAGGCAAAAGAAAGACTCAGACAAAATGGATTGCAAAAAATGGTGGAAAGTTTAAATGGAAAAAAAACAACAATGAAAGTTTTACAGAAAACCACAAGCACTGTGACAAAGAGAGACAGATCCCAGAACATACCCCAAAATGTCCCATCCCCCACCTGGGGGTACACCCAAAACCCCCCCGGGGCTCTTTCTTCCCCCCCAGCCCAGCCTTGGGCCTGGGCAGGCCCAAGGGAGGCAGCTCCTGCCACTTTTCCTAGGCAGCGTTGAGGGAGGAAAGCTGATTTTTCTACAGGCATCTTGTTAAGTGCATTAAAATTCAACCAGAAAGAATTTCAAATGTGTCTTGTATAAATTGTGATGTGAGACACAGAAATTGCCACCAAAATCATGGTGGCAGCCTGTACTCCTTGTAAGTCAGCAAGTCTCTGCATAGCTGTGTCTCGGGACTACTGGTGTGTAACTTGCTTGCTAAGAGCATAATTGCCATTAGAAATTCTGTACAGTAATGAATTTTCTTCAATAAATTACTGAAGTATCTACCATGGTCCCAGTATGATAATCACTGAATTGACTTTCACCTTGGTAGTACTCTTGGTATTTAAGCAGCATCAAGTTTTCTAAGCTCCAGAGAAGAAAAATAAACAAACAAAACCTCAAACCTAAACCCCAAATCACCAACCACTTTTGACCATCAGCCTGCTACCATAATCTCTATAAAAATGTGAGATTCTATTTGAAAGAAACAAAATCTGCTCTTATGTCCTCTGTGACCAGTATATGAAAACGAGGAAACTATAGCATTTTTAACAGCAGGGATTGTATAAAATATTGCATCTGCAGACCAAGTGCCACTGCTTTGTCCTGGGATTTCTGCCAAACTAGGAGGCTGTTCAGCTGTAATTAACATTTCTCATCCCAATATTCTTGTTGATGAGTCCCTACACAGTTTCAAGTACAGCTGCCTGCTACAGTAGTTCATTAGGAACCCAGAACCTCCGCTGACTCTCTTCCCTTCTGCTCTACTTATGGGCACTTTTCACTTCTTCAGAAGAATACATGGTTACCTTCCTGCCAAACTCTCTGAGGTAGCTCTGTCATCTCTTATTTGAAGATCTGCATATTGTTTTTGGCTTGAGCCATTCAAACTTTGTTGCCTTTAGGAAGTCTTTCATCTTTTATTCGGATCTGCTGGACTTCATTTCCTACTGGACTGATTCTACCTTGAGCTAGACAGCCTTCATCACTTGTTAAATTATTTGCCCTTTCCATTTGGTGTTTGGGTGACCTGGTGCAGGTGATCCTGCTCTGGCTAGGGGGGATTGGACTAGAAGATCTTTCGAGATCCCTTCCAGCCCCTATCATTCTATGACTAGATCAGATCCTAGCACATTTCAGCCTGGCTCTTCTAAAATTCCTTGGCATCTCTTCTCTCAGTCTCTTGAAAGCTTTGCTAAAACTAAATGGAAGGGTAAGCAATTACAAGCAACACAGAGATGTAAGTAACTTTTCTTGAGGATACATTATATAAATGGTCAGCATGAAACACTGTGGTAAGCAGCTAGCATAAGAAAATTGCTCAGGAAAATGGAGATGTAGGCTATTTTATTCTACAACTGTTAACTGAGAAA
Source organism: Dryobates pubescens (assembly GCF_014839835.1). NCBI lineage: Eukaryota > Metazoa > Chordata > Aves > Piciformes > Picidae > Dryobates > Dryobates pubescens. Next base: position 27,422,978 of record NC_071618.1, on the reverse strand, counting down.
TCTGAAAAAATGCACTGGAAAAGAACATCTTTTAAAATAAAATGGGTAGGTTCTGCTACATGTTATCTGTACTATATTATTCAACTTCTTGCTTCTGCCATAGTTGTTATTACTTAGTAATTGATCTAGCTAAGGATCAGAGTCTTTGCTTCTGCAACATCCCTCCTTTGAACAGCTGATCATCTAAGCATAGGTGACAGAAGCCTACAGCATGTAAAGGCAGGTTAAGGAACCAAAGAGATAAATCTGGGCAGTTTTACCAATCCCCTTCCTCACATGAGAGCAGTCTACATAGAAAATGGTTTTCTTACAATACTATAGTGAAAGATCAACCAGATGATGAAGTCTAGCAAACTTGGCTGATTAGCAGGGATAGTTGATCTCACAGCAATGAAGGAAAGAGAAGCAGCAAGGTAGGTGGAGCTAGGTCATATGTGCTCTTTAAAGCAGAGCACACATAGAATACATAGAATACATAGAATAAACCAGGTTGGAAGAGACCTTCAAGATCATCGCGTCCAACCCATCAACCAATCCAACACCACCTAAACAACTAACCCACAGCACCAAGCACCCCATCAAGTCTTCTCCTGAAAACCTCCAATGACGGCGACTCCACCACTTCCCTGGGCAGCCTGTTCCAATGGGCAATCACTCTCTCTGTATAGAACTTTTTCCTAACATCCAACCTAAACAAGACCTATGTACGTCATATAATATAAATCAGGAAGTCATGAAAGCAGGGAAATGAAGGAGTGAACTTAGTAGTGACTTGGGAGAAAGATATTTGCAACACTTTTCTGAATAGAACAAGAAAAGATCTGTTAAGGCCAAACAAAGATCCTGACGTTTCTGGCTGGCAGCAACATTGTCCTCCATTATTATGAAATGTTATACCCAACAATAAAAAAAAACCACAAAACTGGCAACAGATGAATAGCAATCCAAGTTGCAGAGTGACACTTTGACAAACATTGTTTCAGTGAACAACCCTGAGAAGCAGATAAGCAATTGCTTCTTAAGTATATTGCAAAGGAGGGCCAAGGAGATCTGACATTAAGGAAAAGGACAGAAACTAATGAGGAAACTTCCTGAATATAGATGACAGAAATGTAGACTCTATTCTCAGATGATTTAAACAGACTTGCTCTAATTTACCATGGTTATAATTAAGAATAGAATGCAGTCCAGTAAGGCCACATGGGTTTTAAACAGGCCCAGATCTTTAAGTGTGGATATATGAATTATTGCCTTAAGCTTTAATAGATTCTACTGTTGAATCAATGAAGTAAACCAAACCAACTTTTAAGTGCAATAACATGTATTAAATATTTATTTCTGCTCAAGTAATAATGTATCTCTCTGAAAAAAAAAATCTCCAAATATGAAGGAAGAAAAAGGGGTATGTCAAAGATCTGGTACCAAAGAGAATGAAATAACTGACTTTTATTATTAACTTCTCATGTTTTGGAACTGTAAGTGAAGAGAGCCTCATCAATCCAAAAGGATCTACTTGGACCCCCACATCCAAACAATGAGACTAGCTCAGAGAAGCATTGCTTAATAAGGACCTCACACAGAGCAATTAAATACAATGATTTAAAAAACATCTCAGCATTCCCAAATTCTCAATATTTTTTTGAAAAATAGACTTTCCAAAACTTTCTGATTCAAAGATAAAATGAAAAACAAAACAATATTGCTGCCAGAGACAAAGCGCTACGAGGATTTCCTGGTCAAAGATGTGAGCCAACCTGATTTTTAACCAACCGAGCAAGAGTGTACATCCAATGCACATCCAAAAAAGCAACCATTAGAATGTTTTTTAGAACAAGTGTTGTGGATGTTTCCATGATGCTGGAGAAGATGGAGACAGGGAAAAAAAAAAAAATCACAGAAAATCTCAGAAAAATATCTGATTGGCAGGTTTTATGCAAGAAATCCTTCCCCAGGAAATTACATAACTTCAACAGCATTAGTGAAAATTATGGATTTGCTAAAACTCCTTAGAATTCTGCAATATAGTCCATGTGCAGAGCCATAATGTGATCCTTGAACAATTTTGAGAACCACAGTTCCAGAGAATAGAATAGAATAGAATAGAATAGAATAGAATAGAATAGAATAGACCAGGTTGGAAGCAACCTTCAAGATCATTGTGTCCAACCTACCATCCAATGCCACTTAATCAATTAAACCATGCAATCAAGCACCCTATCAAGTCTCCTCCTGAACACCTCCAATGATGGTGACTCCACCACCTCGTCAGGCAGTCCATTCCAGTGGGCAATCACTCTCTCTGTGCAGAATTTCTTCCTAACATCCAGCCTAAACCTCCCCTGGCACAGCTTGAGACTGCGTCCTCTTGTTCTGGTGCTTGTTGCCTGGGAGAAGAGACCAACCTCTACCTGTCCACAACCTCCCTTCAGGTATTTGTAGAGAGCAATAAGGTCACCCCTGAGCCTCCTTGTCTCCAGGCTAAGCAACCCCAGCTCCCTCAGCCTCTCTTCCTAGGGCTTGTGTTCCAAGCCCCTCACCAACTTTGTTGCCCTTCTCTGGACACGTTCCAGCAAGTCAACATCCTTCCTAAACTGAGAGGCCCAGAACTGAGGTCTCCTGGAAAATTTTCCCACTTGCACAAAAATTATTTCAAGGAGTGATGCCACTCAATAGTCAAGAGAAAAAGCAGATTTATTTTTTTTTCTGCTATCAGTTTGCTTGAAATGATTCAACCCTGCTGAAAGCAATGAATATGAATCAGACATATTTATGAGGTAAGGACCTTACAGTGTCTGGAGTCATTGAGATCTTTCATTTTTCTTGTTCAAATCAAAGTACCTGTCATTCTCCTTTGAAGATCCTGCTGCTCATGTAGCACCCACTAGTCTCAGAGAAAAGGTTCTTTTCATAAAGAGCAATAACATTTTGTCATCCTATATCTGGTGTGACTATATCTGACAGTATAAATCTTGTTTAGAGTTCTGGTTTCTTTCAGACATCTGCTCTTTTTTTCTTTTTTGGACAAAAAAGTGAAGCATTAAGTCTTTCTTTTGAGGGCATGCTTGCATGAGGCACGTATCTTTAAATTGGTTAAAGCCTGAGCTAACTCCCAATAGCTGAGAAGACACTAATAATCTGACAAAGTTCCATCTGAAGTCATATCTGGTTTTTAAATAAACACATTCTTTCACAGATTTTCCACATGGAAAAATTCTTACCAAATGCTATTTAAAGTTCTTTAAAACAATGTAATGTATTGCAGTTGACCATTAAAACTTTCTTTAAAGTAAGGGAAAGGGGTCTGTAAAGGTTTATTCTGCTATGTACTTCAGCCTTTGCTATGGACATAAATGAAAGTGGTGTAATGCGCTGTGCTGCTTGAGTCTGTGAATATGTGCCTTTTCCTAATCTGAAAACACACAGAAGCCCTGAGACTGAGGAGAAAATATTCAGAGGTCTATAATAGACATTCCTCTCCATGAAAAGTTGAGAGATACATTCAACTTTATCAAATTTGAACATAAATATTTTCTACCACTGTTCCTTCAAGTAAAATGAAGGACTTATTTTCTTTGTCAAGAGTCCAGTGTGGAAACCAGGCGTAAAGGAAAGCCCAAGATTAATTTTTGTGTACCAGAGAGAAGCATGAGGGACCTGAAAGCCAGGCTTAATAGGTCAAAGTCTGCTGCTGCATCATGGAATAGTTTAGCACAGAAGACTTCACAAGCAGCAAGTGCACACAATACTAGAAAAGTCATACTATTATCTAGCAGACATTTGTCCTTTTTGCCATTACGGTTACCCTGCTACAGCTCTTAGTGGGGACTTTATTTATGCCTGTTAAAATGTGCACATCAAGTAGTTAAATAATACAGTACACCTTATACCAACACAGCTAGATCTGTGTATCTTTTAACCTTTCTACATAAGACTACCTCTGCTGATACTGAGCAATTTTATAGTACTATTACTGCACCCAGAAGGGTATGTTTTTATTATAAAACTAAGAACTTTTCAGGGGAGAAGACCGAAATCTATATTAAATGGACTGTCTTTTTACCAGCTGAACTAAACAGGACCTGGTAGTAAACACTGTGCTGCTGACTATCCACAGGGCTGAACTGTTGAATTGTTCTTGGCATGGTTTTGGTACAAACTGAATAAGCCTTTCTGCAGGCAATACCTGTGAGGCGTGCAACATGCCAGGGCCATTCCCTGTGTCAGGATAGTACTGAATCAGGTTTAGTTCCTTCCTTCTCAGATAGCTTTCCCAAGCTATTCCAGAAGATTGTACATCCTCAAAGCAACCTTGGTACCTTCACATCACAGACTAGGATATTCAACACCTGTCCTTAATCTAATGATATTTAATCAGCCACTACATAGCCCTTATATTACAGCAGCCTCTTTTATTACTTGAACTGAAAAATACACATTAAAAGCAAATAATTATGTGCTGGGTCCAGCTGTACACCACATGGGCCCTAGGGGAGACCTATGGCCAAGAGCTGTATAGATTGAACAGCAGCCAGGCAGTGCTCTTTGTCCTCAGGAAAAAAAAATAAAATAATGTTTGCCTTGTTTTAGTTAAGAACATAGACATAGCTTTACACTCACAAACAAGTACTCCAAGTGCCAGAGGGTGATTTAAACCCTCAGCTGCCAGTGTCTCCATAACAGGAAGAGGCAGCCTGAATTGCACCTCCTGACACCCAGCAAAATCATGAAATTGTTCCACAGAAGGAGCTGCCAAAATAAAGTAGCTTTCTCTTCTTTCAGCAAGATGGAACAAATGTTTTTGAGTCATGCTGTACATTTATTTAAGATACATAAACCAAATCAGTATGTTTATTTTCCCATGATTTTTGTGTGTCAGATGTAAAACATTTTTAATGGGTAATTACACAGAACCTCAGGAATTGGATGTGATCTCAAAAGACCATCTAGTCCAAACCCCCTGCCAGAGCTGATTTGTCAAGGGTAGGTCACACAGTAATGCATCCAGGTAGGTTTTGAAAGTCTTCACAGAAGGAGACTCTACTACCTCTCTGAGCAGCCTGCTGCAGTGCTCTGTCACCCTCAAATTTGATTAAAAGTTTTGACAAAAAATGCATACATGTAGTGTAACATCATTCAAAACTTAACACTGCACAATAAATTCCAGTTTTAGTTGAAATAGAAGTTAATTGCAATCAAATCCTTAATGCAAATAACTAATTAAAATTACTAAGCTCCATCTCTGTCCAATGGGAAAACCCCCATGTGCAAAATGAACTGTTAAGTGGCTATTTTCCTTTAAAATTTTGCGTTGAAAATCAAGGGGATGTCACTATAATAGATGTTGTATCTTACATGGAAAAAAATACATGTTTCATAAGAAGTCAGAAGCTCAGTTTGGGCTGACGCATGGACAGACAGACTGGTTGACATTTCTCTGTGCTTCTCTGGAATTCCATGTTAGGATCAAGAAAAAGTGTGGCTTTCTTCTGGAAGAAAGCAGGTAATGCTCCCCAGTCACCAGGATAAGATGATGGAGATGGCGGCACTTTATGTCCGTTTAACGTGCCTTGGGAGACTCTGTTATGTTGGAGGTCTTTGCACACCATTTTGGTGATGTGTGCCCTCGAGACAGTGTTAATCACGTATGCAAAATTTTGAGTAACATGTTGGCGACACAAGAGCCAAGTCCTTATTCTTCTGTAGTAATCACAAAGATCCTGCACTCCCATAACATCTGTTACAGGCACCCACTGCAGTGTACAGGCTCCTTATGTCCCACTAATCCTCCTTTTGTGGGGAATAAATTGAGGCGCAAAGAGGGTTCAGCTTTAAATCATGCACCCAATCCACATTAGAAATACAAATAAGAACCAGAAAGCGTGGCTACTTGTTTATATACTAAGGGGGGAAAGGGGAACTAAAGTGGAAAAAATTTAGTTTCTTTTCAAATAATTATCTGTCTCGAATGATTATATACAACTGGCTTTTTACATGAGGAATATTAGAACGATACAGGCAAAACACAGTCTCTTGTATTTGAGACACAATAGACCAGTGTTCATCTCTGCTAAACATTGTTTAGTGGGAGGCAATCTTGTTCCTCTTCCTCAGCTTCCCTGATTACAGTTTTGTACTAATTATTTCAGAAATCATATTCTTGAGCATATTCAATTATTCATGAGAAATATATTCAAATGTTGCATACATGTTCCTTCCTGAAATGGCAAGTGAGGTTTGTTTATAGCTGGACAGAAAGAGCAGTTCTTCTAGGTTAGGGGGAAAAAAAGGGAAGTCAATCATACTCAGTCTTAGAAAGAAAGGTAAAGCTTCTTTTGATGTTTTGACAGACAAACAATAGTTCTAGAAATGCTACAAAGCTAGAAACTGCCTCTAAGAAAAAGGAAGGAAAAAAAGATTCTATATGAGGTTTTGAAACAAAGAATACAACTTGTGTTTTACTGTTCTGCTATCTTGTTCGATCACTGTAAACAATTTTTCAAGACTGAATTCAAATATTACAAGTTCAGAGACAGATAACATACAAGATGAGATTAATGAGATTCACCTAATTGGAGGAGATAACATACTGAATAGATAGTTGTTTTACGGTAGTGCTGATAAACAAGATCAATAGTACAGCCAGAAAAGTGGAAAACTGGTATCATCATCGTTTATCTGCCATGTAATGTAAGTACCTGTCAACGTGTTATATCTTCAGAAGGGGAATGCTAATCCATTCCTACACCAAAACTGAGAAAATTCACTTCAGTGTAAAGTACAAATACTCTCTGTTTACTTACTAAAAGTGCTTTACTAAATCTTAATTTCCAGAAGTGGCAGAAACTAATGCATTTAAAATAAAGATGTAGAGAGAACAGCATCAAGGGTAAACACAAAGCATTTAAGGTAATTAAAGAGTAGGAACAGGAGAAAATTTAGTGGATGGAAGAAAGCACTGTAGCAAGTAAAAAAAAATAATTAAAAAATTAGACCAAGGAAGAATAATAAAAATTCTGGAAGAAAGTAAGCAATAGACAGAGGAGTAAGAAACAGTTTATCCTCTTAAGTATGATGGTTTGTAACTGGAGTCAATGGATTAAAAAGAATAGTATTAGACATTAAATAAACCCTTTGGGTTCTTTTAAGGAATGGAGGTGGAGATTTACTCAAACTGGGGATCAAAATCAGAGGGATACCAGACAAGGAATAGACAAGGAATCAGAAAACACAGATAATGTTGGAACTGTTAAGAAGTAGATCAGAAAATCTTAGACATAAAAGAACACATCTCAACAATGTTCTGTGTGCTAAAGTGTATAGATGAATTAAGAGAAAGCTGTTTTGATAGCAGTTTCAGTGACATAATAGCAGAGAGGTACCAGGATCTAGAAACTAAAACTGCATTCTATTGTGAACAACACATTGAAGACTTCCACCAAGTATGTGCCAGTCAACCTAATAAACAGTGTGATCATGGAGAACAATATTACATGTTTCCGTGATCATATAAAGTCAAGAGCCTTCTCCTGACATGTTTTATTCAGCAAATTTCACCTGAGCTCAGAGAGGGTAACACAGAAAGAGATGAGGCTCAAAGATGAGTGGAAGAGTAACGAGAAGCTGGGAAACAGTTTCATATGAAGCCCAAAGGGGAAAAAAAATGAGCTATTTGTAACGCACAATTTGACCAGATGGCTTAGTTCCTCAAGAGGCTTAGTGTAGACAAAATGCATTGTTGTCAACGAAAAGTGCCAAACACATTGATAGCAACAACTTTGTGACTAATAAAACTGTATAGAAGAGAAAGATTTTGAAAGAAATCTACATTTCCATTTTTCAGGACATAAATCAATGTCTGTTGTCATAGATTGAGTTGAACCTGCTGCTGTTACTCACACCATACCTCAGTCATGCCAGCTTAAAAAATGAAAGTGCTAACTGAAGCAAAGTATTAAGGGGATTGAAGTTCAGGTTGCAACATGGGAGGCTTCCTGATCCAGTTGCTGCTTCTGGGTTCTGACTTCTGGTGTGTTGGCTGTTTTCTGCAGGCATGGCAATGGAATGGATGGGTTTGATTTTCTGTTTTCTCTTCTTTTTTCTCTCCTCCCCCCCACCTTGTATTCCACTGCACTTCTCTGCAAATAGGCTAAGCTAAGGTAATAACACATTGTATTATTAGATTAATGAGATTGCATTGTATTATTAGATTAAAGATAATTAGCTAAGGTAATGATGCATCATGATTACAATATGTTATATTAAACTCTTAACTCTTTATCTCAACCCTGAGTTTTGTGTGTTACTTTTCCCCTCATTCTTGTGCTGGAGGAGCAGGCAGGTTAGCCCTTGCACTAAACCATTACATCAAACCATTACAGGTTGTCTTCCAGACAGCTGGCCTCCTGAGCTGGCAGATGGAGGCAGGGAGCAGTATAGTTCCCCTGTGAACCAGGAGGAAGTAGTTACAGATATCCTTAGTCGCTTGGATCCCCACAAGTCCACAGGACTGGATGGGATCCATCCTAGGGTGCTGAGAGAGCTGGCAGATGAGCTGGCCAAGCCACTCTCCATCATTTTTCAATACTCCTGGTACACTGGAGAGGTCCCAGATTACTGCAAGCTGGCCAGCATGGTGCTCATCCACAAGAAGGGCTGGTTGGATGAGCCAGGGAATTCCAGACCTGTTAGCCTGACCTCAGAGCCAGGCAAGATTATGGAACAGGTCATCTTGAGTGTAATCACACAGCACTTAGAGGATGGCCAAGGGATCAGACCCAGCCAGTTTGGATTTAGGAAGGGCAGGTCGTGCCTGACCAACCTGATCTCCTTCTATGATAAGGTGACTTCCTGGTGGATGTGGGGAGGCCTGTGGATGTAGTCTACCTGGACTTCAGCAAGGCCTTTGACACTGTCCTCCGCAGCAAACTCCTGGCCAAGCTGTCAGCCCATGGCTTGGACAGTAGCACTCTGTGCTGGGTCAGGAACTGGCTGGAGGTCCGAGCCCAGAGAGTGGTAGTGAATGGTGCCACATCCAGCTGGCAGCCAGTCACTAGTGGTGTGCCCCCAGGGATCAGTGCTGGGCCCCATGCTCTTTAATATCTTTATTGATTAACCCCATGCAGTGCTACAGGCTGGGGTCAGAGTGGCTGGAGAGTGACCAGACAGAAAGGGACCTTGGGGTAGTGGTTGATGGTAGGCTGAACATGAGGCAGCAGTGTGCCCAGGTGGCCAAGAGGGCCAATGGCATCCCAGTCAATAACAATCTCTTTTGTTACACCTTACTCTGAGTCAAATGTCATATAAAGTTTAGAATACATTCTGAATACAGAAACCTCATTAGACTGGTCTGCTCTATTCTGGTCAGGTCATCTTGGTTTTTCATTCTGGTTTATTCCCTTTTTATAATGTAACTTGATATTTAATGAAAACCAAGGCCATTGACAAATCACAGGACAGTATTCTTAACATAACATTGACTTAAAAATTATAATTTAGGAACCTCAGTTCTGAAACACACAGAATACATAGTAGACTTTATCTTATCAGTGAACTGCTATGCTAAAATAATTAATCACTGAAGCAGCTTAAATTTGTCATACAGCTTATAAAGACCAGCAGCTGGAGTGTCATGGAGCTATCAAAAAAGAGGCTTTCCCCTGAAAAGACTGACTATGAGGACACTTAAGGCATCTTTATATCCCATGGAGATGTACCCCTATGGAGCAGTTTGGTAAAAAATGCAATGCCATTCTCCTATCAGGTGGTGTTAAAGGTATGTCAAAGGCCAAATCCTTAAGCAACAGAGCAATCTACTCACTAGCTGCTGAATGTCAAACTGGTTCAGTTTCATGGACAGGTCTTTCACAGGTAACCTTATCCTCAGTTTGTGTCTATTGCAACGCTTGCTACAAAAAGGACATGAATTTCCTATCCTAATACTTCAGTTGTAGCTGGATTCTTCACCAGGAGACGAAGAACCGAGAAAGCTGATCATGTCACAGTCTTTAAAGCAGTCTGTAGCAATGTAGTTTCTGATAATATGCGTACTTGGGTACTTTTTCCTCTTACGGTGTCAACCCAAATCATCACCTTCCCACTGTTGTGTTGCTTTAGCTGCAGCTTTGTGCCACTTGTCAAAACGTAGCTGCATTACATATTTTTCTTTGTAACACTGACTGATTTCACACTGATTTCTCATTTGTGCATGTCAGTAATACCTTGCATTTGTATAGTTGCTGCCACAACCTTTTCACATTTTATCCAGTATCAGAGCTTGTCTCACAGCTGCAGGGGTTGTCCTTGCTGGCAAAAGCTAAACACAGTGGATATTAATGAAGCTATTCACTTTCTCAGATGCTCTTTTGCTGGAAGCCTTAGAATGAGTAGCATATGTATCCTGTCTCCCAATCCCCAACCAATGTAAACAGCTGCAAAATGTACTGCATTAGCGTATGCTGCATGTGACACATAGGCTGCAGGGATCATAACTGATCTCTTTTGTCATTTAAGGAAGTTTAGGCTGACCTGGCCACATATTTTCCCGTGTTTCTCATTTGCTCCTACTCATGCACTTCTTTAAACACTGTCTTTCATGTCATGTTTAAGAGAAGCCACTATGTGTAAGGGAGTATGAAAGTTATTGCTATTGTTTGGAATCTGCTTTTCCTGATCTGGTTTCTGTGCAGTCTTCAGATTACTTTTCATGCTCGCTTGCTTCTCAGCTTATGATTTGACAGAAAAAAAGAAAAAAAGATGTCTTTCTTACAAAATATTCTCTTTTGCTATACATTCTCCCTTGTGGTTGCTCAGACAAACTACAAATTGCAGTGGTTGCTTCAGCTGGGCTGCAAACCAGTGACATAAAGCGACAGAATTACAGAATTATTGAGGTTAGAAGGTACTTCCAGAGGTCATCTGATCCAACCTTCCCTACTCTAGGAGGGCCACCTGAAGCCAGTTACCCAGGATCACAACCAGGAAGTTTTGAATGCTCTAAGGATGGAGACTCCACAATCTCTCCAGGCAAACATTTGCCAGGGTTCAGTCGTCCTTGCAGTAAAAAAGTGTTTCCTCATGTTGTTACTTTTTAGGTTCTCTCAGTATGGAAATGGAGCAGAAAGGAAGGTGTTAAATTGGACATCTCCGATTAAGATTTCTTATGCATTGTTTTTAATTCTTCCATTTCTTTTCTTTATCCTTTTCCCCTTTAATGATATACAGGTGTACCCTTTTAAAAAATAATCCTGTGAATAGAAGAGCGATCACAACACTGCCAATAAATATTGAAACATATAATGACTGTTTCTGAAATGACTTATTTAATGGTTTGACTTGATGATTTATTTAAATTCAAGTAAAGCAGAGATTAAAGCTTGATATTAAAAAATGGACTCGTTATTACAAAAGAATCACATAATTTAGGTTTGTCAATTTAGATTTATAATTGGCAGACAAAGTTCAATTCAAATAACTTAATAGACAGGAAAAAAAAAAAGAAACAAGAAAGGAATGTCTCAAAGTAAAATGTTAATGTGCGAATTATTTGTGGTAAGATTGAAAAGAGAGAGAAATCTGCTTTTTATATAAAAGAAGAAAATTGCCAGTGTGGGCTGATCAAAGTTAAAAAAAAAAAAAAGAAATGCAGATAAGATATTTTCCAGTTAGTAATTGAAGAATTGATTAATACAAATTAGGAAAAAAACCCAAATCATAGTTTAAGCAAATGTGTCACAAAATAATTTTACAAGCAACTGTCAGAATGCTTGCCTACTATTGTCTTCCTGTATTGTTAGTTGGGCTTAAATAGGGGATTTAGAAGGCCAAGCTACAAAAACACAGGCAATGTATAGCAAAGTGACATTAATGGGCATTTACACATTTGATCACCACTGATGTCACCAGTGGAAACCTTTTCTTCCCTGCTGATTTCCACAGATTAATTGTTTTTACCGTAAAATCTGTTTCCATTATAGATTTCTGTAGCTTTGATTTGCAGTCTTTGACTCTTGCTGGTTTTTACTGTGAGAAATTAATGGTCCACAGAGAAACTTGGGTGTGGAGGGAAGAGGTCCAATTCTTATACTACTCACACACCATAAACAACTCTCCTATCAGAGATATTTTTTGCCGATAAACTACATGGCATACCACTCATTCTCTGAAAGGGCATTTTACTGGGCCCCTAGTCCCATTTGTGAATTTTCCACAACCTTTTCAAACATCTTTTTTCCAAATACTTGATGGGGCACATCCTTCCACATGCTTACCCAAACTACTTTTAAAAAATGTGTCATTACTAGCTGTGACTTTATGAGTCACCTAGAATTTCGATGGAATTTTGACTTGCAGATATTAGGATAACAAGGCCGCATGGCCACACCTCGTAGACTTAAATACATAAGTGACCCTTAGACCTAAGTGTGAAAAGAAAATTGAAGGATTTAGAAAATAAGTTATATTTATAATGCAGAAAACCCCAAATGAACAACTTTCCCACAAAACTCTGTCAGAACACATGAAAATGAGAGATATAGAGAAAAAGTCATCCCATCCAAGCTGCAAATAAACAGCTGCACTGGGAAAGTTACTAAAAAGACAGACATAGTAGTTTAAATAAAGTTTGGCAAAATATGAAGTGTTGCTTAAGTCCGTTACAATGAGAATAAAAACATAGAATCAATATTGGTTACTATAAAGAGTGTAACAGAAACATACATTTTGATAAAGGGGAGTGGAGCCTTCAAATCACTAAGCTATAGCAAAAAAACCCCAAAAAACCACAAAAAACAAACCAGGCCAAAAAAAACCACAAACAAACAAAAAACAGACAAGGAGAGTTGAAAACTATAAATCTGTCAGGGAGCATCCTATGTTAAGGTTATGTGCTTTTTTGCAGCTTCCGAAAATTCTTTTCCTCATAAGTCCAGCAACTGGCTTGTCCATTTATATTGCTAACATTTCTCCATCTTGGTGAGACAAGTACTTGCTTCTATACAGGCTTTCTAAGCTTTTCTCTACTCCTAATTTGTGCTCTATGTGTACTTTACTGTGTCCAGTTCTGGGCCCCTCAGTTTAGGAAGGATGTTGACTTGCTGGAACGAGTCCAGAGAAGAGCAACAAAGTTGGTGAGGGGTTTGGAACACAAGCCCTACGAGGAGAGGCTGAGGGAGCTGGGGTTGCTTAGCCTGGAGAAGAGGAGGCTCATGGGAGACCTCGTTGCTCTCTACAACTACCTGAAGGGAGGTTGTGGACAGGCGGGGGTTGGTCTCTTCTCCCAGGCAACCAGCACCAGAACAAGAGGACACAGTCTCAAGCTGTGCCAGGGAAGGTTTAGGCTGGATGTTAGGAAGAAGTACTTCATAGAAGAGTGATTGCCCATTGGAATGGGCTGTCCAGGGAGGTGGTGGAGTCACCATCATTGGAGGTGTTCAGGAGAAGACTTGATAGGGTGCTTGGTTGCATGGTTTACTTGATTCAGTGGTGTTGGACGATGGGTTGGACGTGATGATCTTGAGGGTCTCTTCTAAACTGGTCTATTCTATTCTATTCTATTCTATTCTATTCTATTCTATATTGGGAAAATGTAATAGACACTTGGGATCATTTTCATTGCAGTATGATAATACATTTTTCTACAGTACCTAAGTTAAGGATTTATTCATTATATGAAATCACTAAAGACCTGATTTTCTCTGTAGAGGGGTATTTCAGAGTATTGTCTGCAAGAGAGCCTACATTGGCTCACCTTTAAATGTAGTATCCAGTTAAGTTCCTAAAGTTCTTCAGAAAAAAAAATCCTGACTTGAGTGTTCATATTAAATTCTTTTCTTTGTTACATTGATTATCAAGAAAAGAGGATGTGGCTCAAAGATGTTTTGTAGGTAACATAACCCCAGCAACTAAACTCGCATTCAGTGCTGTGAACATTCAACTACGTATCTTGATATTGCTGGCTGTTCTATTTCTAAGATGGCTTGATTATGTTCACTGTTATTAGCCTATGTACCCTATAAGCAAAGTGTACACTGATTGGTAACACACATTCACCAGAAATTCTAGTTTCATTGACTCCGGATACAATTTTAATCAATACGTATTTAAGTTTTGTACTGTGTGCTGCATCCATGTTCTGTTGAGCCTTAATTTATGGAAAAGATTTTACAGAAGACAAGCATGAAATTGAAAAGTGTAAAATGAGCTAAGGTTGCTACTTCATCACTTTAAATAATACTGTAGACCTCCACTAGGAGAGAAATAATAAAGGCTGTATATAATGCTGTAATAGATTTTACACAGATAAGGCAACATTTTACCTCAATGAATAAATCATTTCTGTTCTTCCTGGCCACTAAAACAAATCTTGTGTTAATCCAGTGAGTTTTATCACAAACTGAAATGGTATGAATGGTATATATTACTTGTTTCATTAAAATCTGATTATATTATAATGTAGAAATCTAATTTCTCTAAGTACCTCATCATTCCTTATTTCATCTGCCAAGTGCAAGTGTGATTTTATTGTGAGAGTGAATTAAGCCGAGCCATAATAACCAGATTGATATCCTGAACAAAAGTCACACTATGATGAAAGTTTCATTTTTAAGCATTGTACAGATGGTTGTGTTGAATGATTCCCAGTGAAAGTACATAACCCTGTGGGTCACATGGTCCCATTACAAATAAAAGCTATTTATATAAAATTATTAATCTGATCTATCTCCTCAACAGCAATTTTACACTGAAGTAACACCAATGACTTTATGAAGCTTTTTTACCAGTTGACATCTAAACAGATAAAATAAGAATTTGGCTGCTTTGTGAGCAATTTAGTGCACTTAAAACTTGCTGTGGAATTAAAAAAAAATGTGTTTTGTATTGTCAGTAATATTTTCCTTTAGTCACAAAGTTTAAATCCTTATATCCAAATATCCATTCTCACTGAAACCTATATATCATCCTCACTGTTGGTCCTTAAACAGCCAAGGATTCCAAGAAAAAGAGAATCAGAATTGCTACACAGCTAGACCATAGGATTATTTTATATCTTCCATGACAGAACTTATTTTTGACAAACAAAAAGTAAAATCATCCTTTCAAAGAGAGCAGCTACTAACATTCAATAATTTTTTCCCCAGCTTCCTTCATCATGGGATTCTTCAGCAATTCTCTTGGCACAGTTTGTGCACTGCTGTGCCTCCCCTAAGTCTTCTACGCACTTGGATCACAAGGGCCATATTTAGGAAAGTAAATATTTTCAGCTGTGGAAGATAAGCTCAGACTGCTCGATGCAATCATTTGTTTTCAGATCTTTTTTTCTCTTTCTGTCTGGAGACTGATGATTTCAAAGAACTAGTCAGCTATAAAGAAGCAGGATTGCTTACATGCACTGTTGAAGCATATCTTTTGCTCATATGGTCATTTTATGCAGCTAGGAGATATATTTGAAGGGCAAAACCCTATGGCTATTAAATATTTGTAACTGTGTTGCATTCTATCACACCTTCACATGATGTTGCAATACTGATTACTCGAACCAACAACCGAAAAATGTCTGCTATGAGGTATGTCCTTTCATGTCAAATAATCAGCTACAGCATGCATTAATAAGCTGTACCATCCATTTTTGCAGGTCTAAAGGCTAAAAACCTTGTAATGACATTTAAAATATTTTCTTTTCAAAGATAATTAAGTCATTCTCTTTGAGCTAAACTTTCAAAGAGAGCGTGAACCAAATTGGAGGACCCTTAAAAATGTTAAGGTAATAAAGCTGTTTGGTTTTGTTGCAGACTTACAATATTAATCAAGAACATTTCTCTAGTAAAGTGCAGACATTGAAAAGGGAGAGGCAAGAAGTAGGGAGATGAAGATCATCAGCTGACACACATGCATACTGCTCCATGGATATGGATTAAGCAGAAATTACTACAAGTGAGGTGCAAAATGTGTTAAGAGAGGATAGATATAGATATATATATAATCAAAGCTTTCTGTGTCACAAACCTTATAGATGAGTCCTTGGTTATAATTTTATTACACTGGTACGTCTTAACCAAACTCATTAAATTGAAATCACCAGCTCTTAGTAGGAACCATAAAATGCTCCAGTCAATAGCAAAAACTAAATCCAACAAAATATCTTTTCATTCCATGACTTTGTTATGAGCACCCTTGGTTTTTATCTGGACTAAAATTTCTTCCAGTGCTAGAGTATAGAGCTTTCTGATGCTTAATTCAGTCAACACTTACGTACAGCATATATGGCAAAGCATTTATATGTGTGTATAGATATTCAGGCATATAATATTAATACTAAATATATGAAAAACATACAAATGTACTAAATATACATATAATACTTCAATATGCTGCCTACCTTGCAGCACAGATATCAATACTGTGTGTCAATATCTTCTTCAACTGTATAAATAATTTTCTGTCAATGCTTTTGCTTTTGAACTATGCATTGTCTCAACCATGAACTGTCTCAATGGTCATAGCATTTTGTTCTCTGCCTTCTGTGTAGATGTTCTGGGAAGAACCATGAAAGGAAGAAAAATTTGGGAAAGTAATTGCACCATCTTTACCATCATTGGTCTCTCTTACCTGATATTATCTACTGTCTTTATGATACCAAACCATTTCACATTGTAGGAATTAGCATTACAATCTTCAAAGGAAAGCAGAAGAACATAGATCATGTAAGACTAATTGCTTAATTCTAAAAATTGTTGCCAATTGATTCCACAGGCTTAATCTTGAAGGATCTTTGAAGTAGAGGGCAAAGAAAATCACAGTTTGCACAATATCCATCTAAGCAGGATAGTGGGCTAATCATCCAGGGATAAAGATTTTCAAATAGGCTACAAGGAGAGCAAGTATAAGATGTGGGTTATGGTGCAGTAGGGATTTTTGGTGGGCATCAACAGCTTTGAGATAACAGCCCATGCAGACACTGCTACTTTTTGATTATGATTCTTTCAGTAAGAACTGCCTGACTTTGCTGCCAGTTTATATACCTGTGATACCTAATAGATATGAGCGGAAGCTTTACACATCATATGTAAAGATGTGAATCACCTTGGCCCTGCTGCTAAAAACCCTAAGGAATGGGGCAGAGTGTTGCAGCAGGGTGTGCAGGAGAGATGCTGTTCTCACTGCAGCAGCATTCTACACCCACCGAGTCTGCTTGAAGCTCTTGATTCTTCTCTGGGTACCTTTACCCAGCATAAAGATGAGAGATGTGAAGGTTGCAACTACTGCCTCTGTAACATGGATCATTATTGTCCATCTTATCTGTAAATTACTGTCCAAAATGATGTTGCTCCCCTGCAGGGAGAAAACACAGTGGATTTAGGGGTTAAGAGAAAATTTCAAGACTTTGCCTATTAATTTTTTCGTGTCAAGCAACAGACATTCCTTATTTCATTTTAATGGAGAGTATTTTATGGTGGGATAAAATAACTTCAAGATAATAATAAAGAAAAGGTGGGGGGGAGAGACTGTATCAATCTGTGTATCACTCCCTGCTAAAAGAAAATTAACTTGAAGCCAGTCAGCCTGATCTTCAACTGCTATAAAGTTTCCCTGTAAAATCCCTGCTGAAGACTCACATTTGTGCACGCAGGTATGATTTATTTATTTTTTAAAGGAAACTTTTAGGATGGCATGACTCATCCTCTCACGCTCCATCATGCCATCTGCAAGGCTTGAGTAGCGTGTCCTAACCAATGGCACTTTGTTCTGTTGAACCATTGCTCCTTCACCAGTAGATGCTGAGCTCTCATAAAGTTGGTTTAAATATTTGTCCTGTGACCTACACTTTGCTCCAGGTCATTAACTATAGTGCAACTCCTGCTGTAGTCTTTTCATCTTTCCCATGAGAATGTCCTTGCTTGTGTTGATTGATTGCATATTTTACTTTATTGGAAGTAATTATTTCTTATCGATGTCAGGAAACTAATTTCTTCAATTATTTCTTTATCAGTGTCATTCTTTTCTTGCATAACCATCACTAACTACAATAAAACCTCCTCATATTGTTTATTATTAGCTACAGGCATGGTGAACTCGATTGTCTCTCCAATTTAATGAAAATTGTATTGGATTCTCTTTGCCATTTTTCAGCTTCCTGTGAAACACCATTTTGGATAATTTGCCCAGGATTAATTTCCATTTTTTTTGTTAGGTGTCTTTCTCTATTAGTTTTTTGAACATAGGATTTACACTTACTGTGTGCAATGATTTCTACAGTGTCCACTGCTTTAAATTATTTGAATCATGTACCTCAAATAAGGGGTATTCTTCCTACAACAATCTAAAATTGCCTTTTCTTTTTCTTAATGAAAATTTTCAGAAGTACCCTTAGGGAAGAAAAATATTTCTTTATCTGTATCTTGATAAACACATACAATTTTCACTTTAAAACTGTAGATTTACAGTAGTATCAACATTTTTTGGTACCAGATGCATTTTTGCTAACAAAGGACTTCCTTTTCTAGAGTCAGCATAACTGATTTTTTCCCCATGTAAACATGCAGGTTTTCTCTCATTCCCTCCTGACAAACACCACTTCCCCCACTCTTCCCCCCCACCCCCCTATTTTCTTCATTGTAGAAGAAAAGCCAAAGTTCTTTTACTTTGTGTTTCCTGTGTTTCCTAAGTTTGTTTCTAGTGCTCACTCGGTTTGCTGGAAATTGCTTTTACTTGTTTACTTAGAGACCCAGCACACACAGATTCATTACTCCAAAGCAAGCCTGTCAAAGATTTCAAATAGCATTTCCTCTTTTAGGATAGGAAGATGACCATCTTCAAATAGTTTATGTACATTACTCATTCTGTACTAAAACAATTACGTGCTCAAGAACATAAGAATAGCAATAATTAAAGGTCCTTTTGACCCAATACTCTGAGTCCAACAGTAGTCAATGGCAGAGGCTAAATCAGGTGAGTACACAGTGATCTTTCCCTGACATGTTCTCCTACACTCCAGAAGTATACCAGCATCAGTCTTTGAGGAGCCAGAAATAATATCTACCTGGCTAATAGTATCATGAGTACTTTTATTTCTCTATCTTGTCCCTTTGCCTTTTCATCTTGCACAAAGTTCCACTGCATCCTGAGGATGAGTTCACCAGTTTAATTCACTACAGAACAGAGGTGCCAGAGGGGTGTCTTTGCAAAGACTCATCAGTAGCAAATGAGGAGTCACAGCACAGCCCTTTCTTATTTAATCTTTGTTTGTTTCTTTTTTTATGAGCAAAAGTATTTTTTTCCAAGTACCTTCATTTTAAAATGCTAAGCCTTTTTTTGATAATGAAAGTGTCTTATCTTTCAGCTGTAGTGCCACAGCTGACTTAGCTTCAAATTTTGGCTCAGATAAGGATGGAACATAGATGCCATATCCTTTCAAGTCTGGGACTGCATTGTCTGTTTTCCTACATTTCTGCAGAAATTATCATTCTGTCATTCTGCTGGGTTTTGACAAGCTCTTTTGGAGCTTTCCAGGAATAACAAACTGGATGCTTTGCAAATTCTACTTATTTGACCCATTTAATTTGATATGGATAGGGTTATTTAATGTCTAACTCATCACAGAACTCTTAGAAAGTAGAGGATTATCAGATGAGCTGATAACTGCCACTTCCAAAATTCTGTAGTCTTTTCATGTATGAAGGGTTTTTCAGAAGAAGTCACTATCTTAAAGCTGTATTTTAAATGCTTGCCTGCTTGCTTTCTGGCAGTCTGACAGTGCCTTCAGAGTCTGATACCTAGTATACAGGAAGTAACACATTGGCCAACAGTCCCATAGTAATCTGTTTGAAATTGAAACTAACATTTAAGCTGTTATCAAAACTAGTCAGGTCTTCTATTACAATTGCTATCCATTTTGTAGCTTCTTCTTTCTTTGTTTACCTAATTGTGGCCATTTGACGCTGTGCCTTTAAGAAAGGGGCACACTGGCTAAATGTTTATAAAATATTTTGGTATTCTAAACGAATTTCATTGGCCAAGTAATTGTGGGAGGTGAGGTTAGTCCCAGCGCAGCTGGAACTTTCTCTCAGTCTTCCTTCCTTCGCTGTCCCTTTTGGCTGGATCTGCTTCTGGGCTTCTTGCCAAGAGATAAGAACTAACTAACTCTCTGTAACAGGCCTGTCCGCTTCTTTCCCTGTCCTGCTAACCATCCTCGTCTCTTCTACCTCTTTGGGGGAGAAGGGAGGTAGGGGGGTGAAGGGGGTACACGGGGAAGCCCCCTCTGTGGGGGGTCTGGTTTCTGGTTGAGTTCATTTGCTGTATATTCCTGTATATATTGTAAAATACCTGTAGTTGTCGTGTTACATAGAATCTGTTTCCTTGTAAAATATACTCTCATTTCTCTGACTGGGTTTAGCCGTGGTCTCTTTCTCAGTGGGGGAGGGAAAGCAGAGCCTTTCCTTTCAAATCACCTCACTCCTTTTTTTTTGGCGCCCAACGTGGCGCCCAGCTAATAGACCTCTGGTAATGCTGTGTTTTAAGGATGGCTTCATGCTATATAACTGCTTGTGACCGTTTGAGGCTGTGCCTTTAAGAAAAGGGACAGTACTGGGACACTGGCTAAATGTTTTTGGTACTAGAACAAAAACATTCTGATATTCTAAACGAATTTCATTGGTGGATGGACAAAATGCAACTTTAAATTGTAGGGCAGCTGGAACTTTCCTTCAGTTTTCCTTTCTCCGCTCTCCCTTTCAGCTGGACTGCTTCTGGGCTTCTGGCCAAGAGATAAGAACTAACTCCTGTACCAGACCTTCCTTTTTTTCTGCCCTGCTAACCACCCTTTCTCTCTTTTTCTACCTCTTTGGGGGAGAAGGGAGGTAGGGGGGTGAAGGGGGCACAGGGGGAAGCCCTCTCTGTTGGGGGTATGGTTTCTGATCATGTTTATTCTGTATATATTGTAAAATACCTGTATTTGTTGTGTTACATATAATCTGTTTCCTATATATGCTTGTAAATACAGCCTGCTTTTCTCTGACTGAGTCTAGCCATGGTTTCTTACTCTTAGTGGGGAAGGGAAAGCAAAGCCTTTCCTTTCAACCCACCACACTGCTCAATCAACAGTTTTTGAAAAGACATTTTCTACAGTAATTTGTTTCTTCTCCTTTCTCTGTATTCCTGTGTGAGAGCATTTTCCAGTCATGTGATATGCTGAACTCTGCCCGTGGATGGTTGAAATTTTAAACTAGCCTGTGATGGTAATTAATTTCTGATGTGACACTCTGGTAAAGTGAAGGAAACTTCTGGAATCTCAAACAGATGCACTGACAGAAAATGAATGTCTGATTTGTGATCCCCAAAATTCCTGGTAGTCCCTCTCATGCCTTTTTATGAACAATTTTGGTTAACATTATTATTCAGGTCTCAGCATAAAACCCAAGAATCTGCCTCAAATATATATATCATGCAGGTTATGCCTTCTTTTCCCTCAGAAGTCTGGGTTTTTTTTCCACATCGTATTTTGTATGCTGCTTGCATTCTTGAGACAATCTCTTCCACCATCTGCATAACTTTGTAGTGAGAGTAAAGCAACCCCAGGTATTTTTTTTCTTCTCCTTTCCCCCATCCTTTCTTGTCTTTGCCAGCTCATATGGTAAGTTCCCAGTGACCAATGGGTGTCTTTCTGAAACAACGATACTGATATGGACCTTGGTGAAGTGAGACATTTTCTCTGATTTTCTCATCTCCCATCAATGCCTAGTGGAGGGTAAATACTTGCAGTGCAGGAACTACTCACTCTGAACAAAATTATATTTTTTACTTACAAAGAGGATAATTGCCCAGGACATACTTAAGCCAAATTTGTCCTGAAAATATGTGGGTTCAACACATAAGATGTGATTTGAAAAATGATAGGTTTTCAGCAGAAGTGTTCCAGTGATCAAGACTTGACCATCACTGTGCTAGGCATTGTACTTTTGTCAGTGATTTAAGA
The DNA here is from genome assembly GCF_014839835.1 of Dryobates pubescens. Taxonomy (NCBI): domain Eukaryota; kingdom Metazoa; phylum Chordata; class Aves; order Piciformes; family Picidae; genus Dryobates; species Dryobates pubescens. Next base: position 27,401,014 of record NC_071618.1, on the reverse strand, counting down.
AGGAGCAAGGTGAAGTCTTCAGACTAGATAACCTCAGGGATGGTGAAATAAGACGTTTTCAAGGCTGTTTTTGCAAGCTTTGAAGAAACGAAATACTACTAATTTGTAGAGAGTTAGTTTATCTGTAAATTCTTCCAGAAGAAGCTGGGTCACAACTTATAATTTTCCATCACTGACGCATATTTCAATTAGAAACAGTTAATTACACAGTGAGAAAAAAAATGAAGAAAGGACAAGGAAAAGTAATGATCCTCTTTTCCAAAGAAACATAAATAGCAGCATTATCAGGTTTGCATTTAGGTTTAGTTGTCTTGAATTCCTAGCAATAAATCATTCAATCTTATAAAGCTAACGTTGGAGATACTGACACTATAAATCACTGCTTTTACAATGGACATCTAAACAAGCTAGTTTTACTGCCTCAGTATTTTGAATGAACTGAATAAAAGTTAAAAGCATTTCCCCTAGAGATTTGCAATAGAATCATCTTTGGCCTTTGTAAACAATATTAAATACTGTCACTTAAAAAAAATAATTTACTTCCAGCTGCTTTATAGCAATTACCATGTACATGAATCTCAGAGGACTTCTCTTAAAATGTGAACCTGTGGCCTTACTAGCAGTAAAAGAAGGAGACAAATGGAACCAGGCCAGTGGTGCTTGCCTTTTCCCAGGCATTACCAAAAAAGGCTATGGCAGGGGAGCAAAGAAAAGAGAAGTGAGTGACTCGCGAAACAGAGGAGTGTGTTGCCTTATTACCGGTACAACGACTTGTCACTGTTTTCTTGGTGAAAGGAGTTGTAATAAGTTAGGAATCTTTTTAACTGCATATTTTAACAGTTGTGGCAGTGTGGGCTGGGTGCCCCCTGATGCTTCCACATGGGGTGCACCTCTGGTGCCCCAGGTGTCCAGCCCCAGGGGGTGGACGCAGGAAGCTGAGTATTTCATTCCCATAATGTCCTGTGCCCTGTAAATCTATCAGCAAGGTCTCACACTTCCTGTTTCTTCCCTTGCTGCTCCCATGGGAGACGCTCCCTATCTGGTAATGGAAGGGGAGTTATCTCAAGGCCTCTTGGGCCTGGCTAGGCCTAATGCCAGGAGAAGAAGGGGAAAGGGCAATCTCACATCTGGCCAGCTGAGATTAGCCTAACAGTGGAGGGGGGGAAGAAAGAGCCCTGGGGGTTTTGGGTGCACCCTCAGGTAGGGAGACGGGAAATGCTGGGATGCTTCTGGGTATGCTGCAAGGGACTCTGTGTGCTTTGGGATCTATTTTGTAACTGTGCTTGTAGCTCTCTGTAAAACACCTTACTGCTTTTCCATTTAATTTTTCCATCACTTCCGCAACCCATTAGTGTGAGTCTCATTTTTTCTGCCCCGGTGGAAGGCAAGAGAGGATCTGCCTCAACCTGGGACAACGTTAAAAACAGAAATCACAGAATTTGGTATATACACCTCCAGAAGTATTTAATTGTAAGAATAAACCATTGTGCTCATCACACATACAGAGCAGTGTACAGACATGAGCTCATTAATCCTTACTGCTCTTGAGAGGTAACTGGTAACGGGTTTGACATTTTCATTCTCAGTTTAAAGAGAGTAAAGCTAAGGCAGAATATGAATCAACTCAGCATGGAAACATTCTAAGAGTTGACAACTAGACCCCCTTTCGCTTTGCCCTTTTGCTAACGTGTACTTATTCCTCCAGCTTGGTAGGCCTGTTCTTGTGCAACCATGGAGAACATGGACTCCATGGAGTTTGAGCCAGGGCTGTTTTCCACAGCCAAAATGGAGAGACCTGGTAAAAGAACCCCTATTTTCCATTGAAATCTAAGGCAATTCTGTACCATCAGCTTCAAAAGGATCACAATCACATCAGAGGCTGCAAAATACTGCAGTATCTTAGGATATCCACAAAGTTAAACATAATAGTACGCTCTTTTCCTCTTCTATGCATCTTTTCTCTTCTATGAGAACATATAAGTAATACCCCCCACTGATAACAAGTGTACTGCAGCTGGAAGAGACATTTCCCAGAAAAACTGGCCAAGTATAAAATCCCTGAGAACCCACTAAAGAAGATTTTCTCCAATGCTGGACAGAGCCCTAAAAGATCACAGAATCACAGAATCACTAAGGTTGGAAGAGACCTCAAAGATCATCAAGTCCAACCTGTCACCACAGACCTCATGACTAAACCATGGCACCAAGTGCCATGTCAATCCCCTCTTGAACACCTCCAGGGATAGTGACTCCACCACTTCCTTGGGCATCCCATTTCAATGGCTAACAACTCTCTCTGTGAAGAACTTTCTCCTCACCTCCAGCCTAAACTAAAAATCTCCTTTGCTGCCTTCATTTGTTGTTAAAATGTATCATAATGTAGAAGTTCTTTGTGCAATATTATGCCTACATACAGCATTCTTGAGTTACAATAGTATAAGCTTATCAAGATTGTAATCAGGATTCAATATATAATCAAGATTCTTTAAGAAATTCTTCTTCAACTTGCTCACCATTCTGAGTTCAGAGTCAAAATTTTGCTTCTGTTTTAGTCACACATACATAAAGTTAATTTATTGTCCTGTCTGAGAAATTAGTTATGATACTGTCTTGACTGGTACTTCTGAAACACCTTAAGTCGTGTAGTCTCAACAAGTTGTCACTCATATGGAAGAAACTTCTCCCAGATATCAACATCATTTGATTTCCTAATAATTTCGAAAAAATCTTTCAGGTTTTGTACCTGGAAATATTCTCTCCTGTGGAAAGTTAAGCCTCAAAGCCTCCTCATGGGTTCAGTCATTGGAAGAAGACCAGTGCCCTTTGACTCCAGGAACAGTCTAGCTGGGAAAGTTGGCAACTTACTGTCTTTATTTTGTACTTCCTAAGGCCTTTTAGTTTTGTAGAAAGTGCTGAATTATTCACACTGTGCTAATAAAGTTCATTTGAGTCCTCTGAGCAGCCTCCTGAGTTTATTAATAAATTATTTAGTAGCAGAGTTAATTTGGTCAAGTTGTCTCTACATTAATCTGGCTAGCAATGCAGTTATAATCAGATAAATATCAAAGATGATTTACAAGACAGGGAATGCATGCAGAATTATGCTGGGAAATGAGGCCACCAGTGTTCCAGGCTGAAAGAACTGGGGAAATTCAGTTGGCAAAACCCAGGGAAAGCCTGAGGTGGCAAAACTGCGCTCACTTCAGGGTGGAAAAAAGTGGTTCTGTGCATGGAGTCAGGATAGGGCATTCTGACAGCAGCTTCATTGACATTTCTCTGACATAAAGCTCCCACAGCACCTGCAGACATCCATACCAGACTGGGCATTGCAGAGGGCACTGATCTGCAACAGAAATTGATGCAGTCTATTTTAAACTGACATTCTACAAATATATTCATCATTTTATCTCTGTGTAGGAGGCAGTTGTTTCACATTTATTGCTACACTGAGAAAATAACATTAATCTTATTTTTGTTCAGCCCTCCCTCATGTATAACTCCATGAAATTCATATTTTGAATCGAGATTAAGAAACACATCTATTTCTTCAGATGATATGAGTATTTTATCATTCAGTGCATACAGTTCTTAATCATATGCCATACAAAGTTGCAATTTTCCCCTAAATATTCAAGGCTGATGGTATGCCCAAGCAGCTTCTTGGGCACAGCTAAGTACATACCTATCTGACAGACAAGATCTTTTGGCAAATCAGAGTATTACAGAAGGAAAACAATGGAACTCCTTGGTCTAAGAAAGAGTTTCTAGTTGTGTAAAGGCCTTGTTTATCAATCTTGGAATACAGAATCACAGAATCACCAAGGCTGGAAGAGACCTCAAAGATCATCAAGTCCAACCTGTCACCACAGACCTCATGACTAGACCATGGCACCAGGTGCCACGTCCAATACCCTCTTGAACACCTCCAGGGATGGTGACTCCACCACCTCCCTGGGCAGCACATTCTAATGGCTAACGACTCTCTCAGTGAGGAAATTTTTCCTCACCTTGAGCCTAAACCTCCCTTGGTGTAGCTTGAGACTGTGTCCCCTTGTTCTGGTGCTGGTTGCCTGGGAGAAGAGACCAACCCCTTCCTGGCTACAACCTCCCTTCAGGTAGTTGTAGACTGCAGTAAGGTCTCCCCTGAAGCTCCTATTCTCCAGGCTAAACAATCCCAGCTCCCTCAGCCTCTCCTCGTAGGACTTGTGCTCAAGGCCTCTCACCAGCCTTGTTGCCCTTCTGTGGATACGTTCAAGAGTCTCAATGTCCTTAAACTGAGGGGCCCAGAACTGGACACAGGACTCAAGGTGTACTTTGCATACTTCATCTGTTACTCAATCTATAATACCTTAAATTAGGTACCCCGCTAATTAATTCTCCCCTATTTGGGGTGGGTAGTGACAGTGGGCACAGAAAGCAGAGAAGTGACATTTTTTTTTTTCTTGATGTTTACATTTTTGTTGAAAGAAATTAAATCTGAGATGAAATTGTTTCATTGTCTGGGAAGGAATTTCATAGCCTTGTTTTCCTGTTTCTTGCTTTAGTGAGTTGACCTTGCAGCTGACGGTCTCATCATGCCTCAGAACTCTTCTGTGGAGCAATGTTAGGATCTCCTGACAAGAAATGAATTTTTAGAAATCTTGGTCAAATGCCAGAAGATCACTACCTCAAAGTAAGTGCAGTGTTCCCTGGGGAAGTAGTATAAGAAGTCTGAGTAGACAGCACTGAATTTGCCTTTGAGTAAGAAAGGCATCAGTCATTCTCCAGAGGTTTTCTTCCTTACCAAACAGAAGTGCAGGAAAATATTCTCTGTGTGAAGAAAAATTCTCATAAAAAGGGAGTCTGTGTCTTTGATAATTGTAGATAAGACATCACTGCTATACTGGAGACTCATGCATCAATACCAGAGGATCCTCAAAATTGTTCTTCCTGAATCATGAATTCTACTTGGGCTAAAGAATAGATATCAGATGTCTAAACAGACAGAAGAAAAATTGAATTGGGATGAGTGGACTCCCTCAGGGATCAGTACTTGAAACGGTGCTGTTTCACATCTTTGTCAGTGTTATAGAATCATAGAATTGTCAGGGTTGGAAGGGACCTCAAGGATCTCCTAGTTCCAACACCCCTGCCATGGGCAGGGACACCTCACACTAGATGAGGTTGCTCAGAGCCACATCCAGCCAGGTCTTAAAAACATCCAGGGAGGGGGCTTCTACCACCTTCCTGGACAACCTATTCCAGCTTCTCACAACCCTCATGGTGAAGAATTTCTTCCTGACATCCAATCTGAATCTACCCATTTCTAGTTTTGTTCCATTCCCCCTAGTCCTTATCATTACCTGACACCCTCAAAACTCCCTCCCCAGCTTTCTTGTAGGCCCCCGTCAGATACTAGGAGGCCACAATAAGGTCTCCTTGGAGTCTTCTCCAGACTGAACAGCCCCAATTCCTTGAGTCTGTTCTCACAGGAGAGGTGCTCCAGCCATCTAATCATCCTCGTGGCCCTTCTCTGGACACTCTCCAGCACATCCAGATCCTTCCTGTAACAGGGGCTCCAGAACTGAATGCAGTACTCCAGGTGGGTTCTCACCAGAGCAGAGTAGAGGGGGAGAATCACCTCCCTTGACTTGCTGGCTATGCTTCTCTTGATGCAGCCCAGGATGTGATTTGCTTTCTGGGCCGCAAGTGCACAGTGCTGGCCCATGTTGACCTTCTCATCAACCAGCACCCCAAGTCCTTTTCTTTGGGGCTGCTCTCAAGCCAGTCACTGCCCAGTCTATATTGATGCTTGAGATTGCCCCAACCCAGATGCAGGACCTTGCACTTGATCTTGTTGAACTTCATGAGACTGGCTTGGGGCCATCTTTCCAGATTGCCAAGGTCCCTCTGGATGGATCCCTTCCCTCCAGCATGCCTGCCACACTACACAGCTTGGTGTTGTCAGCAAACTTGCTGAGGGTCCACTCAATGCCACCGTCCATGTCACCAACAAAGATGTTAAACAAGACTGGTCCCAGTACTGATCCCTGAGGGACTCCACTTGTCACTGGCCTCCACCCAGATGTGGACCCACTGACGGCCACCCTTTGGTTGTGGCCCACAAGCCAGTTCTTTATCCACTGAATGGTTCATCCATCAAACCCATACAGCACCAGCTTGGAGACCAGGATGTAGTACAGGACAGTGTTGAAGGCTTTGCTTAGGTCCAGGTAAAAGACATCAGTTGCTCAGCCTTCATCTATTAATGTTGTGGGCTTGTCATAGAGGGCCACCAGGTTTGTCAGGCAGGATTTGCCCCTGGTGAAGCCATGATGATTGTACCAAATCACCTCTTTGTTATTCCTCTGCCTCAGCAGTGCCTCCAGGAGGATCTGCTCCATGATCATACTGAAAACAGAGGTGAGACGTGGACAGTGGGATCAAGTGCACTGCCAGCAAGTTTCATGACAACATGCTGGAGTGAAGGCATGCCATCCAGATGGACAGGCTGGAGAGGTGGAGCTGTACCAATCTCATGGAATTCAACAAGAAAAGTGCAAGGTCCTGCACATGGGTCAGGGCAATCCCAAGCACAAATACAGGCTGGGTGGTAAGTGATTTGAGAGCAGTCCTGCAGAGAAGAGCCTGGGGGTGCTGGTTGATGAGGCTCTTGACATGAGCCAGCAATGTGTATCCTGCATCTTTTTGCTCAGGATCAAGGTCGAACCTGAAGAGCACAGAGCACCAGACACAAGAAAGGCAGCTACTGTGGGTCCTGGCTGTGCCAACATGTCAACAAGCCATTGGTGAAGTCTACCTGCAGCCACAGCTGCAGTTTAACTGACCCATCTCACCAAGTCAAGGAGAATCCTCCTGTGGGATAAAGTGGTGAACTGAGGACAGTGTCCATACCACTGCCATCTGCGGTCAGTCCCACTCTCTCTCTCTGTGGGTCTCCTGGTGCCCCTGCTGTGAGGGTGAGGAAGGCATGTTGCCTCCAGCCCAGGCAGTGGTTCAAGTGGAAAGGCTCTCTCTTTTTATGGGACAGGGGCAAAGATGGTGCACCTTGGTGACAGAGTCCAGAAGATTTTCCTTAACTGCAACTTTTTAAAGTCAACTTATTTCTTCTTCATGTAATGTCCAGGTAGAAGGTGGTGTTGGCAGGCTCATGGAAAATTAGAGTTTGGCTTTGCCAGCTGCAATAGATACAGCTAGGCATGAGGCCTCAAGAGTGTTGACAACACCTCCCAGTTTAGTATTGCCATCAAACTTACTAATGGTGCTTTCAGCTCCTGCATCCAGATGATGGATAGAAATACTGAGCAGAGCTGGCCCTAGAATTGAGTCCTGGGGACCACTGCTGATAAATGGCTACCAACCACATGTAGCCCCATCTCTTTGATAGCCCTTTGAGTGCTGCTGTTCACCAGGCCATGACCCATTGCACTGTGTACCTGCTCATCTGACAGTTGCACATCTTGTCCAGAAGAATATCAGGAGAGACAGTATCAAAAGCTTTACTAAAATCCAGAACAGATATGTCCCCCACTCCTTTTACAGAAACACAGGTTAGACTAGGAGGTCTGTCTTCTGTTTTCTGGGTCTTCCCTCATGTCCTTCTGGTAAACTGGAATAAGGCTGGCTAGCAGCTTCCAGTCAGCAGGGACCCTCCCACATTCCCAAGGCCATAGATGATTGAGAGGGGTTCTGCTGTGCCACCTTCTATCTCCTTAAGGGCTCTGGGGTGAATCCCATCAGGTGCCATGGTCTTCAGGACATTCAGATGATATTTAAACTACTCCCTTAGGATTTTACAACTTGGATGCTGTCTGTAACAAACTCCTGAAGGCACCTTTAAGAGCAGAACAAGGCTTTGTAATTCTCTGCCACCTCCTTCTAGGCACTGCCGTAGCTTTCCCCAAATGGTTGTGCCACAAGATATTAGGAGGCACAACACAAATTTCCTCCAGTTATTCTGACACCTTGAACACAGAAACCCACACAATTTGATGTGAAGAATCTCACCTTCCCACATAAACAGCCTTTTATATATTACATATTTCCATTCTGTAACAAAGCAAGTCTCTGTGCAGTACATAGAGATTTATACACCAAAACTGCCAACAAAATGCAAAAGTTTACTACCTCACTGACATGTTGAAGTGCATGACATACTGATCACCACCTTCATTTTGCTTGCTCTTATCTTCCAGTAAAAAATGTAAGTTTACCTTGGAGGCTCCTCAGGACTTCAGCTTGCACAAATTTAAGTGGTGGTGGTGTTCGTTTTTTCAGGGCTCAAAGCCAATTGCTCTTGAGTACTGTCAGGTTAAGGAGTGATATTGCAATATAATGAGCACCTAATAGGTGTCACTCTGTTCCAGGGCATCTGCCTGGTCAAACAGGGAAAAGCTCACAGCTTGCCTGTGACACATAGCTACACATACATCTTCTTTCCAATAGAGTAAGATAGGTCCAAAGGACCAGCATTTCATTAGTCATACATGGCCTCCTCCCTAGGCTTGAGTGCTAATGCAGTACAGAAATCATGTCAGTGTTTGCTACGAGTTTCCTCCCACCTGGAGAAAATCACTTCAAGTGAATGCAGTCCCTTTTACTACCTGCATGTTCAAAAGAAGTGCTTGCAAATCAATGGGTGCTTTTTACACCAGGTGTCACTGGGTGCAATGAGGGGAGCCTCTTCAATGGATGTCACACTCTTGGTAGCAACAGTGTTCCTGACTTTGGAATAAACCATGTGCAGTTGGCTGACAGCTTGGCAAAAGGTGTGTTTGAAGATTGCCACCTCATGCAGTTGGCTTAGCTCTTGCCAGTGACTGCAAACCAGAGTAGATCAACACAACTTCAGCCCACTTGCTGGATCCCAATCCACTTTGTTAGCAGCTTAAAAGTGATATGTATCTCTAAAGTAAATGAGAAAGGAGTGCTCAGAGAGAATCAGAAAATGTAATGACTGCTTTTGGAAAGGTGTACACAAGATCTCTTGGGTTGTCTCTACCAATGCTTGTCAGAACAGTTTCTGACATTAAAACAATTTCCAAATTATGTTCACAGAATCACCAAGGTTGGAAGAGACCTCAAAGATCATTAAGTCCAACCTGTCACCACAGACCTCATAACTAAACCATGGCACCAAGTGCCACATCCAATCCCCTCTTGAACACCTCCAGGGATGGTTACTCCACCACCTCCCTGGGCAGCTCATTCCAATGGCTAACAACTCTCTCAGTTCATCATCATCATCAGTTCATCATCAGTTCATCCCATTGTAATTACTTGTAATGCATAGCATCATCAAATGTTTATTTTAATATTTGACATGTAGTCAGCATTTTGAGTGACAACCTTCCTTTCTTCTTTCACTCTTTAGTGTGAACTATTGCCAGCATTCACTGCTAACTGTATCAGGGTATAGGGCTTTGTGTTGAGACTAACACAACACATCACTATGCAGCTATTTACAACAAGGCATAAAGAATTTCCTTGAAACCGCAAGAGAAAATTCTGTAAATGAGCTGAACATAATCACAATACTTAGAAGCCAGGAGGCACAGCAAACCCATAGGCTTCAAGCGCAGCAGTGCTCCCTGTTACTTAAGTGAGGAAAATAACTCAAGAGATGAAACGTAGCATATAGTGAATCACTGCCACATTCTGCAATGCCTCAGTTCACAGGTTCTCAAGATATGATTTATAGCATTCTAGAACCATCAAATACAGCTTTCTCACCTTATGTGATCAAAGCCCTAAAGACTGGCTGCAGCCTTTGGGTTGCAGGTCTTTGAGACTGTATTTTGTTCAGCACACCTCTCAGCATGAAGGCACACTGAGAAGTGCCATACTCAAACATTTGTACTCCAGTTGAAGACTGGACACATGAAGGAATCACAGAATCACGAAATCACCAAGGTTGGAAGAGACCTCAAAGATCATCAAGTCCAACCTGTCACCACAGACCTCATGACTAAACCATGGCACCAAGTGCCACATCCAATCCCCTCTTGAACACCAAAGAGGCTCTACCATCAGTCCAGAACTAAGCATAAATTTTTGTCAGCAATGTATTTTAACTGTCCTGCCACTCCAGATTCCCCAGTTCCACAATCTGTATTAAACTAGATCATTATAAATATCCCTTAAATACATCTAAGTACTAAAATATATGCGAAGAATGTCAAAGGCTTCTGGAAACTCTAAAATGGTATTATATAGAAAGCACTGGTCTTTCTTTCAGTAACATGTATGTCTAATCTCTAATTAATTAAAATACATAAATGTAAAATGCTTTTCATTCTATCCAGCTCCCTGCTAAACTAGCAAACAAATCCCTAGAACCTTCTTAAGGGTTATTACACTGTTTGTAGTCCTTCAGATTAAAAATGTATTATAACCTCTTATCTCTTCATTATAATATAATTTTTACACAGTCCATATTACCATTAGGAGCAGAGTATGAGAATGAGTTTCAAAGTAGTGTTTGTCTGTTGGATTCGTAGACTGAAGTATGTTTATGACATATATTTGTTCTAATATAGATGTTGTTTGGTTTTTTCCGGTGGTACAGCACCAGAACAAGAGGACACAGTCTCAAGCTGCACCAGGGGAAGTTTAGGCTCGAGGTGAGGAGAAAGTTCTTCACTGAGAGTCGTTAGCCATTGGAATGTGCTGCCCAGGGAGGTGGTGGAGTCACTGTCCTGGGAGGTGTTCAAAAGGGGATTGGACGTGGCACTTGGTGCCATGGTTTAGTCATGAGGTCTGTGGTGACAGGTTGGACTTGATGATCTTTGAGGTCTCTTCCAACCTTGGTGAATCTGTGATTCTGTTACATAGATGTTTGAATCACCTCAAGCAATGTTTCCAGGACAAGATGTAAGCAGGCGAAGAAGTTTATTATGTTATACAGCAAAGTTATATAGTCTAACAGAAGGCACATGTGTCACATCATAATTGGTCATTTTCTACTGGCATGCATGTAATTAAGGCATACAATAGGTCAAAATAACAAAACAATATTTTAACACATCCAGCCAAATTCTGCCTAATCTCTCTCCTTCGGTTACAAGGTGTTCACATTCTTTTCAGAGTCAAAGACAAAGCATAGCCCTCTCTAATTCGAGCAAAGACAAATCTTCATAGCCTTCCAAAGCTATCTGAAAGCAACCCTTCTCCCACATATATTTATTTCCTAAAAGCAATTGGAAAAGGTATTTGAACATTACTTAAAATTTCTAAAAGCAAAAGCATAAAGCTTTCCTTTCAAACTGAATTTTCTCTGTGAAACCATATACATTATCCTTCACTTGTACATCTGATCTGGATGAAAGGAGGGAGAATGTTCAAAGTCCTTCCTTCCAGCACAACCAATGTCCCATCTGTTCCCTAGACTGATGTGCTTAAGCTTTATGTCGGTGGAGAGTTGCCTTCTTGTTGTCACACCGCCCTTCTGGCACTCGGAGAATGAGACGATAAAACCTAGGTACCCAAGCTGTGCAGAGGGAAGCTGTGTTAAGTTCTACCCACTCAGTATAAAATAATAGAGAACACCAGCATGCCCTCAGCAGCAGCATGAGCAGAAACACACCCTGAGGTTGTTAAATTTCCCAAATTAGGCCACACACATGCTAACTATAAAGGCTGGTGAAACAGTGAAATCCAAACCAGTTTACTAAAATAATTTTTTGTAAAAAAATGAATAGACAATTTTTCTTACTGCTCTCAAAGGGTTTCCCTTCTTTTTCCATTGTTATTTAAATTGAAAATTGAAAATTAGGGGGCACTCTCTTCTCAGATGTATTGGAAAATGTCATTTTGCAGGAGGTGTTTACAGGAAAGTCAAAGACATTAATGAACTGCAAGATGAACAACAGATTTTAGACAACAGCTTCCTGGCTTGGATTAGAAATCGTGTTGCAAGCAGGATCAGGGAGGGGATCATCACTCTGTACTCTGCATTGGTGAAGCCACATCTCAGGTACTGTGTTCAGTTTTGGACCCCTTACTACAAGGATATTTTGCTGCTGGAGTGTGTCCAGAGAAGAGCAGCAAAGCTGGTGAAGGGTCAGGAGAACAAGTCTTTCAAAGAGCAGCTGAAGGAACTGGGGCTGTATAGTATGAAGGAGGCTGAGGAGAGACCTTCTCATGCTCTTACAACTACCTGAAGGGAAGTTGCAGTGAGGAGAGTGTTGTTCTCTTCTCCCAAGTAACTAGTAATAGAACAAGAGGGAAGTTGCACCAGGGGAGGTTTAGGCTGGACATCTGTAAAAAAAAATAATAATTCATTCAAAGGGTTGTCAGGCATTGGAACAAGCTACCCAGGGAGGTGTTTGAGTCACCATCTCTGGATGTGTTTATCAGCTGCGTAGATGTGGTGCTTGCAGATATGACTTGGTAGTGGACTTGATAGAGTGACAGGGTTAATGGTTGGACTCAATAATCTTGAAGGTCTTTTCCAATCTAAATTATTCTATAATTCTATGAAGGTCATATAGCTCATCAGCTGCAGAGCTGGGACTGCTTGATACACAGCCTAATCATACATTTCTGAGCAGTAAAACTTACAAATAACCTACTGCAAGCATAAAAAATCTGTTTATGTGTGGTATTTCCTTTACTGAGTAAAGGCAAATAGAAGATCAATCATTTAAGAGCTTGCTTAATAAGGAGAGTATGTTTCAACAACAACTGAGGCCAACTAATGGGTTGAAGGTCTTATAATCTATACAATGTTTTCTAATTGTACTATGGAAGATGTTCTTGATTAGCCCTCTTGTGGTTTGTGTGCTGTGCCTCTCCTACAATGAGTAGGGTGAGTGCACGTGGTACTCATTGACACGTGGTTCTCACATATAGTCCTTTAAAGATGAAATAATTTAATTTCTATCAGAATAAGTTTATTTTTCATGTTTATGTGAATCTTAGAGGATGTTGGTTTAGGTGAATATTTGCCATTTAAGTTGTGAATTTAAGCAAACAATAAACCCACACGTTCTATCATAGATATCTATGATGATAAGAGGTTCTCATTTTTATCCAATTTAGATTTCAGTATTTATTAGCATTATTTTTTCATCCAGCTGTGACATGCTTTGAAGAAATTTGCAAAAACCAGAATCTCTGAAGTAGTGAGGTGGATTGAGAACTGCTTGAAGGAAAGAAGTCAGAGAGTTGTGGTCAATGGGACAGAGTCTAGTTGGAGGCTTGTAACTAGTGGAGTCCCTCAGGGGTCAGTTCTGAGACCAGTGCTTTTCAATACATTCATCAACAGCCTGGATGAGGGAACAGAGAGCACAACCAGCAGGTTTGCTGATGATACCAAGCTGGGTGGAGTGGCTGATGCACCAGAGGATTGTGCTGCCACTCAGCAGGACTTGGACAGGCTGGAGAGCTGGGCAGAGGAAAATGTAATGAATTTCAACAAGGGCAAGTGTAGAGACTTGCACCTGGGAAAGAACGACCCCATGTATCAGTATAGGTTGGGGACTGACCTGCTGGAAAGCAGTGAAGGGGAAAAGGACCTGGGGGTCCTAGTGGATAGGAGGTTGACCATGAGCCAGCAATGTGTTCTTGTGGCCAAGAAGGCCAATGGTATCCTGGGTTGTATTAGAAGGGGTGTGGTCAGTAGGTCAAGAGAGGTTCTCCTCCCTCTCTACTCTGACCTTGTGAGGCCACGTCTAGAGTATTGTGTCCAGTTCTGGGCCCCTCAGTTCTAGGATGGGGAACTGCTTGAAAGAGTTCAGTGCAGAACCATGAAAATGATTAAGGGAGTGGAACATCTTCCATACAAGGAAAGACTGAGTGAGCTGGGGCTCTTTATGTTGGAGAAGAGGAGACTGAGGGGTGAGTGCCAAGAGGATGGAGCCAGGCTCTTCTCGGCAATGCCCAATGACAGGACAAGGGCCAATAGGTGGAAGTTGAAGCATAGGAAGTTCTGTGGAAACAGGAGAAAGAATTATTTCACTGTGAGGGTGATAGAACACTGGAACAGACTGCCCAGGGGAGTTGTGGAGTCTCCCTCTCTGGAGCTATTCAAGACCCACCTGGATGAGTTCCCATGTGGCCTGGTATAGGTGATCCTGCTCTGGCAGGGGGGTTGGACTGGATGATCTCTCGAGATCCCTTCCAAACCCTGACATTCTGTGCTTCTGTGAAGTCATCCAAACTTTCTGAGCATGCCTTATGCAAGAAAAGGCAGTGGAAAACCCTTTGGTTTACCCTTTAATAAGACCGGTAGCAATTTTGAATGTAGGTAGTAGCAGAGTTTCCAAGGCACCTCAGTAAAATACTGTGGTGGTCAGACATCAAGTCTTTTATAGAAGAGGTTCACACACAGGTGGGGAGTTTGCAACCATATGAAGGTTAAAGTCCACTACTTCTTGTTAAATTTGGGTCAACCGCTATTCTCTGTCAAGTGGTCTGAAAGAAAACCTTGGTGGGCTGTCGCAAGAAGGGGTCGCAAATGATCAATATGATCCACGAAATCCAACTTTATTGAGCATCAGACACTTCTTATATACAGTAGCCTAGCTGCCGATCCCACCTTCTGCGGTTAAACATCCTGCTTTCCCATCCTGATGAGATAATCACAAGAATTCTGTTTTACATTCTTCTTTACTTGTTATCGCCTGTAAGGGCGTAGTGACCTTGCTTTGGTATCCTGTTATCCTTTGCAGGCAGCTGCAAGCACAGCTACAAGGCCACGGTGGCCTGGCTGCATCAACACACTAGCTTACTGTGAGCAGTAAATAACAAGATGGAGTCCGGCCTACATGCTCTTGTTCAAACCATTGTTCCATAGAACCATGTCTTTGCAAGCCATTCTGCAACAGTGGGCTTACATCCATTGTATGAAATTACATCACTTTTTGCTGAGTTTTAATCTCCCATATGACAAGACACCATACCACAAAACAAATGTCAACAAGAGAAATGACAGAAGGGCAGTGTTGGAGACCTGCAATAAATTCATGCTTCTCTCATAACCTAAGTCTATCCCCTCTTTCTTTCAAACAGAAACAGAAAATTTCCTGGGATGCAATGGTCAGAAGGAAGTGTTGATGGCATGAGGTGCAGCTAAAAGAGTCATACTCCAGAAATGGCAAGACACATAAACACTAATGATGGGAAAATAACAGTATACCCAGTTACAAGGTATGGGCAGTAGGATCTCATTTTTTAATTCAGTTTTCCAAATTGTATTGGAAGTTGCTAAGGCTTTTTTCAAATGTGATGTTTCCTGCTCCCTTCCTCATTTTGCACTGCAAAACTCCTGCATAACCTGAAATGGCCAAACAGCCCCACAGTTGCAGGAATCAAGGCATCTTAGTGTTTTTCTCCTTATTGTCTTTTCTGCTTCTGACAAGCTCTGCCAAGAGCAACCTTTGGAAAATGTTAACATGCTGTGGATAGCAGACTGCTAATTTTTCACATGCTATTAGTGTCACACTGGTCTAACAAAGTGGATGCTTTTTTCTTTCCCTGCTCTCACCAAACATTTGTACCAGCAGCAGCACATATTCCTGTAACAATCACTGCACATGTGGTGAAGTGTTAAAGATTTTCAGCATAGTCTGATTTTTGCACCTTCTTTTTATATTTCATCCAGAAATCATCTGCCACTGCATAGAAAAGGAAGAGAGAAGAGGAAGGGGAAGAGGAATGAGAAGGGGTAAGGAGGGAAAATGCACTGTTATCTCACATAACCAACATGCTGTGCTTTCTACAGTGAAATGCTGCCAGAGATATATTCTGCATTTTTTTGCCACCAGGAAGCTACATACTGATGTCCTGACCTGTTCTTGTCTCCTTTCTCAACACAAGCAAAGTAGCTTGTCTTGCTGTGGTTCTACTCAGGATAGCAGCTGATGGGATTTAGTTATGCAAATATTACAATAATGCAGAAACTAGCTTTTTTTCCCCTTGAATTAGCTGATTTAGCCTTCCCATTATACATTGAAGGAAGGTTTGTCCTGCCTAACTAGACATTTACTATTTTATTATCTATGTTTGGCCTGGCTACTCTAAGTTATCTTGACTGTCAAAGAAGAAAAAAAAAGAGTATTTCTGAGCTGTGGTTTATTTTGTCTTAGGTCAACTGCTTGCTATTTACAGTCCCTGGAAGTGTTCAAGAAGGGATTGGACGCTGCACTTGGTGCCATGGTTTAGTACTCATGAGGTCTTTGGTGACAGGTTGGACTTGATGATTTTTGAGGTCTTTTCCATTCTATGGTTCTATGCCTATTCCTTTCTAGTGATTGCAAGCATTTTACAGTGACCATTTCAAATTGTTAAGATGACTGTTCTGTAGATGCCTATGGTCAGCCATATGAACACATCTCCTTTGGTAAAGACTTACCTTCTGCCTAACACTCGAGTCAACCAGGTATTTCTGAAAAAACAAATGAGCTCAGAATTGCAACAGTTCTCCTCATGATCTGTGTTGGGTTGCCTTCAGGAGAAGAATTATGCCTTCAGGAAAGGCATAACTTTGGAACATCTGGATTTCATTGACTAGATCTTCTGTTTTCCATGTGTATCAGATGCTCTTGGCTTCACACAGTACAGCAGGCAAAATTATGTTGCATTTCATACTCAGTTTCTCCAGGGAGACTTCAGCCTCTTCCTTCTCATCGGTTGGCCCCTTCTTCTGGCTGTGCTGGCTACCTTCCAAAAAAATCACAGAAAATTGAGTCAGTCATGTATTCACCCTGACCTGGGATTCAAGAACATATTTCTTAAGCATCTTAATTAGGCAGTTCTTCTGAGACTTGCATCTTTTCAGATAAATTATAAAGGAAGCCTAAAATTTTAACTTCTACAGCTAGATTTATGTTGAAAGTGAACTGTGAGAAAATGCAGTTGCTGACTAAATTTTGATTGCTTTCTTTAAAATATTTTCAAGTGCACCAATGCAGATATTTAAAAGCTAAGAATTCTCTTTGGTGTGTTTGAGTTCAGGTGTGCTGAGGAGCCTTAGAGCCTTAGAGAAGGATGCATCCATGGAGGACCAGAGGGTACAGTAAAGACCTAAGCTTCCACATAACCCCAAGATCTGACCCTGCTCTTCCCAGGAGGATAGGTGAGTACTGATTTCTATTTCAAGGTTTCCACTCTGTGACTCAAACCGTCTGGGACCCCAGGTCCTGGATTATTTCCCCTCAGTTTAGGAAAGATGTTGAGCTGCTGGAATGTGTCCAGAGAAGGGCAACAAAGCTGGTGAGAGGTTTGGAGCACAAACCCTATGAGGAGAGGCTGAGAGAGCTGGGGTTGTTTAGCCTGGAGAAGAGGATGCTCAGGGCAGACCTTATTGCTGTCTACAACTACCTGAAGGGAGGTTGTAGCCAGGTGGGGGTTGGTCTCTTCTCTCAGGCAACCAGCATCAGAACAAGAGGACACACTCTCAAGCTGCACCATGGGAGGTTTAGGCTGGATTTAGGAAGAAGTTCTTCATAGAAGGAGTGATTTGCCATTGGAATGGGCTGCCTGGGGTGGTGGTGGAGTCACCATCACTGGAGGTGTTTGGGAAGAGACTGGATGGGGTGCTTAGTGCCATGATTTAGCTGATTAGATGGTGTGGGGTGATAGTTTGGACTCAATGATCTCGAAGGTCTCTTCCAACCTATTTTGTTCTGTTCTATTCTATTCCATTCTATTCTATTCCATTCTATTCTATTCCGTTCTGTTCCAGACCAGCCTGAGTACTGGGCAGTAGCCCAGCCATCTGCAAGGTGACTACCATCTATGGTTGTCACCCTCCCTCCCAAAGAGCTAGAATGGTTATTATTTGACACTCTCTGTATCAGACATTTGCCAAAAGCCACTAAGGGCCTTGCAAGTCACACAGCCCCAGATAACTTCACTTCCTCTCTATCTTAGGCCAGATAGAAGTTGTCACCAGGGTTTCCATCACCCTCTGATCTCCTGTTCCAAATACCTCACTAACGTGTAAAGTTAGATATGATTACGTAACAGGTTTCACTTATTAAGTTGGTTTTTCCACTTTATCCTGAATTAATTTAGTCAAAGCTGGGCAGTTGAAGTCAAGATGTTGTTTTTCTGAGAGGTGTTGTTGGCTAGACACATTTCCATGATAGCCTCTTGACAATAATGAATTAAAGATCCATGCTCCAGTCCCTGTTCCTGAGCAGCAGGAAGAAAAGAAATAATTCATATAAAAATCATAATTCTGCAGTATCCAGTACTCAAGAGAATACAGTAAACATGACTTATTACATGATTTACTGACAAAACAAGACACAAGTCTAGACAGGTGCTGATACAGAGGTAATGGTTTACATTAAAAATTTGTTCTTAACTCTTTTTTCTTTTTCTTTTTTTTTTATCTCTCAGTCATCTTTTTCTCTTACAAGATTTCTTTCAGGTTGAATATATCCTTAAAGCTCTTTATTTTTCCTTACAAATGGTTTTGATACTTACAAACATTTAGTGTGCTGCTAAGTAGTGTATACTTGCTGGAGGCTGAATTACAACTTCTGTAAATTTTTACTGTTATTAGGCACAAATCTGAGTCTCCAAAGTCTAGTACATCTGACCTTTCAGGAAGTTCAAATCTGATCTACCTTGAAACAATGCTTCTTAGGGCTGTCTCTGTTGGTATGGCCAGATGTTACAAAGGATCATGTTAACATGTTAGAAGAAATTCTCTATATAGCTAAAACCTAGTGACATACTGTGCAAAAAATCACAGTTAACTGCACTGCAGCATAAACCAGCCTGTGGTCACACTGATGAAAAGAAATGAAATAACCTGTTTTCTAAGCTCTGTTGCCCTCATCATTAAGATTACATGCACAGGATTAGGTCCACACCAGGATACAATGATAAATGGGCTAAATATTCCATTTCTAGCTACACATAAAGACAGACTATAAAGCTGCCTATGATAGCCAGAACATGTGCAATCTCTTGGGTAGAGAGATTCCCTTTTCGAAGGGAAGAACAAGACCATCAGGGACCATAAGCAGTCTGGAAGTTGTCTTTTTTATTCTGCCCTTGCTGGAGAAGCTCAGATGAAAAACCATCTAACAAATGTTTCTTTGTGTTCCTTCCTAGAGCCTTGATCCCATCCTGTGCAACCAGTTATTTAGGTAAATCTCATTATATGAGGTTTTGCACAGTTCAAGAATATTTTCTTTTACATATCACGAACAGCTGTATTAAAAAAAAAAATCATAGGAAAAGCTTTCAGAAAACCTCTTATTCAGCACAGAGAGTTGTGCAGAATACTGGATTTTAGGCTTATCTCCCACTGCCTAGGTTGTCTCACTTGAAGTAATCTGCTTTCCACTGCTTTCTTGTTTTCCTTGACATTATCCCTATGTATGCACAAACTCTAGTCTGTAGCTTTCCTTGCTTACTGCTTCCTGTTTTATTTACTTTTCCTTTGCTCACTGGTGCTAGCAGTTACCTAATAACAATTTTAGAACAATCAATCAGCAGTCTGTGCAAGCAAATAACTTACCAAGCACTTGAACCCTGTAATTGTGTTCTGACCTTGGCTTTACTGGAGGTTAGAGTGATAGATTCTCTGCAGCAATGCCATACTTTGCTGTTCTGTAAATGCAGTTCACCTGCCTAAGGTGAACTTTACTGCAGACAAAAAAATCAACTGCAGCCACATAAAACCCAGCAGTACATGGAGAAGGGAGAGGTGGTTTAGGCAGTGTTGGCAAACAAGGCACAACATTACCCAAACCAAAGCAAGGTTAAGAAGAGAAGTGTCTAAGGCAACTGGGTAGAAGAATTGACAGTCCTCGTGCTGAGACTGAAGTAATGTGAAAGGTTTTAAAAATATATCATTTTCCTCACTTCAGAGTTTTGGAATATGAATATAAGAAGATTATTAAAGGATTTGTGGTGAAATAATTTTTCACTCCAAAGTGCCTCCTCCACCCTTACGAATAAATTATGTCTTCCCTGCGATTAAATAAACCAAGAGAGATGTTCATAGAGTGGTATGTGATTCAGATGCGATTCCTACTGGGCAAAAGACATTCAAAGTACAGAGATTTTATACTAAACTGTTATTAATACCACCACTTATGCAGCCCCATTAAGAAATACACACTGTTTCTGTGTTTTCCTGAAGAAGTATTTTGAGACTGAAGAACAGTTGGCTGAAGCATATGGATGCTTTGTAGCTGTTTAAAATGAAATAATCCTCCCTTATTAGGCAACAGGATGGGACAACAGTTTTGGGTTATTACCAGAATTTGTCCTAGATTTTGAATGTGAAATATGTTTCTGTGAGGAATATCGCAGACGCGATGAGCACAGCCATTCACATCCATGTGGGTGTGAAACCAACATGCTCTGAAGGTTAATAGCTGACAGTGGGCAGAGAGGAAAGTGACAGCATCCAATGTTACTATGTGTGCCTGGCATGGTGAGGGACTTTCATGCCCTGCCCAGACATAGAATGACAAACTACAGTATTTGTGTCAAAACAGGTGCCACATGTGAGCACAAGCAAATATTTGGGGAAACAGATGGGAACCAAGAGGGTAATACTGAGGTCTCTGAATGGCAGTAGCATTGATCTGATTAGGATTTAATTGTTAGTGAGCCCCACAACAAAGTAAGTAAGAGGGGATGAAATTATTTCCAGCCTCAGAGGAGGCTGGAGGAGCTTGTTTGAAACTCTAAGAGAGCAATGTTTGATCAGTGGCAAATACAATACAGGAGCAGCTTTCTGAGAAGCAGAACAAAACTTCAATGACTTTAAAGGTCAAGCATTGAACAGAGGCAAGTAATCACTTCCCTAATCTGCTGCCCAGACTCTCAAGCCCACTGTTGCAATAGCCTTCCATTATGACAAGAGCTCATGTTAATACAGTCAATGGAAATTGTAATTGCTGTCCTCCTTAGGCTTTATGGTTTTCCAGATCTGGGCTTGTTTAATTGACATACACATGTCTAATGATGTTATGGGATATCTTTAGTGTGGAAAAGAAAAGAGTGGGAGGAGATCTATTAATGTTTACAAATGCCAAGAAGAAGGGGCAAGTCTCTTTTCAATGGTGTGCTGTTACAGGTAAGGGGCAATGGATGCAAACTGGAACACAGGAAGTTCCACCTCGACTTGAAGAAAAACTTCTTTGCTGCGAGGGAGATGGAGCCCTGGTACAGGCTGCTCAGAGAGGTTATGGATTCTCCTGCTCTGGAGACTTTGAAAATCTGCCCAGATGCATTCCTGCCTGCCTTTGGTGACCTTGCTTTGGCAGAGAGGTTGGACTTGATGATCTCCAGCTGTCCCTTCCAATCCCTAGTGTTCTATGATTCTACGATACTCCAACTGCCACTCTGTATGTCATATCCCATAGAGTCAGTGTTATATCTAACAGACCTGTAAGAGTGTTTCACACAGCCTAGGAGACCTTGGGTAGCCCCAGTCACCAACAGTCTGGGAGGAAGGCAGATGTCATCCCTGTTGGGTTTGTCCTGGTGGCTGACAGAAGAGGAACACCAAAGGGTGATGAAGAATAATGTTCAATGGGCTGTGAAGTTAAAAAGGAGAGAAATAGTCTGGTGTGGAAGAAATGTGTTACCTAAATTTAAATCAGTTATTAGAAACATGCTCTAGCCATGAATTATTGATAGATGGCAAGAAACACGGAGAGGAACTTGAGAGAAGAATAGATGAAATGTGGTTAAAATTAAATTACCAGGGTAAAAAAATTAACAGAGTAGTGGTTTTATCAGAAAACATGTTTGTTAATAAAGAAGAAATCTTTTCTCCTGGAAAAACTTGAACATCTGACACTGAAGATGTAACCAGTGTCATGACTGTGGTAAGCCAACAAATGCAGATGAGAAGATAGACAAATGGAAAAATGAAGACATTAGACACTTGCTGGAATATGCTACCAAAAGCTCATTTCTTTTTGGTGATTTTCCTGTTGACGTAGCTGCAGATGTAGTAATGAAGAGAAAAGCAACAAAAACATAATGTGTCATCTCCACAGCCCAGGCCCCCTCCATGCATTTTCTAAGGCTTTGTTTTTCATGTGTGGGAGGGAAGTCCTGGTGGTGTCATTTCAAGTGCTTCAGTTGAATGACGTGGACTACACCATCTTGCACAAACTTATATTCCTTTTCAGACATTCTCTATTTTAATTGCCACTTATTCACTGGGCTGCAGCACCAAGTGTGATGAAGCATCAGCACTTTGGCCACAATAACCCCATGCAGAGCTACAGGCTGGGGTCAGACTGGCTGGAGAGCTGCCAAACACAAAGGGACCTGGGGGTACTGGTTGACGGAGGGCTGAACATGAGCCAGCAGTGTGCCCAGGTGGCCAAGAAGGCCAATGGCATCCTGGCCTGCATCAAGAATAGTGTGGCCAGCAGGAGCAGGGAAGTCATTGTGCCCCTGTACTCAGCACTGGTTAGGCCACACCTTGAGTCCTGTGTCTGGTTCTGGGCCCCTCAGTTTAAAAAGGACATTTAGACTCTTGAATGTGTCCAGAGAAGGGCAACGAGGCTGGGGAGAGGCCTTGAGCACAGGCCCTGTGAGGAGAGGCTGAGGGAGCTGGGATTGTTTAGCCTGGAGAAGAGGAGGCTCAGGGGAGACCTTATTGCTCTGTACAACTACCTGAAGGGTGGTTGTAGCCAGGAGGAAGTTAGTCTCTTCTCTCAAGCAACCAGCACCAGAACAAGGGGACACAGTCTCAAGCTGCACCAGGGGAAGTTTAGGCTCGAAGTGAGGAGAAAGTTCTTCACAGAGAGAGTCATTCGTCATTGGAATGGGCTGGCCAGGGAGGTGGTGGAGTCACCATCCCTGAAGATGTTCAAGAGGGAACTGGATGTGGCACTTGGTGCCATGGTTTAGTCATGAGGTCTGTGGTGACAGGTTGGACTTGATGATCTTTGAGGTCTCTTCCAACCTTGGTGATACTGTGATTCTGTGATTTCCCACTGTTGCCAGCTAATATAAAACCAGAAGCAATGTCAATAAGTTACATCAGATAATTAACATGCACTAATGGAAGTTAGTCAAAAACAATAAGCACAGTGCATGTAGCACAAATGATCACATGCAAACTTTTGAATTGATACTTCCCAGTAATGCAGTTCAAAATTACTAAATTCAATTAGTAATTCAGCATGATCTGCAGTCAGGTACCTCTCTTTTACTGTAACCTGGCAGATATTTGAGCAAGGTTTGATTCATATCTGGGAGTCTCATTGATGTGAAATAGCACACAGGCTTGATGCCAGATGTGAAATTATCCTTATTAGGTGTTTTTCTTTAAAAATTATGCTTTATCACAGTGATTAGACAAGGTGGAGCACAAATCTTTTCTTCTCTCTCTCTCTTTTTTAACCTACATCCTTTCAAAATCCAGTTACCATAACAACTTGATCTCAATGTTTTTGTAAAACCATCTTCTTTTTTTATCACACCTAGAAGTTTTGTCTTCCTCACAAATGAATACAACTAATTTTTTAGTTAATTATTTGCTGTCAAAAATCTGTCAACAACTTCTCTTTTGTTTTCCCTCTCCCTCTCCCCACTCCCCCACCCTGCCTTTTTATTTTTTATTCTTCCTAGTGAGGGAATGGAGGAAAGAGTCATGCCTTTTGTTTGGCATGTTTAGTATCAGCAATACGTAGACAGAGTGGTAATACAAACCTTCTAAAAAACAATAAAACAGAAGGACTCCCAACAGAAAGCTTGAGAACCTCAAACCATATTTACACAGACTTCTAATGATATTTTTTTAAAGGACATTTCTTTTCATGAAAATTAAATACCACTGGTAATTTCACAACACCAGAGCTTTGTATACATTTCCCTCTTTGTTTGAATAGGCCAATTCAAATATTCTTTTATGATAACAACATAAAACCATATTGCAGTAAAAATACCTTCCCTTCATGTCTCCTTTTTCTCTTGTTTAATATCTATTTGATTTTGTCAGGGGGAAAAGAGAGACAGTGGGAAGGGTGATAAGTTAATATCTAGGAATAAAAAGGTGCTACCTAGCAACATTTCTCTGGAAACTAAATCTCATTTGTCAAGCAATTCTAAAACAGGGGCTACATTGCCCAAGGGATTGATAACAGCATACAGAGCTTTTCACAGCAAGTCACTAAAATACAAATGTAGCCCAGGTTAGTAGCAACTGAACATCCTTACCATTTGACAGCTGTTTAGTGGCCTGTGTGAAACGTCTCCTTAGTCTTCATCTGATTCCTAGTGGGAAGGTGGCTGCTTCCCAATTAACATTAATTGGCTCCCATATTGTAAGCTTCAGTAAGGTGACCAAGGACAGTTGGGGAGTGGCGGGCTGGAGGGAGCTTGCCCACTAGGCCAGCTGTGTCTCTAGTTAAACTACAGCGTTCCCAACAGACTACTGTGTAGACTGTGTTTAAAAGCTAGCAGTGAAGGAACCTCAAAAGCATTCCTTTGATGAGCCTGTTTCAGTAGTTCACATCTCCTGTCTTCACATCAGATCTTTTCCCCTCTGGAATCTTACCAAAAACACCTCCTTTGAAAACACAAGTGGTATCTGTTTGTCCTTCTGCAGGGAACCAGTCCATCAAAGGAAGTCACCAGATTTCTCAGCCTTTTATTTTTCTGGGTGCTTTCCTCTGGACTCTTTGCAATTTGGCTACATGCCTTATAAAGTGCAATGACCAAAGCCAGACATGATGCTCCAACTGAGTCCTTAACAATGCCAACTGCTGGGTAATTATTATTTCCCTTGCCATACATCAATGTTCCTTTAACAGAGCTCAAGGCATGTTGTTCTGCTGCAGAATCTCATGTCAACTCATGCTTTCTCATCTGTATAACAATGACCCTTGAATATGCACATTTCATACGGTTCAAAGGTTATTTCAACTGGTTCTCTAACCATCAAAGAGAAGTTTTCAGGTGCTTCTGAATGGGCAGTCAGTCCAAACTATACACTCTCTAAGCTCTTCTTCACTTGGTCTGCAGTGTTCTCCTACCTCTCTATTAAAACATGCTTTGTTGATTACCAAATCACACTTCAGTTTTGGAGTATGAATAAGGCAAAGGAGCCAAAAACCTACCTGAAAGGAGGCTGTAGTGAGGCTGATGATGGCTGGAAGGGGCCTTTAAGAGGCAGGGACATCTTTAACTCGAGCAGACTATCTGATATACACCTGACTATGAATCACAGTGGAAAGATGGATCACACAGGATTGTCCTGAGGTTATTAGCTTTAGTTCAATGTGATCTTGAAATTTGAAATTAGTGTTGTCTAAAGATGACAGGAGGGTTAGGAGCTGCATGAGCCTTTTTGAATGTAATAAAAATGGATATTTAGCAACATCAGTTGAAAAAAAAAAGGGCAATCTGTACACATATAAACTGATTGTACTTTACCACTATTTGCACCACTACAGGTTCAATTTTCATGAATTATTTACAGTCCGTCAATTCTCAGTACATATTCAGAAATAACTCTCCATTTATCTGGTTCTTTAAGCTGAAGTGCACAATAAAGTTTTGAGTAGTTTATTGGCACAGCTGTACCAGGTTATGTGATCGTAACACATCAGCACACACACAAAAGTTGCTCAGAGGGACAATGGCAGGAGAAGGCCCTAAACAGTACCCTGCCAGGTTAGTCCCAGACTTATCACAGTGGCCATCAGCCCATCAAACACACATTCCCACAAGCACAGAGGAGCACAGATGCACAATGGCAGGAGGGACCCAAATCAAGACCTCTCAAGGAAGGAATGCCTTGTCCCAACCTCTCCCTAGGCTGTCCCAGGAGAGTCATCATGATCCTGATTAAAGCATCTGTGGCCAATCTCACCTTGCATTGCATCAAAAGATACATAGCTAGCAGAATGAGAGAGGTGATTCTGCCATTCTAATCTGCTCTGGTGAGACCTCACATGGAATACTGTGTCCAGATCTCAAGCCCTCAATATAAGAAAGACATGGATCTGATGGAGAGGTCCCAGAGGAGGGTCACAAAAATGACCAGAGGGTTGGAGCACCTCTCCTACAAAGACAGGCTGAGAGATTTTGGGTGGTTCAGCCTGGAAAAAAGGAGGCTCCAGGGAGGTCTTAGACTTCCTGTAGAGGATGGGTTCTACAAGAGAGCTGGGAAGTGACTGTTTACAAGGGAGTGTAGCCAAAGGATAAGGGACAATGATTTTAAAGTAGAGAGGGGCAGATTTAGATTGGACATTAGGAAAAAATTCTTTACTGTGAGGGTGGTGGAACCCTGGAACAGGTTGCCCAGGGAGGTGATTGAAGCCCCATCCCTGGAGACATTCAAGGTCAGGCTTGATGGGGCTCTGAGCATCATGATCTAGTTGTGGATGTCCCTGCTTACTTCAGGAGGATTGAACTAGATGACCTTTAGAGGTTTCTTCTAACCTAATGCATTCTATTATTCTATGGAGCACATCACTGTGAGTCATCTCATCCATGAGGAAGCAGCAAACCAGAATGCGTTTTGAGCTAAGAGGGGCTGCCAGCAACTGAGGAGACTAGGATACAAAGGATAGCTAATGAACAAGCTGAATGTCTGGACAGAGCTGCTAGAGGGATCCATTTGTACAAATGTGCATATATACATTCCAATTAGTGAACCTTCATCTTGTCCAGCTGGAGATGGGAACAGATGAGGACATTGGTGTTGCCTGTGTTTGTGTGAGTCCTCTGAGTGATCTGTGTGGCTGGTGACATGCATATGTGCTCTGTGTGCATGTGCCTGCTGGGAATATATCTTCTACCTTGGCAAGGGCTCAGCTTGGGAACATGGGGCAGGGGCAGCCTTACCTTTCTCTGTATCACAGTATCACAGTATCACAGTAACTAAGGTTGGAAGAGACCCCAAGGATCATCAAGTCCAACCTGTTCCAACAGACCTCACAACTAGATCATAGCACCAAGCGCCACGTCCAATCTCCCCTTGAACACCTCCAGGGACGGCGACTCCACCACCTCCCTGGGCAGCCCATTCCAATGACGAATGACTCGCTCAGTGAAGAACTTTTTCCTCACCTCGAGTCTAAACCTCCCCTGACACAACTTGAGACTGTGTCCCCTTGTTCTGGTGCTGGTTGCCTGGGAGAAGAGACCAACCCCCACCTGGCTACAACCACCCTTCAGGTAGTTGTAGAGGGCAATGAGGTCGCCTCTGATCCTTCTCTTCTCCAGGCTAAACAATCCCAGCTCCCTCAGCCTCTCCTCATAGGGCTTGTGCTCAAGGCCTCTCACCAGCCTTGTTGCCCTTCTCTGGACACGTTCAAGTGTCTCGATGTCCTTCCTAAACTGAGGGGCCCAGAACTGGACACAGTACTCAAGGTGTGGCCTAACCAATGCAGAGTACAGGGGCACAATGACCTCCCTGCTCCTGCTGGCCACACTATTCCTAATACAGGCCAGGATGCCATTGGCCTTCTTGGCCACCTGGGCACACTGCTGGCTCATGTTTAGGCGGGTGTCAATCAGCACCCCCAGGTCCCTCTCCGTTTGGCAGCTCTCCAGCCACTCTGACCCCAGCCTGTAGCTCTGCATGGGGTTGCCGTGGCCAAAGTGCAGCACCCGGCACTTAGACTTATTAAATGCCATCCCATTGGACTCTGCCCATCTGTCCAGTCGGTCAAGGTCCCTCTGCAGAGCCTTTCTACCCTCTAACTGACTAACATCTGTTCCCAACTTGGTGTCATCTGCAAACTTGCTGATGACTGACTCAACCCCCTCATCCAGATCATCAATGAAGATGTTAAAGAGGATGGGGCCCAGCACTGATCCCTGGGGGACGCCACTGGTGACTGGCCGCCAGCCGGATGTGGCACCATTCACCACCACTCTCTGGGCTCGGCCCTCCAGCCAGTTCCTAACCCAGCACAGAGTGTTGTGGTCCAAACCACGAGCTGACAGCTTAGCCAGCAGTTTACTGTGGGGGACGGTGTCAAAGGCCTTGCTGAAGTCCAGATAGACTACATCCACAGGCCTCCCCACATCCACCAGACGGGTCACCTGATCATAGAAGGAGATCAGGTTGGAGAGGCAGGACCTGCCCTTCCTAAATCCATGTTGGCTGGACCTGAGCCCTTGGCCATCCTTCAGGTGCGCAGTTATTGCCGCCAGGATAATCTGCTCCATCACTTTCCCTGGCACTGAGGTCAGGCTGACTGGTCTGTAGTTTCCAGGTTCCTCCATCCGTCCCTTCTTGTGGATGGGGACCACATTGGCCAGTTTCCAGTCACCTGGGACCTCTCCAGTGAGCCAGGACTGGAGGAAAATGATGGAGAGCGGCTTGGCCAGCTCATCTGCCAGCTCTCTCAGCACCCTAGGATGGATCCCATCCGGTCCCACGGACTTATGGGTGTCCAAGTGGCTCAGCAGGTCCCGGACTAATTCCTCATGGATTTCTGGGGCATTACACTGCTCCCCGACCCTATTACCCAGCTCAGGAGGCCACTCATCCTGGACTCCTACCTTGCTGTTAAACATTGAGGCAAAGAAGGCGTTCAGGACCTCAGCCTTTTCCTCATCTTTGGTCACCATGTTCCCCTCCAGGTCCAGTAAGGAGTGGAGGTTCTTCTTGCCCTTCTTTTTAGCATTGATATATTTGTAAAATTGCTTTTTATTATCTTTCACAGAGGTGGCCAGCTTCAGTTCCAACTGGGCCTTTGCCTCTCTAATTTTATTCCTACATAGTCTAACCACTTCCTTAAACATACCTCGAGAAGCCTTCCCCTCCTTCCAAAGGTGATACAGCCTCTTTTTTTCCCTTAAATCCTTCAGGAGCTGCTTGTCCATCCAGGCCGGTCGCCTTCCCCGCCGGCTCATCTTTCGGCACATGGGAACCGCCAGTTCCTGTGCCTTCAAGAGCTCCTGTTTGAAGTAGGTCCAACCCTCCTGGACCCCTCGGTTCATGAGGGTTGGTACCCAGGGAACTTTACAAATAAGTTTCTTAAAGAGGCTGAAGTTTGCCCTCCGGAAGTCCAAGGTGAAGGTTCTGTTGGTACTCCTCCCTATCTCCCTGCATATTGAAAACTTCACTATCTCGTGGTCACTGCACCCTAGGCAGCCTCCCACGGTCACATCTCCCACTAGCCCTTCCCTATTGGAGAGCAGCAAGTCAAGCAGAGCCTGTCCCCTGGTAGGCTCACTTAACAGCTGCGTCAGGAAGCAATCCTCTATCCGCTCCAGGAATCTTCTGGACTGCCTTCCTCTCTGCTGAATTAAGTTCCCAGCAGATATCCGGCAGGTTGAAGTCCCCCACGAGGACAAGATCTGATGATCTTGAAACAGCCTCCAGTTGTTTATAGAATAATTCATCAGCCTCCTCATCCTGGTTGGGTGGTCTATAACAGACTCCAACCAGGATGTCAGATTTGTTGGGCTGCCCTCTGATTTTAACCCACAGGCTCTCAATTCCCTCATCTTCCACCTCGAGTTCTGAGGCAGAAAGTGTCTCCCTAATATACAAAGCCACCCCTCCTCCTCTCCTCCCTCGCCTATCCTTCCTAAAGAGCCTGTAGCCCCCCAGTGTAGCACTCCAATTGTGCCTGTTGTCCCACCATGTTTCTGAGATGGCAACTATATCATAGTTGCCCTGGTGGATTAGGACCTCCAGCTCATCTTGCTTATTGCCTAGGCTGCGTGCATTGGTGTACATGCACTGCAGCTGGGCTCCTGAGCTCTCAATTGACCCTACCTTGTGCTCTACTCTTACCTCTGCAGAGGGACCGATGTCTTCACCCACCCCCTTCAGACCTAGTTTAAAGCCCTCCTAATGAGTCCTGCCAACTCTAGTGCTAGGACTCTCTTGCCCCTTCTAGATAAATGCACCCCATCAGGACCCAGGAGGTCGGGTGCCGTAAAAGTAGCCCCATGATCAAAGAAACCAAAGTTCTTCCACTGGCACCATTCCCTGAGCCACTTGTTGATGGTGTGGGTTCTCCCGTTCCTCTCAGTGTACTCCCCTGCCACTGAGGGAACTGAGCAGAACACCACTTGTGCGCCTGCCCCATCAATCAATTGTCCAAGGGCCCTGAACTCCTTCTTAATTGCCCTGGTGCCCTTCCTGTCAATCTCATCACTCCCAGCCTGTATTACCAGCAGAGGGTAATAGTCAGAGGGACTGATGAGCTTGGGGATTCCCCTTGCAATGTCCCTTACCTGCGCCCCAGGTAGAGAGCAGACCACCCTGTGGGATGGGTCGGGACGACATATGGGTCCCTCAGTACCCCCCAGGAGAGAGTCCCCAACAACTATAACCCTTCTCCTTTTCTTTGTGGAGCTGGTCGTTATAGCTGGTAGTGGCCGCTTGGCCTTAGGCTTGGCCTTAGGCTGCTCCCTGGAGCTGGTCGTTACAGCCGGTGGGGACCGCTTGGCCTTGATCTCCCCTCTGGATGGCTGCTCCTCAGCCCTCTCATCCCCACCGCCCTCAGCCCGCAGGGCCTCATACTTATTATGCAAGGGCAGCGGAGGAGGAGGAGATGGCCGGGGTGGATTTCTCTTGCCACCCTTGGCAGGGACTTGTGTCCATCCCTCTCCGTTTTCAGGGGCCCGTCCCTCAGCAGGGGAGATCTGCAGAGCCTTCTCCCACAAGTCTAACTCCCTTTCACTTTCCCTTATTGACCTTAGCCTAGACACCTCCTCCTTCAGCTCGGCCACTTCATCCTTCAGCTCAGCCACCAGGCTGAGGAGAAAGTTCACCTGTTCACACCTGACACAGGTGTCCTCACCCTCTCCCTCTTCCTCTATTCCAACTGCCAGGCTGAAGCACTCTCTGCAGCTGGCAGCCTGGACTCCAGCATGCTGGAGAAACAACTCTGTCTGGGTAGATGCTGTTTTTCTACCCTTGGTCCGAGTAATGACCATGGTGCAACGTGTGGGTGAAAACAAAAATTTTTTTTTTTTTTTTTTTTTTCCTCCCAAGCAGCCGAAAGGCTAGCTACCGAGCCAAAATGGCGCCGCGCGCACAGCCCGCCCGGGATTTAAATCTCCCGCGGCTGACGTCAGGCACTAGCTCCCGTGCACGCTCGCGAGAGCACGAGCCCGCCTCAATCCCTGCCCCCGAGGAGTCCTCCCGACCCGCTAAACCCCGAAAGCAAGGCAAAAAGCCGAGCAGAAACTCACAAAGCGAGCGGTGCTGTCCCGAAGGAGCGGTTCTGACCGGCTACCGAGCCAAAATGGCGCCGCGCGCACAGCCCTGCCCGGGATTTAAATCTCCCGCGGCTGACGTCAGGCACTAGCTCCCGTGCACGCTCGCGAGAGCACGAGCCCGCCTCAATCCCTGCCCCCGAGGAGTCCTCCCGACCCGCTAAACCCCGAAAGCAAGGCAAAAAGCCGAGCAGAAACTCACAAAGCGAGCGGTGCTGTCCCGAAGGAGCGGTTCTGACCGGCTACCGAGCCAAAATGGCGCCGCGCGCACAGCCCTGCCCGGGATTTAAATCTCCCGCGGCTGACGTCAGGCACTAGCTCCCGTGCACGCTCGCGAGAGCACGAGCCCGCCTCAATCCCTGCCCCCGAGGAGTCCTCCCGACCCGCTAAACCCCGAAAGCAAGGCAAAAAGCCGAGCAGAAACTCACAAAGCGAGCGGTGCTGTCCCGAAGGAGCGGTTCTGACCGGCTACCGAGCCAAAATGGCGCCGCGCGCACAGCCCGCCCGGGATTTAAATCTCCCGCGGCTGACGTCAGGCACTAGCTCCCGTGCACGCTCGCGAGAGCACGAGCCCGCCTCAATCCCTGCCCCCGAGGAGTCCTCCCGACCCGCTAAACCCCGAAAGCAAGGCAAAAAGCCGAGCAGAAACTCACAAAGCGAGCGGTGCTGTCCCGAAGGAGCGGTTCTGACCGGCTACCGAGCCAAAATGGCTGTCAGATCCTGCACAATAAATTTTCCTCTAAGAAACTGGTCCCTATATACAGAAATTTCAAGTCACTGGGAAAAATTCCAGTGTAACAAGCTGGCAACTCTGTGTCCACTCTTACACATTCTGTCTTACCACCTCATTAAATGTCCTGCATGAGATCTTCACATTAGCTCCAGTTTCTTCTTATGATCTCCAACTGTCAGGTGTGTGAGACTGCTGAAGTCGCTAATGGCCTAATGTGAGAAGGGGCTCACAGGGTGACAAAACACCAAAATCCTTTTAAAAACTGACATTTTATCCCTAAATCTTGACTGAAGAGAAATGATAAATAGCTCTGAAAATAAGATAAAATTGCTATTTGATGGTGTGATTCTTATAACTTTAAGGCCTTATTACAGTGTTGTGTCTCTGTAAAAGGCACAAGGAACTTATGGAAAATTCCATACTGTTAAGTGTGTTTGGAAATGTTGGGGGAAATACCATACAATTCAGAACCAGAGCTTTTAGGGCTTTTATCCCATCAGGGACATCTTCTGTAAGACTGGTTTCTTCTAGATTTGCTGCGAGGACCTGCACAGATGAACACTACAGCCAATCACCTATTGTCAGTATGGACATGATGAAATATTCTTCCATCACCGCACGTTCGCTTGAAGCTTTTAGCTTGGAAGAATGATACTCTGTCTTCTCACTCTATGAGATTCTTAAAAGGTTCAGGAAGATCAAGCAAAGTGGCTTCAAAACCATTAATCATCAGCTAACATGTGAAGCAGAGATACACGTTTTGCACTGGAAGCAGTCTCATTCCTGAATGTGGACAATACAGTTTGCTGCTTTAAAAACCTCATGCATATCATCTCTGGTTTCTAGAGAATTCTTTATGAGAGTCACAGCATGTTGGTTCAACTTCACTGAGTTTAGACTATGCATGATGCCATGGATCTTCAGGTTTTTATTTCTGATATTGGCTTCAAGGAAATTAGTGTTCATTTGCTGCTGGAGTCCCATCACAGCTGTTGCTTCTTCTCTTCAGCTGGTGTGAGTGCTGCTGTACCTTCCCCTGCCATGCTGCATAAACTGCAAGGACACTCAGGCACTGTGTCAATTGCAGGGCATGCAATAAGCAAAGACAAGTGCTGGTAAGCTCACAGCCACTGTACTTTTACTTGGGAACATAAGCTAGCTGCTGATCTTCATGGAAATCCAGATGATTGGTCAGTGGCATATTTTAATTGCCCAAATTTAGACATTGAACCACCTATTCTGTTGCTACCATTTAACTTCAACTTTTTCTTGAAGGTTTCATCAGTCTTTGCACACAAACTGAGAAGAGCACGGACTTCACTCTCACAAGCATGACAGCAGGAGTCTCTGAGTCTCTTGAAGACAAGGACTTGGCTCTGGGGAGGATAAGTGATAACAGCTTTCTTGGCTGTCTGACATTTTCTTTCTTTCTCTAATTGCATGGAAATTTCTTGCTGCTTACTAGATATCACATTAGACAGGTTTCCCAAATCCTTTGTATTTGCTAGCAATGCTGGCCTTTTTCACAAGCAGGCAAGCTCTTGGCTACATCTTTCCCATTGCCCAGTGCTAACGTGTGTAGTTATCCTAGAGACTGCGCACCCAGCGACCGTGAACTTGGCAGGAAGGGGGTACAATATTTGCAAAACGCAACATCTTGAGTCTTGAAATAAGCCAGCTGCTTCTTCTGAAATCAAAGATTCTCAAGTCCTTTGGCAGGAAAGAGGAAAGGCTGGTCTGAAGGAGCCATAAATACTCCAAAATCTGTATTTTCTGGTCACTGCTTCTTATTTTTACTGATATTGTTCATATGATCCAAGCAAGATCCAAGTACGATCTGGGAGCTAATGCAGTGAGCACCAAGTTATCACAAAGTCAGAGACTGTCTGTTTGTTTCATCAATGCTAGTAGATGTTTCCATAGATGTCATGCCATTTGCCTTCCATCATTCAGAACTACATGGTTATATCCTGACACAGCAGATAGTGAAACATCTTGGCCTCTCATGTGTATTAAACAGTGGAGTAAAAACTATACAGCTAGTTACTGTCTGTACCTAACAAATGCTCTCCGAGACCAAGCCACAGCTATCAGTCACTCACGTGGACACACACTGTGCAAAGTGGATTGCCTGCTGTGACTTGGGAGACAGCCAGAGCATATCTGATCTCTCTCCAGTGCAACATACCACAGCCATGGATCAGTAAATGGTATGTTTCATATATATAATCCCAATAAAATGCTACTACAGAAGTGTGGAGAGCTTAAATATCTGCCAAGCCAATGCCAAAAAGGCATTTATCCTCCTCACCCCACTGAAATGATTACTTGCAAAATAACTCTGTTTGACAGTAACAGATGAATTCCACTTTATTTAACTGGAAAGGTAACATTGTATAATTTTAAAAAATCATTCCAACCCCATTCTTTCCCTCTGGATGACTTGAACAAGGATATCAGATGTCTACCAATGAAAGGGAAATTTCATTCAATGGAGGTTTGCCGGGGGGAAAAGGAAAACATCACGAATGTGATGCCACAGACAGTAAACTCGGGAAGGGGTTGTTTTAACTGAGGATGACAGGCCACTGCTCTCCATATATTTTTACAGGGTTTCCTCTGGGACACCCATCACATTTTACTTGTTATATGTGCTTTGCCTCTTCCATTATTATTCCTCCATAACACACTTTATTTCTTTGCTTCCTGAGACTCCACCAGATCTTGAAGTGGACTACAGAAGATTTTTCAAACTACAAAATCACACCTGTCTGACTTCTCATGGCTTAGGCAGTATAAGACCACAATTATTCAGACAAGCTTTCTTTATATACTGAAGTTCACAATCCAAACTTTAGAGGGAAGGATCTCCTATAGAAACTTCTACTTTGAGGTTTGGAGGTGCCATTTTAAATCCCCCATGTGGTAACAAAAAAGCAGGTTTTAGAAAGGTACATTTTTTTTCCCCCTGCTCTTCTCCAGTCATGTGATTTTGGCCATTTCTTCTGAGCATCAAATACAGCTTAGGCATAGTAAGCCTGACATGTCAGAGAATCTTAATGGTTTACCTATACACTTGCTAGACACTTGAACAAATTGCTCACAAGCAGAGCTAGTAGCATTTGAACAAAATGCCATTCAGTCAAAGTTAGATATGATACTTAACACAGAGTTAAGTTTTTTATTGTTTGAAATTTAACACATCTTCCTAAGCCCGTGAAACATATATTTTGGGGGAAAAGCCATTTCGAGCCTTTACTAAAAATCACATTTGGAGATGCAGATCTGAAAAAAATATCTTTAATACTTTAAAAATTAAATCCCTAAATCTCTCGGATGCAGGTTTTCAACGGGCAAGCTATCTCCAAAAGCCACGGGAGAAAAATATGTGTGTGTAGGCAAGTGTGTGCTTCCCTGTGCAAATGAACAATAAAGATATTGTCATCACTTTGCTAGAGAAAAATAAATTACGCTTCTTTCATGCACACCTGTTTTTATCAACTCTTCATACATCCCTGCAGCATGTTGACATTGCAGATTCTTGTTTCCTGGCAGGCTGACATTACTCTGTTTGCAAATAGGAAACATTTTATGTATCATTTTGAAATATCTCAGTCATCGCAGCCGTGGAAGAAAGGAAACCTTCCAAGTCAACTCCTTTATTTTCTCCCAGGGCAAGGATGTGGTGAAAAAACTTGGAGAGTAATTGGAGAGCGTTTGCCTGCTCTTTTTGAAAGGAGAATAAGGAAACTGTATTTTCAAAATATCACTGCATAATGATAAGGTGAAAAGGTGAAAATTTTGGCTGAAACATTGCCTCTTTTTTTCTTGGTGTTGAATAATACACTACATGACAAGCCTCAGGTTTATTATAATTCAAAATTACGTATGAATTTGGTTTTGGATTTCACAGCCTTTGAATACCAGCTTTTGATACGTTTTACTCAATAGACAGGGAGAGGAAAGACAGTGCATATGTTTCAGTGAGGTAGAGTGAGATATACGAAGCTGCTTGTTGCTGCGAACATATTTTATTTCCCACGGTGAAGAAAAACTTGTAAGCAGAGATGAAACAACTGATGACTCCACAGCCAGCCTGCTGTTTTTTAAGGATGAGACAGTTATCATGCAAACACATCAACTAGAGGAAGACTCAAAAACAAGTGAATGAATTGTGAGACCAGATCTTGCTAAAATTACCAAGAACATACATAACAGAGGGTAAACAGTAATGGTGTGTCGAGGTCTGGGCTAAAGGGAAATTAGCACTGAAAATATCTTTACCTATTAATGCAAGAAGCCTAAAGACTAATACCTGGGCGAATAGCATCAACATGTTTTCATCCATCCCCTTAAGGCACATTTCTCTTAGTGGAAGCCAAAATGAGTGCTAGAAAACAGAACAAGGGAACAAGCTGTAGATGATTTCATTGCTTGAAATTACTCTCTTGTCCTCTTAGCAATAGAACTGTCCCTTTTAGACCATAACTGGAAACTTTAGGACTTTAGAAGTTACAAGAAGGAAGCTTCAAAACAAAGTCTCTTTTTAATTATACCTGAGAGAGTAAGAAGGTATCTGTGAATGTACATTCTAAATAAGCAGTTGACTTCCTTCTTAGAGGGCATAACTCCACACTGAGCTCAACAGGGAAATACAATTCTTCAAATGCAAATGAATGAGGATCATTATCACCAAGGAAGATGTGTATGTGGAAAACTTTTAATGGCATTTCCCTGTGTGAATTCCACAGGTGACCAGTAAAAGTGGTATGGCTTAGTTTGCTTTAAATGTGCCATAACACTAAAAACAACATGAATTAGAATACACTGGAAAGTCTTGCCTCATTTTGAATTAGCATTAGTCCGCTGACATATGGTATCCACATGAAGACTAGGCGTGAGCTAGTGAGTGAGCTGCAAATGCACCATCCTTCAGGTGAATTTAGTTTCTCTGACAGAGCAGATTTGTACTGTAGCTGTTTACAGTATTTACAATTCATGTTATGTAGGCCACTGCAAATTGTAAAGCACATCTTGTACAGTCAAATTATAATCCACAAACAATCCAAGCTTCTCAGCTAAGAATACCCTTTTTGTTACATTCATGATAGCAAATTCTAAGCATGCTTTCATGAAATTGCTATATATGTTTGTGTCCTAATTTAAATAATATACCTAGGAAGTAATTTTCAGTATTTTCAGTTATGATATCAAATCATTTCACACTGATATACATGTGTCCTTGTACATTACGATTTGGCAATGATAGCAGGACTGGGTAATCCATCTGACAAAGCGTGGTGGGTTAACGCCTATTCTGGAAAACAGGGTGGAGGGCTTGCAAGTGCTTAGCCCTCCCTGCAGGGCATTTTCCCCCTGGGAAACTGAGTCTGTTCCACTCCCCCCTCGCTGCCCAGCTAGGGTATAAAAGGGAAGACATTGGAGTCATTAGCTCTCCTTTTGGCTCCTGCCTCTCCTGGATGAGAGCTACTGCAGCTGCCTTCCTGCTCTTCTGCCACGTGGTTGGGCCTGATCCTTCTCCCTGCTGACTCCGTGCCTCTTCAGAGAAAAAACTGGTTTTGTATTCTTTCTCTTTGTCCCCCTCCCATCCATCCTTGTTCCTTGCCCTTGTGAACCTTACCTGTTATTGATATATATATAGTTTTGTTTTGTTTAAAGAAAAAACTGTTTACCTATCTACTTCCAGGCCAACTCCAAATTATTGTTTGGTGGATTTGCTCCTTTCCTTTTTTTTTCCCCTCTCTGCTGGGAGGGAGGAGGAGGGAGCGGGGGAGAGATTCTCAGCCTTGCCCCCTATCTGAGCTCTTAACTCCCAGTTAAGGCTTAAACCACCACAGAAGGAGACAGGCATACTCTTTACTTTTGTATCACAGAAGCATTAAAAAAGAATGGAAACTGAAAAAAACCACCCAATAATTAAATGTAAAACAATGCAAGAAACGTTCCTGGAATGGTATAGCTATGATACTGTACTGATTTTGAGAATCATGTATTTTAATGAAGTAAATAACAAGACTCATCTGTCTTGTACTGTAAGATCATGCATTGAAACACTTGTGTAAATAGGCATACTATGACTATATATAGCTGTTTTAGTCCTACTATTCATTTCAACCATATTTCTTCAGAATAAACCAAAACAAACCAAAACCAAACCCAAAACAATTCCTTCAGTGGCTTAGTCTCAGTCATGCACTCAAAGCAACAATTTTGTGCCCTTATCATAAATTCTCAGTCTAATACATTCACTATCTTTCAACCAGCTTTATTCTGTGTTTTAATGTTCACCACCAGTCATAACAGTTTGATTTGGTATTCAAACAGCAGCCACACATTCCCATTGGGATTCCATTGTTGGTTAATAGTAACATTCCCTTAAAATTAAGTAATGCCCAACTGTCTTCACATTTATTCAGTGTGAAAACCTAGCCTTCCAAGAAAAGAGGTCATGCTGATGTGATGCTACATATTTTTGTCCTTAGGGTTTGGAGGCTGAGCCTCAGAGCTGCCATACAGATTCAGGAAATCTGATCTCACCAATTAAGCCTGTGAGCAGCACAATACTCACCATCTGAGCAGGCAGGAATTCACCTACACAGGTCAGCTGGTAGGAGCTCATGTGAATGAGAATGCTGATCATTAACATCATCCCAGAGATGTGATAGTCTTCCTTGGTGACAGAAATAGATTCCAGTAGCACCATGAACATACCTTGCTGACAGGAGAAAGGCAATTCTTCACCATGAGGGTGGTAAGACACTGGAACAGGTTGTCCAGGGAGGTGGTAGAAGCCCCATCCCTGAAGGTTTTTCAAGGCCAAGCTGGGTGTGGCTTTGAGGAGCCTGATCTAATGTGAGGTGTCCCTGCTCATAGCAGGAGGATTGGAACTAGATGATCCTCGAGGCCCCTTCCAACCCCAACAGTTCTAGGATTCTATAGTTTGTAGCATGTAAGGGGAGCAGTGGAGCAGGTGTCAATCAAATACAGTGGTTTCTGATTATTTGATAAAATAACTACTGAAATCACAGAATTGTCACATGCTCTGGATGCCAAAACAAACTTAAAGAAAATCAGACTGATTCATGAGTTGCACATGCTGTAAAAGAAAACTCATATAAACAGTTCTTACCTTGTATAGTAGTTTTTAAAAATGATAGATAAGCATGGCAAGAGCAAAGGAGATTTGATACCAACTGATACTTTGCTTGATTGTATTATGAATAAAATTCAGGTAGCATTTCACACTGATCATATCAATTAAAAGATCTACTTCCATATCAGAGAATTAGAAAGATCAGAATCAGGGGTAATGTACCTACACAGGACCTTTCTTCTGAAATAGTTTAGAGCGTTTTTCAGGTCAAACCACACTAACAAGAAAAAGAGGTAAGAGATTCCCCACCCCCCTTCTGAGATTCACATTGATGAGATGTTTTCCCATGGGCCACTAGTAACAATTAAATTCAGGGTGACCCAAAGAATATATCAGAACATACAACTACCAGCATCCTCTCAGCAAGCATATTGGCCAGACTTTCAATTTGAATTCCAGTAACAGTCATTTTACTATGGAAGCACCTAGCAGCACAGTGATCAGGTAAGCAGGTTGTTGAAGATGTATGAATATCTTTAAATTATAACTGTTCAGAATGTGCTAAGCTTTATGGGTCATTTACAGGACTATCTACCTTTGTCAAGTATTTTATGGCATCATTTCTTTCTCCCAAATGACTTCTATCAATTAAGTGCTACTGGTTGTTCTACAGTAATAGTTTTTCATAGTGGTAGATACAAATTGCACTGTTGGAATATTACCAGTACAAAACCCGGCTGATAATTACTATTACCCTGACAGTATGAATATACACAACTGTACCAGATCACACCACATCTACTCTGTATGAACAAGGATGAAAATCCATTCATGTTGTTCCCCATGCTGACATGACTTGCATTGATGAAAACATCAACATGAGGGGTTTCAGTTTATCAGAATCTTTTATGGAAGTCTCCTGACTTCTTTCAGAGCAGTAATGTTGTTCCTGACTCTGAAATTAACATTAAAAAGTACAGGAACCTCAATTTTATCATTACAGCTTTTAAAAAAAAAGGTTCTAAGTCACCAGAAAAAGCCACCAAAATGGCTATCTTGCTCATCTTTTGCATTCTTCAGAGTTTATATTTTATAGACTTCACAGTATCACAGTATCGCCAAGGTTGGAAGAGACCTCGAGGATCATCGAGTCCAACCTGTCACCACAAACCCCACGACTAGACCATGGCACCAAGTGCCACGTCCAATATCATCTTGAACACCTCCAGGGACGGCGACTCCACCACCTCCCTGGACAGCCCATTCCAATAACTAATGACTCTCTTGGTGAGGAACTTACATAGAATACATACATACATAGAACAAACCAGGCTGGAAGAGTCCTTCAAGATCATCGCGTCCAACCCATCAACCAATCAACTAACAACTAAACAACTAACCCATGGCACCAAGCACCCCATCAAGCCTCCTCCTGAAAACCTCCAATGATGGTGACTCCACCATCTCCCCAGGCAGCCCATTCCAATGGGCAATCACTCTCTCTGTATAGAATTTCTTCCTAACATCCAACCTAAACCTCCCCTGGCGCAGCCTGAGCCTGAGACTGTGTCCTCTTGTTCTGGTACTGGCTGCCTGGGAGAAGAGACCAACATCCGTCTGTCTACAACCTCCCTTAAGGTAGTTGTAGAGAGTAATAAGGTCACCCCTGAGTCTCCTCCTCTCCAGGCTAAGCAGCCCCAGCTCCCTCAGTCTTTCCTCATAGGGCTTGTGTTCCAAACCCCTCACCAACTTTGTTGCCCTTCTCTGGACTTGTTCCACCAAGTCAACATCCTTCCTAAACTGAGGGGCCCAGAACTGGACACAGTACTTGAGGTGAGGCCTAACTGGTGCAGTGTACAGGGGCACAATGACCTCCCTGCTCCTGATGGCCACACTATTCCTAATGCAGGCCAGGATGCCATTGGCCTTGGACTTAGGACTACAGAGGGCATTTCCTTTGCCCTGTGGACATACAAGAACTGTCTACGCTTGTCTCATGGATTGAGTTGAATCTGCTGCTCTTATTCATACCATGCTGCAGTCATGCCAGCTCCAAAAATGAAAGTCCTGTCTGGAGCAAATTATTATGGGGCTTGAGGTTCAGATTGTAACATGGGAGGCTCTCTGTTCCAGTTCCTGCTTCTGGGTTCTGGATTTCTGTGTGTTTTCCACTGGGATGGCAGAATGGGCAAGGAGGAATGGGGGAGTAGTTTTCTGGCTTGGGCTTTTAGCTCACTTCTATTTGCTGATGTTTTGTGCTATGCTTTTATCTGAAAATAGGCTAAGGTAATTATGTATTTTGTACCATGTTTTCCTGATTTTGCTCAGTAAACTCTATTCTTATCTCTCCTCCTTTTTTTTTCTTCTTTTTTTATTCTTTTGTTTTGATCTCAGTCCCGAGTTTTTGTGTGTTACTTTTCCCCTCACTTCTGTATTGGGAAAATAGAAATAGACAGATTAATCTGCTGGTTTAGTTTGACCAGTTTTGTTCTGATTTAAACCATTACAACTAGAATTCTCTGTACAGGGAGCTACAAAGCAGTTTCTTTTGGAGTTCCACCCAAATGGTGTCTTTTTAAGAGTAAATCAGGTGTTGTCTCTTGGAGTCGATAGTGTTTGTGCTATCTAGACTGCTGTGATTTCCCCTAGGAGTAGAAAAAGTAACAGCTAAACCTTAGTATCCTCTTTCCTGGGTAATCTTATACACCATCTGTTCAGAGCAAAACCAAAAGCACCAGCAAACCTTTGTGTAGATATCTCCCTGCTCAGTTCCTAATTAAACACTTGGTGTTTACCCAAGAATGACAGACTCTTCTGTTTTTTCAACCCCTCTGTGTGTGGACAAGTACAGGGTTTGCCTCACAGGCATCAGCTCTCTGCATCAGAGATGCCTTCTCAAAGTCAACCTCCAGGCTGGTGGCCAGATGTGACACCTAAATCATACTCAATAGGAATCACATGCTGTCTGCAATTTTCCAGGCACACAAGAAAAACTAATAGTGCCACCCAGACATTTCCCTACAAAGCATTAAAAGAACCATCTATCTTTTGCATGCAAATAAGAGCAAAATCAGGGCTGCACAGGGAAAGGAAGTAACTTGGGTGGAGAATTCTTCATGGTTCTGTTAAGAAAGGGCCACAAAAGCTGATTTATTTTAAGGTGGTTTTGCTGTTATTGAAACAAAAGATCAGCTTCACTCAGTCTCATCTTGTCATATTTATTGCTCACCCAATAGTTGCACCAAAAGCCACAAGTCATAACCTCTTAGTGTCACAATAATTTGGAATTGAATTTGTGAAAAACCCATAACCCTCAGCAACAATACTGATGAGGATTTGAATGAAAACAACATTTATTCGAGCACTGTACAGAAGAGCTAGCTGATAGCATTGGCTGGTATGGCACAACAATGACCAGTAGATTTTATGTCTGCTTTGCCAAATGGACTTTGTGATAACACAATTCTCCTCTACACAATTACTAGAAGAGGAAATGAGTGCTTCTTTTTAGAGATTTACCTTTGTGAATAAAATATTGTTCATAACACAGTAGCCCTCCTAGTATGAACACATGAATTTATATTTAGTAGGACAAGCTCTCTGAGTGTACAAAACTGATTTCTTATGTGAATATTAACCTCGACTCCTAACTCGCAGAAACTGTCTCTAAAGCAAATCACTTCAGCAATCTGAACCAAGTTTTCTTCAAATTCCCATCACTGTTACTATTAGCAACACAGCAAACAATTTCAACAGCATATCACTGTAATCAAAAACAGGCTAGAGGTGTAGGTGTATATTTCTCTAGATTGTTAAGTACCCTTTCAAATGAAAGGGGAAATATGGCTGATAAGCTTT
This sequence comes from Dryobates pubescens, assembly GCF_014839835.1. Taxonomy (NCBI): domain Eukaryota; kingdom Metazoa; phylum Chordata; class Aves; order Piciformes; family Picidae; genus Dryobates; species Dryobates pubescens. The sequence goes on along the minus strand of NC_071618.1, from coordinate 27,358,172 downwards.
TATTCATTCCAGTTAAATGAGAAACCCTTGCATGGTATTTTTAGCACATTTCTCCCCCTTCCCTTCCTCTTTTCAGTGAGAATGTTTAACCTCCACTGAGCTGCATTTCTTTTCCAATTTCCAATTTGTTTGCCACATACCTTCTAACATAAATTGTTTAGTTAGAATAATTTTAATGGCACCTAACGCAATATCACCCCACTGTGCAAACCATTACTGCTAAATTAAAGGGCCAGCTGTCCCCTGCTTGTCCATGCCACCTAACTGCCAGGTCACTCTTTAATTTGGTGGGTTTCTTTGCTATTCTCCCTATGCTATGGATCTCTTTCCAGTTACATTCTAGAAAGTTTGTATTTGAGACCACTGGGAAAAAGTATTGTTACACTAAGAAGAGTCAAATCTGGATTTTAATGTTACTTGTGTGGATGGAAAGGAAAAGATCTTTTAGAAATAATCTGGAGAAATAATCTGCAAATTTCCCTCGTAATCTCAAGGTAGGAAGACCTTGTACCTAGGCCAATCTCCAGTCTTGTCTTCTGCTCTTCCTGACTGGATGTCATAGACAGCCTCAAATCCTGCCCTTGACTGAAAAAGCAATGTTCATCTCTTGCTGCCATATAAGTTTTAAATATAGCTAGCAATGAATGGATAATTCTGCACATGTGGCAGACTGGCACAGGTATCCTAAATCTTCAGTGCTTCTGATACAGTCACCCAGAAACGGAACCAAAGTACATTTGATTTTAAAAGAAAGAAAATAAGTATATAGGTAGGTGGGTAGGTAGGTAGGTAGGTAGATAGATAAATAGATAGATAGATAGATAGATAGATAGATAGATAGATAGATATAGATAGGTAGGTGGGTAGGTAGGTAGGTAGCTAGATAAATAGATAGATAGATAGATATAGATAGGTAGATAGGTAGGTAGCTAGATTAGCTGACTAGTTTTGCTCAAAATCATTGTGGTATTTAACTCATGGTAAGTGCACAAAGCCATTACAGCTTACTGCATTTCATTCTGATACTCTTGAGTTTATGTATATTTCTTTTCTTGAAATCACCTTGACCTTAATATCAATTTTTACAATAAACAGTGAGGTACAGTTAATAAGATGCTATTGTAGATACTAATAAAGCTGCTGTCATGGTTTAACACCAGTCAGCAAGTAAGCTCCACACAGCTGCTCACTCTCTCCACCTCAGAGGAATGGGAGAGAGAATCAGAAATATTTTTACTAATGGGAAATTAACTCTATTGCAGCCAAAGCCAGCATAGTTGTCTATGCTGACAATATCAAAGCCATTTTGGATGGTGTGTTCCAGTGGATACTTTTCAGCAGGAGTATCAACTCCATGATTCAGTTGCTATAAATGCACTATAAATGTAGCCTGAAGTACTGAGTAAATATGAAGTGTTCTTAGAATAGAATAGAATAAACCAGGTTGGAAGAGACCTTCAAGATCATTGCGTCCAACCCATCAACTAATCCAACCCACCTAATCAACTAAACCATGCAACCGAGCACCCCATCAAGTCTCCTCCTGAACACCTCCAGTGATGGTGACTCCACCACCTCCTCGGGCAGCCCGTTCCAATGGGCAATCACTCTCTCTGTGTAGAACTTCCTCCTAACCTCCAGCCTAAACCTCCCCTGGCACAGCCTGAGACTGTGTCCTCTTGTTCTGGTGCTGGTTGCCTGGGAGAAGAGACCAACATCTGCCTGTCTACAACCTCCCTTCAGGTAGTCGTAGAGAGCAATAAGGTCTCCCCTGAGTCTCCTCTTCTCCACGCTAAGCAACCCCAGCTCCCCCAGCCTCTCCTCACAGGGCTTATGTTCCAAACCCCTCACCAACCTTGTTGCCCTTCTCTGGACACGCTCCAGCAAGTCAACATCCTTACTAAACTGAGGGGCCCAGAACTGGACACAAGACTCAAGGTGTGGCCTAACCAGTGCTGAGTAGAGGGGCAGAATGACCTCCCTACTCCTGTGGCCACACTGCTCCTGATGCAGGCCAGGATGCCATCGGCCCTCTTGGCTGCCTGGGCACACTGCTGGCTCATGTTCAGCCTACCATGAACTAGTACCCCCAGGTCCCTCTCTGCCTGGCCACTCTCCAGCCACTCTGACCCCAGCCTGTAGTACTGCATGGGGTTGTTGTGGCCAACGTGCAGAACCCGGCACTTGGAAGAGAAACATCAGAAGTCCACCTTGAGTTATGATATTCCCCTTTGCAAACTTAAAAAACAATGAATCACTAAGTTTAAAAAGTAGTAACAGTTAGAAAAACTATTTGTAACCATTTTTACAGACAAATAATAGAGAAATATCATCAACAACATATATGCTTTGATATTTTATGATGTTATTTACAAATTAATCTGAAAATACTTTTCATTCTTCTCCTCTGGATGAAGTAAACATTTCAGCCAGCCTTTCATCCAAATATTATCGATAACGTTAAAGATATTTGCCAGCTGTGAAAATTGAATAACTACTACAGACACGAACACTGAATTTTAGCTCAAACAAAACTGATTGACATCAGCCACTCATTTTCAAGAGAACATCATTATGACAAGATTTTAAACAATCAAGGACCAGACCCAGAAGCCAAATTGAGTTATTTGATCATATATGTGTTTCTTGATCATCATCTGAAGTCCCTCTTTAAGCTGTGGAGATAAATATCTAACACAGCTGGGCCCTTACTTTAGAAGGAAATAAACCACCTTCTGTCAAAGTCCACCAGCTAGAGAAGAAACCTCTACACAGTTACAGTTAAAATTTTTGAATATTACCTTTAAATTTCATACTTAAAATCAGATTAATTTTCTGAACTCATCTCCTAGTAGGATCTAGTCAAAGTTTAAAATTAGATTCACAGATTTATTAGAATATTATGCCTTTGCTTTATAATGAGTTGTAGTATGAAAGTGTGCAAAGCTAAAAGGGATGGATTACTCAAACATGTAGAACTGATTGTCCGAGTTACATACCCCACCAAAAGCAAAACACTTATGTGAAGGAGAAATGGGGTGAGGGGAAGCCAAGTAACTGTTTTGACAAGTGTTAATTTTCAATGTAAGACGTGAAGAATGTTGCTATCTTGATAGTTTGATCACAACTACAAAGAAGCCCAGAGATCACATCATGAATTCTAGAACTAAGTGCTCAGCAGCATTGATTTTACAAATGGTCATAACAGTACAAATGCGTTGAAAAGGAACCTGTGATCGTGCATAGTTGAATAAGAAGGAACAAGTATCCTTCCTTGGTGACCAAGGCACAGGCATGATGTTGTGATAGTTCTTTTGGAAGCAGAGTTAGTTGTGTTGATGTTATGCTCCTAAAACAAGTACTTAGAGATTTACAACTTGAATCTGCATAGAAACTGAAGCTGACTCAGAGCAGACAAAGTCTACTGCCATACCAAATATCCCACTGTAAATACGAATCCAGCACTCCACAAGCTATACCATGTGTTCATGAGCTTGCACTTAAAGCTTTATTTGTTGGTTTTGACTAACAGAGCCATAAATTAGTTTAGGACCTCATAGGCTCCATGTTCACCAGCCCAGATAAATAAACTGCCAGCATCCTGTTCACCAGGCAGTTCTTTAAACTGACTTTCTTTTAAAAATAAATAAATAAATAACAATCCATTAACCCGTGGCTGAGCCAGGAATGATCTACTTCTGGGAGTCCCTGTGAGTCTTATTGAACACAAGACTTCTCTGGGAAAACCAGAGTGCAGATAAGGGGCTACTATTTAAGTTGGGAATAATTTTAGCAGATTCCCATCACCTTAATTAATTTTTAAGCAAACAGTGGAAAGGCAGCTTTTGTAGATCCTTATATACTGTTGTAAAGCTCCTCCATCCACTTCATCATTGTTCACCTCTCCATGAAATAACCCCTATTCAATAGCCATAAATCTTGTGATTTCATGAGCTAAGGCAGTAATTACTTCTGTAGTCCAGGAGCAGAGACAGGCTATAAATACAGCACTGTAGTGATTTTTATCATGGCAGTACTAGTCACAATAAGCAGAGCAATCTCCAGCAGATTCTACTTGAGAGATTCAACTGCCTAGGTGACAATGAAGAAGATCTTGACTCAGAGTTACAAGGGTAACTTTTATTCTCAAACTTACCTCCTTTGAAAATACCTGTGTGACAGTCTTTGACATAGTTTTCATTTTCTAGAATTAAAGCATTAAAAATATATGCATGCAATATGTCTGTATAGGCAGCTTAACTTTGCCTGCTCTGAAGTGTTTTACTGCCCAGTAAACACACTTAAGGTGGCTATGGTCACTCCAAATCTACACAAGCCAACAACAATAATTGACTAACATGGAGAAGGGCTGCTTTCTTCTTGAAAGATGGATATTGAATTCTTGCTTTGATGTAGAATGGGAAAATTTATTCCCTCAAAGATACACTTTAAATTTTGGTCTTGGCACACACAGCTGGGCCTGTAATAGAGGATTGGCAGGAGTCCCTCTACTGCAGCAAGTTTAAAGGCCATTGCCACTGCACAGATTTTTCTCAATTTAAGGTGGCATCACAACATCAATCTATTTTCATCTCCTTACCTGAAATGAACCTGATGTGTTTTGCAATAGATCCCTAAGCCAGTAAGCTTGCTGGTTTGCTGTGACTGAAGTTGAACTGAACTATAAAAAAATGATGTTTTGATAATGATGTCAGTGGTGTCAAAGTAGTTCAAAGTATGTGTTATCGGTGTAGCGACAGATGAAAAGAAGAAGAGAGCCAACAATCTGAAAACACCAGGTGAGAAGAATTTTTCTTCAAGCTCAGCATGTATTTCAAGAAGAGATCAACCTTGGCTCATTTCTGCTTTTGAGAATTATGGACTTCCAGGAAATCCAAAGAGTCAAATCTCCATCCAATACAGAACAGAAAAGGCCAGTCTGTTGACTTCAAAGACTACAGGGCTATGGTAGTCTGACAGCACAGCTTTGACATGTCAAAGGTGGTTATATATTCTACTTTTTCCACTCTCCTCCAGCATTTTGTCATTCTGTTGAGCCAGGTTATATGTCAAATTGATGTCATACTTAGGCCTGTAAATCATTACAAAATCAGATGCACTGTCTGGGATTGGGATCAAATTCAACTAGGCTATATATTTCATCACAAGTGTTACTGAAGAAACTCACAGCATCACTTAAAATGGCCAAGTGAAAAAAAATATTATTTGGAAGCAATGTTTGCTGGCATTTCTGAATAACTCCTTACATATGATGAGAATGCTAATTTAAGAAAAAAAGAAAATTGCTCCAGATACTGGCCAGAATATTATTATGATTAAAATCAGTCACACTTGATTAGTCTTGAACAATAATTTCAAGACAACCTTAATTCTTCTCCTGTCTTTATGAATCATGTGTAACACATTGCACAGGACTTCCTAGTGAGATGAAGGATATTTTAATGATTCACTCATCTGGTTGTTCATAGAAACCTCAAATAAATGCTCAAGAAGCCTTCTGGATCTCAGCCCCAGTTTTAGTGAAGACTTCTTTTTCACTAATGGAACCCACTCTGCCTGCCTCTAGTCCTCTGTTCTAAAAGGCCATCCACCAATGACAATTGCCATGAGTATTTCTTGTTCCAGCTAGAATTCCCCTGCAACAGTTAACTATCAAGCATAATATTATTTTTTTTGTTTGTTTTGTTGTTTCCTTTCTCCTCCCCAAACACTTATCAGACCCACAGCTCTGATATGTCTCCATCAAGCTATAATCACCCCCAAATTTTATTTACCACATCTAGGCTACTCTCCAACTTAGGGCAATAAATTACCACAGTTATTTACAATGGCCACAAGCAAGCAACAACAAAAACAAAACTCTAGTTAAACCCTTAATTAGTTCTGTGTGTCTAATCAAATACTCTTCTTTCTTCTGCAAGAGCCTGAGATTTTTCAGCCATATGGCAGGGTTCCTTTCCCATAAATATTATGAAAATATGATTACAAGAACAGCCATGAACAGGAGCAGAATAGCATATTCAGAAACATATTTTTCATTATGTTAGGCATGTCTGCAGAATTTGTGCAGTGTCTCAGTTGTTTTAGAAATCCATGTTTCTGTATGTAAGAAATAATACACAGCACAGCCATACCTAAGAGTACAAAATGCTCTTTTGCCCTTGGTATGTGCTTAATAAGGGACAATAATCAACACATAAATAAACCTAAATGCATGATGAAAACTGAAGGAAAATCACATATACAAATGTAAGTGCAAATACAGAGTTTGGGTCTTGGACCTATTAGACACCAACTCAATGTGAGCTTTTTGATTCTCCTTCTTCTGTCCTAAATCCAAGGCCAATTAATCAGCTTTCCTCCTTCAAACTTTATAACAATTGAACTCATGTAAAGAAAATACACTTATTGGTACACATTACGACTGAATTTATTCTTGACAAAAATGTGGTAGAGAAATCCTTTCAAAAAAGAGTGGAAAACTTGAACATAAAATGTTTCTATTCAGACCATTATTTCTGTACCAAAAGCTGCTAGGAATACAGCAATTAGCTACTGACAGCTAGCCACTATGCACCAGCAACAAGCAATCAGCTGGTAAAAGCCATAGGTAAATATCAGATCCTCCAAATGAAATTTTCAACATACTTAAACAAAGATCAGCAAATCTAAGGAATAAATGGCAGCACTCCAATAAAGGCAACCTGCCAAATAATAATTACGGCTAGGTCAAAAAGCATAAATGAAAAAAAAAGGGAGACTTCTGGAGCAAACCCAGTGGCAGGAAATGCAAGTATCAAGGCAGAAAACAAAAAATTTCAGTAACTACTTCCCGTCAATGTAATACATCTGAGCAGCAGATTAAACTGTCCTTTAATTCTATCATACCAAGACACAGTCTTTGGCCTCCAAAGTGACTGAAGATTTCTGCCAACTCCTTGGAATATGTAAATTGCCTTAAGGAAAGTGGAGGGGTTGCAAGGCTTTGGAAGAAGAACCATGGTGGTTCTGGACTTAATGTGGGAACCCAAAGGAATCTCCCACCCATGTTCCTACAGAATCTGTGTGTGTAACCTCAGAGAAAAGCTCACAGTGACCAGAGGAGAATTGTTATGGGTAGAGGAATCTCAGGAGACAGATTCTGAATAGATTAAACATGCAGAGGAAATCCTCAAAAAGATTAAGGTTCACAGGCATCATTCTAACAAAGAGGCCATTTTTCAGCTGACTTAAGTGAAGATCTAGTAAGGTTTCCAAAATAAAGTGAAGGCCCAAACCTCGGTTCTGTTTCATATCAACCAAACAATGAATTATTCCCAAAGGAGAGTTTTCATGGTTCCTATCAATATTTCTGTGATTTCTACTTAAATAAGAAGTTGCCATTTTAGCATCAAGGCATTGTGTACTTAGTCCTTTATTGTTCTTGGTGGCTTTTGAATAATTGTTCTCTTTGTGAAAAAATAATTATTTGTCATAAAGAGGTGCTATATTCTGTAATTGAGAACACACATCCCAACAGGCAAAAGGAAAGGAAGCAAAGCAACTCAATTGTGTGAAAAAAAAAAAAGAAAGTAGTCTTAGTTCACAATACTGTAAAATGTAGTCTTTCTCCCATCCCATAGTAAAGTAAGAAATAACAATGAATTAGAAGTTTCTCTAAGATGTAACATCTGTTTTGTATATATAATCCATAAAAGGCTTCCAAATACCCTTCAATGAGCCCTCAATCTTTTACAAATTTGAGTCCTCCATAAATCCCCTGTTTCTTAATCTAGATGCAATCTTCTTATAATTGACTGATCTCAGTAAGAACTTCCATTCTGCTCGGGGCAGGAAGCACTAAAAGAAGGCAGGGGGAGAGGGGAAGTTGCAAAATAGAAAGAGAAGAAGAATAATTTGGTGCATTTCAGGAAAAAAAGGATAGATAGATGAATGATGACTTTTAATGACTGTATATGCCTTTCCCAAGAGGTTCTGCCATTGTCCTGGCATTTTATGCAAATGTTTCCCTTCATGCTAGAAGACACTAACCAAAACAGTCAACCACCCATGTTGACTCATACTACCTAAAGTAATTAGCACTGGATATACTAATAGTGGATCTTCACCATTGTTTCTCTTAGTTTTGCAGCCCTCTCTGCCACTGCACCTGGAGAAGTGGTTTTATTCCATAAGGAGTATGTGCAAACTGCTACTTCATCTGAATGGGGGAATTTGGCACCAAACTAGCAGCATGGTATAGGAAAATATTAAAAGATCACAATCCATTGAACTATTTATCTCTGAATAAGGCTAAAGAATATTCTACCATTAAATATAAAACATTTTTTAAAAGAAGAAATATTTTAGCAACACTCCATTTATGTTTAATTAGGCATAAATGAGCGTTCAACGATTGACTTTTATTAGTGATTCTATGACTGTCCTAACAAATACACTGCAAACTACAGTATTTTCAAACATGAAACACTGTTAAGATCATGATGAAGAGTCTACTTCCTACAGGTCTGTAACCAGAGTTTGGGTATTAAAGCACGAAGTATCTAATGTAAAGAAAGGGAGCTAATAAAGAAAAATCAGAAACAGCAAGAGTATTTCAAGTGATGACATTTGCTTACTAATAATATCAAAAAACCCACAACCAAACCAACAGCAAAAAACAAACAAGCAAACAAACAAAACCAAAAAACAACAACAAAAAACCCAACATGTACACCCTCCCCTCCATACTGTAAATGTCTTATTTAGCCTACAAACCAAGTAAACTCTTCAATAGGCAGGTTTTGAAGACTAGGAGCAGGAATACACGCACCAAGCAGCAGAGCAGTGACTTGAATCTCAGACTCCATTTTCAACTTAGTTTTCCAGCATTTCTATGGGAGAAATGACTGATGGATACACACGGGTAGATGTCTTAGTTCTAACTCTGCCAATACCTGAAGCAGAGCCCAGAAACAAATCTTGTAGTGTAGTATGGAAACAGCTTTCCCCAAGGCTGCATTTGTCACTAACAGAAGGCCCGTCTAGATATGTTGCTAGAGGGATGGTAACCTTTGTCTTTATGGAAGATGCGTCTAATAAGAGCCAATTATGTCTTCTATGACTCAAAGCATGAACCTCAGGTCTTTGCACTGCCTTTGCAGTTTTACATCTCCATTCAGTCCCATCAGTCAGGCTATGAAATAACGGTAGCTAAAAACATATCTGTTAAAATAACCAGATGAACATTTGCAAATTTGACCCTAACTCTTTGACATTATAACAAGCAGTAAGCAATACTTGCATTTTTGGCAGTGGAGGCATTTCTTAGATTTTCCTTTAGTATGATTAGATAAGCAAGATAAAATCATAGCCAGTACATGGGGAAAGTGCTTTGTTTCCTTTATGAGGAAATGCTAGTCAGTTTTCTCTAAATGCATAACCAAGCTGAATTTGTAGGACTCCTGCTTAAGCATTATTTTTCTACACAAACTTTGCTCTGATGACCAATGTTCTCTATTCAGGGACTGCACAGTAAGAATGCTATGCTGCTCTCTTTCACCTTAGGTTTTTCACCAAACAGTAAAGACTGCATACCGATAAATCCGCAAGAAGGTTTTAGAGGCAGTTGGAACTCCCTCTCACATTGCAGTTTCGCATCTTGGTGGAAGATAGGTAAAATAATCACAATTTTCTCTAACTTTTTTTTTTCTTTAACTCAGCATGGGTTGAAGCCTCAAGGTATCTGCACATTTCAAAGTCTTGAAAAATGGGTAAAATGCATGATTTTTGGCATCATACCCTATCCGTTTCTTTCAGACGCATGCCTTTTTGCCTAGCTAGGTTTTTCCCTTCACCCAAAATGTCTCTTGTTGTTAAGATATACAAATTGTGTGGCTGACTGATCAGCAAACCTGGACAAATTTTGTGGGTCTGGTAAAATATTTCACTTTGAAACCTTAAGTAGCAGCCTTATGATAGCTGGTACAGAAAAAAATCCTTTTGGAGCATCTGAAATTTGCTGTTTACATTGTTGTGGGTTTTTTCTTCAGTAAACTGCTACATTTCATGATCAAATATTCCTGTGTAAAAGTATGCCAAATCAATTTGTTTTTTCATTTTCACCCTTTAAATTAACAAAATGGAATAGTTCACATTCTGAAAGCTACATCTCTTCATGAAAAGGTTAATTAGTTCAAATTCATCTGATTAAAACACTCTAGGGAGTCTTTGTCTCGAGTCTTTATAATGGCTGCAGTAGCTTTTAAGGTAAATGCATTTTACAAACCGCTCAATTGTCAGTGGTAGAGATCCAAGAGCGAGACAAAACTGCCTTTCTGTAAAGTTTATTGATTCAGGCTCTGCACCAGTCTAACTAGTGCTCCATGGCTTCACGTTCAGAGGTGATTTATACTGCTCTTTACCAGACCATGCCCTGAATTTGCTTGCTTTTGCCTAAAAAAGGGACATACTAATCCAGTTTTGTGTGTCTTCTGCAGAACTTTTCTGTGCTCCAGAAGGTTGTACTGATGTACCACCAGTCTCTGAGAGAACACAGACTGAGAATGGGGAATGTCAGTGTACTGAATGAAGTCTAGGGAAATAGGTAATATTGCATTAGGTTCACTTTGCACAACATCTCCCATGTCACTTCAGATGTCCAGTTCTTCCATACAGACTCTTGAGTAGTGCATCAGGATGACTGTCATTTGCTTCTCAGCTCTTCAACATAACCTGCCTTCCTACCTCATTAAATAATTTTTAATTTAGGAAAGCCCAAATCCTGTGAAAGGCAGCAAATATTCTGCCCTCACTGGAGCTGCAGAAGCCTTTGCCTGCCCAGCAGCCAGTCATTCATACATCAGTAATTAAGGCTGCCCTACTACAAGCAGCTTGTGTAATGCTTCAAGGCTCTGCAGCTCCCACTCACTCAATTTTCTCACAGGAAGGAGTGCCAGAAATAACATTTCAGCTAGCAAAAAGAAATTTTCAACTCCAAGATTTACAGAATCCAAGTGCCTCAAGACTATATGCTTTCTTTTCTTCCTTTATGCGGCTGACTGACTATACTATTCCTTTTCCCCAAAAGAAGTCATAGCTCATGTCACATCCACTGGTACAAGATAAATACAGCATGAAACCTGTACAAATCCAGATACTTTGTGATTTCTAATGCAAACCACCCACTCCTGGTCTAAGAAATCTCTCTATTCCTTCTAGGCAATCCCAGTAACAACTGCAATCCTTGGGCATGGTAACTGCGGAGAGCACTACAAAGATAGACATGATTTCATCTGGCTTTTCACCCAAATGACCAGGAGAAATGGGAAGGCTGCCAGAGAAATAGCTCTTCTGGAACAAAAAGGCTCCCTCTATCATCTCTTGTGCTGTGACTTCATGCTGGACACTGTGGGCTTAGGAAAGCAGCAGTGGTCCTGGTATCTTTTCCAAGAAAAAAAAAAGAATAAAAATTGCCACTGATACGTCCTTTCCCCCCTATCTATCTGTATGCTAGGGGTAATTTTCAGAAATTCTTGGAATATTGGTAAAGTTCCAGATGGTTGAAAGGAAAAAATATGCTGTGGAAATATCTTTAAAGGATTAATGAGACCTAGCTCCACAGTAAGACTGTCAGCAGGACTGCAGTTCATAGTAAGATGAAACAGGAAAGAAGAGAGAATTAAGAGCATTAAAAGAGAATAGTGCAATCAATGCCAATCAGCCTGGTTTCATGAAAAATAGACTGTGTCAGAGAAAATATCCAATCTTTTTTGACGAGGTTACACATCTGATTCATAAAAGTAATAGTGATAATGTAATATAGTAAGATTTCTGTAAGGTATTTGACTTAGTACCACATAATATTTTGATCAGAAAACTCAAGTGATGTAAAATCAATATGGCAGACACGACATTAAATTAATTAAGAGCTGGCTAACAGATAGGTTTCAAAATATAATTGTAAACAGGGACTCACTACTACATGGGAGTGTTGCTGATGGAGTCCTGCACATAATGTTTGGACCTTTTGGGAACCTGGCAGAAAAAAAAGAAAGAAAAAAAAGAAAAAAAAAAATCAATAATCATTGCTGATCAAACTTGCAGATGACACAAAGATTGGTGGTCTGAGAAATAATGAACAGCAAAGGTCAGAAACAGAGCAATCTGAGTCAACATCACTGGAAGTGTTTAAGAAGAGACTGGATGGGGCACTTAGTGCCATGGTTTAGTTGATTAGATGGTGTTGGGTGGTAGGTTGGACTTGATGATCTTGAAGGTCTTTTCCAACCTGGTTAATTCTATTCTATTCCATTCTATTCCATTCTATTCTATTCTTAGTAAACTAGATGGAAGCTGATGATATATGCTTCAGTACAGAATAATTGTAATGATCTAAAATCAAAAGAAAAAGCTTTTTAGAGTTATGCTGTTTTTACAATGATCCTTTCCAAGTGTTAAATTCTATGTTTTAATTTACTGTATGGTCTAAGCCACAGCCTAGTCCTACATGAGTTGTGGAGGCATCAGCTAAGAGTAATATTATTTGTATGACTTAATGCTGTTTAAACATAATTTGATCTTTATGTAAACTCATTTAACTTCTAACTGCCTTGGGGAAGAGAGAGTAAGAAACCCTCTCCATACAGAGACCTTCTTTGTCCAGAAGTGTTGCCAGAAGTAGCTGTCAACACTTCAGTTAACTTTATGATGGAGCTGTCAACTCTGAAACTACATAACAGGAAAAAATAAATAAATAAAAATACTGCCATAAGATGACACAGTTCTGAGCCAGCTGAAAAAAGAAAAATATTCCATTAAAAAATTGCAACCAACCTCATTGAATTGTGCACCAGGCTGCTCAATAAGGAGCTAAGCACTACAGGCTGGGGTCAGAGTGGCTGGAGAGCAGCCAGGCAGAGAGGGACCTGGGGGTACTAGTTGATGGTAGGCTGAACATGAGCCTGCAGTGTGTCCAGGCAGCCAAGAGGGCCAATGGCATCCTGGCCTGTGTCAGGAACAGTGTGGCCAGCAGCAGGAGCAGGGAGGTCATTGTGCCCCTGTACACTGCACTGGTTGGGCCACACCTTGAGTCCTGTGTCCAGTTCTGGGCCCCTCAGTTTAGGAAGGACGTTGACTTGCTGTAACGAGTCCAGAGAAGAGCAACAAAGTTGGTGAGGGGTTTGGAACATAAGCCCTGTGAGGAGAGGCTGAGGGAGCTGGGGTTGCTTAGCGTGGAGAAGAGGAGGCTCAGGGGAGACCTTATTGCTTTCTACAACTACCTGAAGGGAGGTTGCTTGGTTTCTAGTTTTACCCAAGCCTCTTCTCTTTATTCATGTGTCTAATCCTGCTGTGGTCACATAGCATTAGTGAATGCACTTGTTGCAGTATAACTAAAATATTAAGAATAAAGGAGCATAGGAATGACCTTCCCTAGTCAGACTACAGTTTCATCTAAGCAGACTAACAAATTAAAACTGAATTATCATAATCCCTTTCCTTGTTTGTCCTTGATAAGCAAAGCTAAATGCTATAACAAAGATACTAGGATCCCATGCTGATACAACAGATTTTTAGTTTTTAAGGAATTTGGGGGGGGGGGGGGGGGGGGTTACACTGGGAATTACTCATCCTCTGCAGTAGAGGTCTTTTATTAAAATGTCAAAAGCCACCACAGGTAGTCCAGGTATATTTTCTCATGATCATTCTTGGGATGGATAAGACATTTTCACCTCTTAACTAGACTGCCATTCTCCCATGCCTGTGTTATGTGGGTCAGGGTGGGGAATGGGAAGATGAAGATCTTGGCAGCTGAGTACATTTAAGCTGAGATTTTCTGGGAACTCACAAATCACAGATGTAGATTTGGATTCTAGGAGGCATACATTAACTATGTATTTCAGCAGCAAGAGTCAATGTGTCAGTACTTCAGCAGTTTTCAAGATTTTTCAGTCAAGTACTTTATTAAAGAAATTGGCCAAGACTTACAATAAAAACTCCAGCTAATTCAAGAAAACAATGATGTGTGGGTTTATATTTGGTGAAATAGTGTTAGATGCAGAAAGCTATTCATTTTTTTAAAGGGAGGAAGAGATTCTTGAGTGCAATTAGTACAGATTTAATTCTGTGAATGAAGAAAATAAAGGTATTTTGTAGGATGTAGCTGAATGCTGGTTCTGTTCTTGGAAACATGTCTTCCGAGTCTTAAACACTGATGACTTCTGCCTTGTCATCTGAAAAAGGATTTTATTCAGAGTGGAACAAAGTGCTTGAAACTCTGAAACACTGAAACATAAATGTTCAAACAGATCTGCATGCTTTTGTCTGCCAGGTTCTCTTTGCCACCTTTGAAAAAGTATTTTCTTTTGAGATCATTTATTGCTGTTTTGGTTAATAGATACTTCAGTGCTTCATCTTAAAATTAGTATATTCCTTGCAAATGTGCAACTGAAATTGGTTATTAAATTTCCACCAGTGTCATTACAGATGTTTTATTTGCCTGAGGGTAGAGTTGCCTTGCTGATAAAGAAAATATTAATGCTTTATAAAGACATATTCCAGAGACTTTCATATTCTCAATCTCAAGTTAATAATGAGGGCCTTACACTTTCCCTCAGTTTAAGAAAGATGTTGACTTTCTGGAACATGGCCAGAGAAGGGCAACAAAGCTGGTGAGAGGTTTGGAGCACAAGCACTCTGACGAGAGGCTGAGGGAGCTGGGGTTGCTTAGCCTGGAGAAGACGAGGCTCAGGGGAGACCTTATTGCTCTCTGCAACTACCTGAAGGGAGGTTGTGGACAGGCGGAGGTTGGTCTCTTCTCCCAGGCAAGCAGCACCAGAACAAGAGGACACAGTCTCAAGCTGCACCAGGGGAGGTTTAGGCTGGAGGTTAGGAAGAAATTCTACACAGAGAGAGTGATTGCCCACTGGAATGTGCTGCCCAGGGAGGTGGTGGAATCACCATCACTGGAGGTGTTTAGGAAGAGACTTGATGGGGTGCTTGGTTGCATGGTTTAGTTGAATATATAGTTTTGGATCGTAAATTGGACTCAATGATCTCAAAGGTCTCTTCTAACCTGGTTGATTCTATTCTATTCTATTCTATTCTATTCTATTCTATTCTATTCTATTCTATTCTATTCTATTCTATTTCTCTTTCCTGAAAAACAAACAAACAAAAACCCAGCAAAAACAAAACACCATCATACACCACCAAACTCGCAACACAAAGAAAAGCTATCAATCCTAAAAGAGCATAAGTATTGAATATACATGAAGGAAATGGAGACTCTTACTATCCCAAGGGACACCACCTAATCACACACTCTCTGTTGAAATCTCAGATGGTCTACTGGGAACACAAATTTTGTATATGTGGAACTTGCAAACTTCTGGAGCCTAACCTGTACACAGAAGCCCCTAAATCCCTGTGGCATATTCCTAGAGAACATATCCTCTATCCAGGAGATTTTCTGAGACCACGAACTCTAAATGCAGTTGCACATCCCAGGGCAAAGTACCAACTTCTCCAATTCCTCTTGTGTGCTAGATATGAGAGTCTTCCATTCTTTCACGGCAGTCCTTTGGTAGGCATGTATGCATGAACTGAAACACATCTCCCTTTGCTTAAAGGACAAATTATAAAGATATCATACTGAAGATAAAGATAAAATACTGAAGATTATCAATCTGTCAAGGGTAGGATGCCAGGTGCCTGGTGTGCAGCACCTCACACAGATGTGATCTCTCTCTGGAAATCTCCATAAGCAGCTGCTTCGCCCAGTGACTGGAGAGGGATCAAAAATATCTCTGTTAAGGCTGCTGCAACAGACATCAAGAAGTTAAGCATCTAAATCAGGTGAGCTGAATCCACCCCTAAAACCTGAAAACTCTGCCATTTGTTTTATCTTGTCCTTCCCTCCAGGTCTCTTTGTATTCAAGTTTCCCTTCCACCCTGCTGAGCTCCTGGAGCAGATATCTCTTCTTCCACATGAGCTGCTAAAACTTAACCGTTATCCTTTTTTATGAACCTCTAGTTCCTGTGCTAGGTGACATCTTTTGCACAACAATCTGGAAAAAACATGATCCTAGGTAGGTGACTTTTTTGCTTAAGTGACCTGCTCCCTATTTTACCAGATCTGAACAACAGGACCTATCTCATTGCTTGAAACAATTGCTTAAAGCAATTAAGCTTATTTAGGAATCACATCCATTCCTCTGCTGTCTGCGCCTCCATGATATGAAGAGTCAGCCCAACATGCAAACAAAGTCAACAAAAATGAAAAAATAAATAAATAACCTAACCAGAACAGAGCTGACAGCTTTCTAACCACACAGACACAACACTCTCAAGTTGTCCCCTCCTCTCCAAGGCTTCCTTCTAGAAAAAAATGAAAACTAAAAAGGCCTCAAAACACAACTGATTTAGATTTATTTAGACATGGAAAATGGAGGTCACAGGGCTCCTTTCTTCTCCCTCTTCATACTCTGTAGCATTTTATTAACTTAGTAAAGGCTAATGGTGCTCTTATCTTTGTAGTGTCTGAGTGCTGGCACACCTCCACTCGTGACTTCTTCATAGTTTCTGCAGACCTTCATGAGTTAAATAGTGCAGGTACAGAAGAATGGAAAATGCACCCACCACTCACCTGGCCTCCCCTTCTTTAATAATGCAGTTCTTTCAGCTGTATCAGGATCAATCTATGTGGGAAGACAAATAGAGAAAAACTAGAAAGCTAAGAATACAGCAGATATATATAAGAACCACGTGTAAAGGCAGCAAAAGAGTTTCCTAAGAGTATGAGTGAAATCTTATTGAGATACTGCTTTGCTAGGGAAGTCACAGTACACAGAGGGTGACCAGAGCACTGTGTAATGGGTTGGGGCAGACCCCCTCCCCACCACAGGCAGAAATAACGACTCAGGCAAACGGATTGCAAAAGTGATGGAAAGTTTAAATAGGAGAACAATAACAAACAACAACGAAAGTTTTACAGAGACCCACAAGCACCATGACAAAGAGAGAGATCCCAGAACATACCTAAGAACATCCCATCCCCACCTGGAGGTACACCCAAACCCCCCCAGGGCTCTTTCTTCCCCCCCAACCCAGCCTTGGGCCTGAGCAGGCCCAAGGGAGGCGGCTCACGCCATTTCACCTAGGCAGCAGCAGGGGACGAAAGAGGAAGTGAAGACCCCGCATGGCCTTTTTATAGGGGTGCAGGGCATTATGGGAATGGAATACCTGGTCCCTGTGACCACCCCCTGGGCTGGGCCCACCCCTTGGGACCTCCCAGGTGTGGCCTGCGCAGTGGCATCTGGGCCAGCACCCAGCCTAAACCACGACAGACCACCCCTTATTCCATACCATAATCCCTGCACCCAGAACATATCATCAAATTAGAACTCTTCTTATGACATGTGTAGCAACAGTCCATGTCTTCTTCTGGGCGTCCTTCCACACAGTCTCTCATTCAGGCTCAAGCATCAGTCCATTCCAGTTGTTCTTCCTCATATGATGGAACCTCCCAGCGACGCAGTCCTTCTCCTGCAGTGTGAATTCCTTGTGGACTCCTTGGGACATCCTGGTCACCTGGAAACACCTCACAACTTCTCAGCCAAGCCTTTATCTGCATTTACAGTTTCTCAGTGGCTTTTTCCACCCCTGGGGCAAGCCGGTCAGAGCAATCAGGCTCCACGACCACTTTTTCCATCCCTCCAGGGAACCACAACCGACAGCTTCTGGCCAGTCCAAAGCTACACCAATGCACATCGCAGGCACATCGCCCCCCCACGGGGCGTTCACATACCGAGGCATCACCGCATCCGGTTCATAGCCCTCCCCCGGAGGGGGCGGCTGCAGCACAGCTCGCTGAGAAGAGAGGAGGCGGAGCCAGGTGCTCGGCGCCATTTTCAGAA
This sequence comes from Dryobates pubescens, assembly GCF_014839835.1. Classification (NCBI taxonomy): domain Eukaryota; kingdom Metazoa; phylum Chordata; class Aves; order Piciformes; family Picidae; genus Dryobates; species Dryobates pubescens. The sequence goes on along the minus strand of NC_071618.1, from coordinate 27,340,257 downwards.
CATGCCCGAAAACACCAGGGAAAGATTTACAGCTGCCGCCGCCGCCTGAACGCAGCCCGGCTCGGGCGGTGCCGCCGCCGCCGCTTGAACGCGGCCCGGCCCGGCCCCCGCCGTCTCTGTCGCCGCGATGCAGAGTCTGAGTCACCTCCAGCAGTCGCTTGCCCGCTCGCCGCGGGTGTCCGCTCCCCGCAGCGGCCGTGGGCCGACCACGCTCTGCTTGCCGCTGCCCCTCCTCCACTCCCTGCCGCTCCGCAGGGAACGAGGAGAAGGCAGGTCTCATCTTCTTAGGCTACTCGAGCATTCTTAAGCTACCCTGGGCAGAAAGTCACAGAAAGAGCCACCCCTCACTGTTTCCAAGCAACAGCAGGGACTTCCATGCCATCAGCCACGCACCAGCTATCCTTCTGCAGTCCACAGGAGTTCACACAGTCGCCCCGGCAACAAAACCTGAGCCCCAACTTTCCAAACCCAAACCGACGCCCAGAACTAAATTTAAACTCTCCATCTTTTGCAATCCGAGCTGCAGTTGGCCCCACGTTGGGCGCCAAAATGTAATGGGTTGGGGCAGATCCCCTCCCCACCACAGGCAGAAATAACGACTCAGGCAAACGGATTGCAAAAGTGATGGAAAGTTTAAATAGGAGAACAATAACAAACAACAATGAAAGTTTTACAGAGACCCACAAGCACCATGACAAAGAGAGAGATCCCAGAACATACCCAAGAACATCCCATCCCCACCTGGGGGTACACCCAAACCCCCCCAGGGCTCTTTCTTCCCCCCCAACCCAGCCTTGGGCCTGAGCAGGCCCAAGGGAGGTGGCTCACGCCATGTTACCTAGGCAGCAGCAGGGGACGAAAGAGGAAGTGAAGACCCCACATGGCCTTTTTATAGGGGAGCAGGGCATTATGGGAATGGAATACCTGGTCCCTGTGACCACCCCCTGGGCTGGGCCCACCCCTTGGGACCTCCCAGGTGTGGCCTGCGCAGTGGCATCTGGGCCAGCACCCAGCCTAAACCACGACACACTGTTACGTAAATTAGTTGTATTTACTTGTTTCCAAACACAGCCTTCTATTTTCAATTACATTTTTTAACACAATGCCCATGCAGAAGCTTTCTAACTCCAAGCCTGTCTGAAGTTATTTTTATAGTCTAGTTAGAAACGTCTAAAAATAGACCATTTCTAATGCAAAATCACTGGCTAAACTTTAATAACTGTTACAGTATGCTAGTGTGGTCTGAGTAAATTATATACTGTGATGACTTAAAAAATGAAATCTAAGAGGAGAAACAGATGCCAAACCAACCACAGTGTGACACAGGTAGGGGTCCCAGCTTAAAATTCTTCAGTACTGCTTGTGCACACGTGGGAATGCTCCAAAGTTTCGTTTACTGTCTTTCTGCAACATCAGCTGTTTTTCTATGCAAGCCTAATCTGTGCCAGTTAACAAAAAGTGTGGCCCTAGCTATTTGTATCATTATAAAACCCCTTTGCTTTTGCTCACCACAGCCAACCTTTCAGGAATATAAATAGACTCATAGAATCATAGGATCAATAAGGTTGGAAGAGACCTCAAAGATCATCAAGTCCAACCCGTCACCACAGACCTCATGACTAAACCATGGCACCAAGTGCCACATCCAGTTCCCTCTTGAACACTTCCAGGGACCGTGACTCCACCATCTCCCTGGACAGCCCATTCCAATGGCAAACGACTCGCTCAGTGAAGAAATTTCTCCTCACCTCAAGCCTAAACTTCCCCTGGCGCAGCTTGAGACTGTGTCCCCTTGTTCTGGTGCTGGTTGCCTGGGAGAAGAGACCAAGCCCCTCCTGGCTACAACCACCCTTCAGGTAGTTGTAGAGGGCAATAAGGTCTCCCCTGAGCCTCCTCTTCTCCAGGCTAAACAACCCCAGCTCCCTCAGCCTCTCCTCATAGGGCTAATACAGTTTGTCTTGCAAACAGAAACAGGAACGCCTCTACCAGCTAATGGATCAAAGCTGGGACTGGGCCAGGGAGGTGGTGGAGTCACCATCCCTGGAGGAGTTCAAAAAGGGATTGGACATGACACTTGCAGCCATAGTTTAGTAGTCATGAGGTCTTGGACTTGATGCTCTTTGAGGTCTTTTCCAACGTTATTGATTCTGTGATTCTGTGATATTGTTCAGAGAAACTGGAAATTTAATGAGCTGAACCAAGCACTATTTGCAAGGCTTCTTTTCAAGATAAATATTTTTTTAATAACATAAATAAAATGTTGCTCCTGTAACAAAATATAGATTTCTCTTTTGCAAAGCAGTGAACTAAACATTTTATGTCTTACACACATTACAGCAGCATTTCTAATCGCAGCAAAAATATTTCTGGAAAGACATGGGTTTCCCAAGAGGTTTGTATCATGAAATTAGTCTTTTCAAAAATAGTATTTTTCCAATCAGAATGATTTTGAGGCCAACATTTTAAAATCACTGAATGTTAGGTTAACTTCCAAGCCCATGTTGTTCACATGAGCATAAATAGTTACAACGATGCTTGCAAAACATAGGCTCAGAATGAACGAGACAAGGATTGTGTGCCAGTGTTGCTCATATTTTTTGCATCAACACTGACATAAGAAAAGAATCAGCACTGTATTAAAAAAGCAAAACCAGAAACTAAAGCTTCACAGATTATTAGAAGGATAAATAATGCGCTGCTTCTAACAAGCTGCTATCTTTTCCTGATTCAAACCATGAATCTGAATTATTTGACTGAAGACATGAAATTATCCCCAATGGTGCTGTGGTGAAAAACAAAACCCTCTCAGTTCTGTTTTAATTGCATGCCAAATATCAGTCCTTACATTGTCTGAAAACAAAGCTCCTACAAGTGATTACCCTATGAATTTGCAAAGATGTTCCAAATCAAGATTTTCTGGTACTTGGACTACTCTAATGTGGAAGAACATTGAGCCAAGACAGAGAGAATGGTTGGGTAACTTTGTAATGCCAGCAGTAAGAAGTAAAGAAAAAGCTGCATCTGTAAATTATTATGAGCTCTAGGAAGCAACACAGAGAGAGGAAGAATAATAAGATTTTAGGAACTTAAGTGCATATCTACTAATATCACCTGAGCAGTCCTGTATAACAAAATACACAAATGAGTAATTATTTGTTTTAAAAATATAATAACTAAAAAGTCTTGTCTCATTTCCTCAAATACATTGAGTATTGAGTTCTATTTTACTGTGCTGTTTTTTTCCCCAAAGGATTTCAAACAAAGTGAGGGTCATTCTCTGTCATGGAAATGCACTGAAAATACATAAATTGATATTGTTTCACAACATGTAACACTGCCTCATTAAGCACTCCCACTTCATGTGCTCCTGAATAAGGCTTCTACATATTTGAAAATGATTTCAAAAAGAGGTGGAGAGCAAGGTGGCAGAATTTACTGCATGCTGCTCCTGTCTGACATATGCTACAGATGGTGGTATACCCAAGCACATTATCAGGTTTGTCTTCTCATATTTTCCAGAGTGCTTTCTTTTTGTCACCACATCCTGAGAAATTTAGCTGAAGAGTTTAAGGCCAACTAAAATCTTCTCTCCAACTGTAACACTGAGGCTGGATCAGCGAGAGACAAAAGGATACCCTGCCAAATCGGAGGGAGCTCTGCAGGTGATGGATTGGGAAAGGAAAGTGGAGGCAAGCCAAAGGAGCACAAGAGGATAGTCTGTATGGATATTACACACACATATTCACGGCCATGACATATCACACACTTGGCAAACAAGGAGCTGGTGAAGCCAGTGCTACAGCTAAAATACAGAATTCTAAGGCAGATAAGGGACTCTCCTGTTATTCTCTTTTTAGTCCTATGCTCTGAGAACATCTAAGCTGTATCTGCAGTTTGTGTTCATCTTCCCTATCTTAAGCATACATTAGCTGTGATGAAGGTGAAATGAATTTCTTCTTTACATCAGGATTGCTGGGCTCTACACTTTGTCCACAACAATCCCATGCAGCACTACAGGCTGGGGACTGAGCGGCTGGAGAGCAGCCAGGCGGAAAGGGACCTGGGGGTGCTGGTAGATAGTAGGCTGAACATGAGCCAGAAATGTGCCCAGGTGGCCAGAAGAGCCAATGGCATCCTGGCCTGTATCAGGAATAGTGTGGCCAGCAGGACAAGGGAGGTTATTTTCCCCCTGTACTCAGCACTGATGAGGACACACCTTGAGTACTGTGTCTAGTTCTGGGCTCCTCAATTCAGGAGAGATATTGAGTTGCTGCAATGTGTCTAGAGAAGGGCAGCAAAGCCTGGAGACAAGCCCTCTGAGGAGAGGCTGACGGAGCTGGGGTTGTTTAGCCTGGAGAAGAGGAGGCTCAGGGGAGACTTTATTGCTGTCTACAACTACCTGAAGGGAGGTTGTAGCCCAGTGGGGGTCAATCTGTTCTCCCAGGCAACCAGCAACAGAATGAAGGGACACAGTCTCAAGATGTGCCAGGGGAGGTCTAGGCTGGATATTAGGAAGAAGTTCTTTACAGAGAGACTGATTTGCCATTGGAATGGGTTGCCCAGGGAGGTGGTGGAATTGCCATCCCTGGAGATCTTCAAGAAAAGACTGGATGAGGCACTTAGTGCCATGGTCTAGTTGATTGCATAGGGCTGGGTGATAGGTTGGACTGAATGATCTTGGAGGTCTCTTCCAACCTGGATGATTCTATTATTCTATGATTTTTTGCTTTTGCCTAGACTGAAAAGCTCAGTTTAAGCTCATTTTAAGCACAAAACTGTAAGGTGGAGTTTTGCCACACTCCTTGATGCAGCCTGGTTTCAATTCCTGACACACCTGACAGCATGTCTCTAATTACACATATCATTTTAGAATCACCATATTTCATAGTGAAACTAGTGTAGCCAGGTAAGTGATCAACCTTTTCAGCAGGCCAAGCAATTCTCTCTGCTGTTATAAATACTCTTTCAAGAATGAAGGTATATCACATTTAGGCCTAAACCAAGATTACAGTGTTACAGTATCACCAAGGTTGGAAAAGACCTCAAAGATCATCAAGTCCAACCTGTCACCACAGACCTCATGACAAGACCATGGCACCAAGTGCCACATCCAATCCCCTCTTGAACTCCTCCAGGGACGGTGACTCTGCCACCTCCCTGGGCAGCCCATTCCAATGGCGAACAACTCTCTCGGTGAAGAACTTTCTCCACACATCGAGCCTAAACTTTCCCTGGTACAGCTTGAGACTGTGTCCTCTTGTTCTGGTGCTGGTTGCTAGAGAGAAGAGACCACCCCCCTTCTGGCTACAACCACCCTTGAGGTAGTTGTAGAGAGCAATGAGGTCACCCCTGAGCCTTCTCTTCACCAGGCTAAACAATCCCAGCTCCCTCAGCCTCTCCTCATAGGGCTTCTGCTCGAGACCTCCCACCAGCCTCATTGCCCTTCTCTGGACACGTTCAAGTGTCTCGATGTCCTTCTTAAACTGAGGGACAGTACTCAAGGTGTGGCCTAGTGGCATAGTAAAGGGGCACAATGGCTTCCCTACTCCTGCTGGCCACACTATTCTTGATGCAGGCCAGGATGCCATTGGCCTTCTTGGCCACCTGGGCACACTGCTGGCTCATGTTTATGCAGCTGCCAATCAGCACCCCCAGGTCCCTTTCTGTTTGGTGGCTCTCCAGCCACTCTGACCCCAGCCTGTAGCACTGCATGGGGTTGTTGTTGCCAAAGTGCAGCACACGGCACTTGGATTTGTTGAATGCCATCATATTGGACTCTGCCCATCTGTCCAGTCGGTCGAGGTCCCTCTGCAGAGCCCTTCTGCTCTCCAGCAGATCAACATCTGCTCCCAGCTTGGTGTCATCCACAAATTTGCTGATGACTGACTCAGCAAATTTGCAGATTGAAACTATAGAGAGCAAAGCTTTATGTTTAGTATTTGCAACAGTCTCTGTAGTTTTGGGCTTGGTTTGAATGTATTTTCTCTACTAATAAAAACCAAATACCTACATTTAACTAATGTTAAACAGAATTAATGTCTCTGAGGCTGTCCCAGCCTACAATGCTAAGGCTGTGTAGAGTGTTTCAGCAGTCAGATCCTTTACTCTGACTGAGGATGAATGAGCCTTCTGAAGATTTTTCCTGTCTCTTCAGGGGTTTTCAGTAAATCTTTTATTCAGGTTAGGTGGAATAGTAGATTCTTCTATGAACCAGCATGGTGCACAGTTTGAAATTTTCCCCAGATCTACACTGAGAACAATGCTAACTAGACTGTAGAATGAAACCTAGATCAAATCATTTAATTCCACAGGGAGACAAGGTGAGATACATACATATAAAACAAATACCTCCTACATTCATAAATAGTAACTGCACTCTCAGCATGATGGGCTAGAGGAGGCAGCATGCATTCACCTGTAGGCAGTCATATTAACACATCTGATTTCCACTTAGACAATTGTATTTCTTATACCCTTTTTGGTGCCTACTTTTGTTAGCAATAAATCTTTCTCTGATGCAGTATCTTGGGCTGATTACACAGAAAACAAATAAATAAAAAAGAAACCTGTTTGCAGACATTTTCCTGAGACATAATTGTCTGAACACCAGCAGCTGCTGTGACTTCTTATACATATAAATGAGTACACATTCTTCCCAGGCTTATCTTTAGGAAATTTTGGGGTACGCTTTATGCCACTATGCACATCCTACTCACAAGGCAACACTGTACCAGGCACATTTCAAACAAAGAGGAGTAGAATCCAGAAACTTCCCTGGTAACTGTTTAGTCTGCTGCAGGAAATGTTTGCTACATATCATTGTACCATTTAAAATGTGTCAAGCTCAGAAGACAACAAGAAAAAGATAACATGTTCTCTGAAGGGTATTGCCCACAATTGCAAAAGGGTTGGGTTATTGGAAAAGCTCTGATTTTGAGTGCCACATGCAAGACCATCAGCAGAACCCTGTTCTCATAAACCTTACTGTTCCACAATTTCTGATTTTTAAGACCTGGTTCACTGCACTGCAATAGCTGGGAAGACAGAAGGTGAATAGAGTACAATTCACAAACAGATTATGCAATTGATGCAAATGTGTTTCATTGACCTCATCGGACAATGGAACAAACCCCTAAGAGTGATTAATCCCAGAATTAAAACTAATCAGTTAATCCCATTCAAGACTGTTTCAGAATTGTTACTTCTTTCCCCACTGCCTTCAAGATCAGATCTTTTCTCTTTTGGATGTGTTCACAGCAAAGCAGGATGATTGTTAGTTATCACTTGAGATGACCTCTAGGAAGCATAGATTGTCTATAAAAAGTTAAGAGAACACCAGCATTCTTCAGTGACCCTTGGTGGTCTGTGATTGATTTTCTTTGATACGCCAGTGGTGCTGAAACTGTGAAGCTCTTCTAGTGAGACTAATGCTGCACTCACCCTTATCTCATGTGTCATGCTTTGTGAGCTGAAACAACTCTCAGTTGTTTATTTTATATTTTTCCTCATGTAAATACTGGAGATATTTCAGATCACATCCAAAGAGCAGAGGCCCAAACATCTCACAAAGCAACTTTTCTGCACTCTCCAGAGATCTCACAGAACCACAGAATGTTAAGGGCTGGAAGGGACCTCCAAAGATCATCTAGTCCAACACCCCTGCAGAGCAGGATCACCTATACCAGGTCACACAGGAACTCCTCCAGGCAGATATTGAATATCTTCAGAGAGTGAGACTCCACAACCTACTGGGCAGCCTGTTCCAAGGTTCCATCACCCTCACAGTCAACAGTTTTTTCCTCTTGTTTACATGGAATTTCCAGTGCCTCACCTCACACCCATTGCCCCTTGTTCTGTCATTCAGCATCACCAAGAAGAGCCTGGCTCCATCCTCTTGGCACTCACCCTTTACGCATTTATAAACATTAATGAGGTCACCCCTCAGCTTCCTCTTCTCCAAGCTAAAGAGACCCAACTCCCTCAGTCTCTCCTTCTGAAGCTATCTTGTGTCCAAGAGATACACCTCACCAATTCTCCTATCAGCCAAGAGACATCCTTCCCCCAAGTGTGCCTGTTCTCCCTTCATAAGGAGAATCAAATCAGCAACATGTTCATCCCTACCTCCCACATTCTCCACAGCTGTTACACCTCAGTAAGCTCATTCCTCCCTCTACATTTGGCTTCATAAATGCATTTTGTACAGGTCTTGGAAAACACAACAGCTGATAAGAATTAATGCCTTCATTTGGATCAGAAGAAAAATGCTTTCTTAAACCATAACCTTAAAAGGTACAAGTAGCCTCTTCAAATAATTCCCTAAACTTGGGGCTATAAGCTTCCAAGCAGGTTACTATATGTAAACAGGAATGCTAAAAGACAAATTTTCACTCAGATCACTCATATCTTAAAGCAGGAATAATGTGGGAGCTCCAGACACTTAAAAAGAACACTGATTGTGTTGAATAGTACAATACAACGCTGCCTATAACTGTAATTAGGCAAAGTTTATCTTCTTTATGCTCACACACACATTTTGTGGGAGAGGATTGCTGTATAACTATGGTAACTGTGGTTTACCAAAACCCCTCTGTGGCAGCTGCAGAACTCCCCATACAATATCCTATTTATCTCATTTCTATCATTCCCCTTCACAATTTAAGTTCAAACTTAACAGTATCTGGTTTGGGTTTTTTTTCTACACGTGGCCAAAGAAGGCTAGAAAACTCTAGGTAAATGTATAGTTTATCTGGACAATTAGTTACTTCTGATCATAGAATTGTTTTGTTTGAAAAAAATACTTTTAAGGTTATTGAGTCCAACCATTGCCTAACTCTACTAAGTCCAGTGCTAAACCACGTCCCTTTGCACCACATCTGTGTGTCTTCTGAACTCCTCCTTGGGGATCCTGCTCCAGTGTTTGATAACCCTTTCAGTGAAGAAATTTTTTCTGTTATTCAGTCTAAACCTCCCCTGGTACAGGGGAGGTAATTTCATCACACATGCCTTCCTACAGCTTCCTTTCAGGTAGTTGTAGACAGCAATAAGGTCTCCTCTCAGCCTTCTTTTCTCCAGACTAAACAATCCCAGTTCCCTCAGCCACTCTTCATAAGATTCGTCCAGGCCCTTCACCATCTTTGATGCCCTTCTCTGGACACTCTCCACCAGCTCAGTGTCTAAAACAGAACGTGGTATTCAGGATGTGGCCTCACCAGTGGGCACAACAAATATGCGTGCCAGTTCCCTAATCCTTTAGAAGCTCACATGATTTTATTTTCCTTCCAGTGTTACCAGAAGCAGTTCCTCTAGATGATCACCAAACAGAATATCTTCTTCTTGTTTACTGGTTGTCCACAGTGATAGAAGAATAGAATAGAATAGAATAGAATAGAATAGAATAGAATAGAATAGAATAGAATAGAATAGACCAGGTTGGAAGAGACCTTCAAGATCATCGAGTCCAACCCATCATCCAACACCATCTAATCAACTAAACCATGGCACCCAGCACCCCATCAAGTCTCCTCCTAGACACTTCCAGTGATGGTGACTCTACCACCTCCCCGGGCAGCCCATTCCAAAGGGCAATCACTCTCTCTATGAAGAATTTCTTCCTAGCATCCAGTCCGAACCTCCCCTGGCACAGCTTGAAACTGTGTCCTCTTGTTTTGGTGCTGGTTGCCTGGGAGAAGAGACCAAGCCCCACTTGTCTACAGCCTCCCTTCAGGTAGTTGTAGAGAGCCATAATGTCTCCCCTGATGCCCAGTCTTCATTGTAAGTTGCTGCAAAAGCTTAAAACAAAAGTAGTATTGTATGCTAGTCTACATTGTGTCAGAATACTAAAGGTGGAATGTGATATGAAAGGATAAAGAGATGCTGCGATCTTAATACAGAGAATGCTGAAAGCATTTTCAGAAAATTGAACATTTTGCATGAAATATTTTAGACAGTTAAACTAAACATTCTTCACATTTTCATCATCATGAAGAAGGACATTGAGACACTTGAATGTGTCCAGAGAAGGGCAATGAGGCTGGGGAGAGGCCTTGAGCAGAAGCCCTATGAGGAGAGGCTGAGGGAGCTGCAATTGATTATCCTGGAGAAGAGGAGGCTCAGGGGAGACCTTATTGCTGTCTACAACTACCTCAAGGGTGGTTGTAGCCAGGAGGGGTTGGTCTCTTCTCCCAGGCAACCAGCACCAGAACAAGAGGACACAGTCTCAAGCTGTGCCAGGGGAAGTTTAGGCTCAATGTGAGGAGAAAGTTCTTCACAGAGAAAGTCATTTGCCATTGGAATGTGCTGCCCAGGGAGGTGGTGGAGTCACCATCCCTGGAGATGTTCAAGAAGGGATTGACGTGGCACTTGGTGCCATGGTCTAGTCATGAGGTCTGTGGTGACAGGTTGGACTTGATGATCTTTGAGATCTCTTCCAGCCTTGGTGATTCTGTGTGATTCTGTCTGTCTGTGTGATCTTTGTCTTATATCAGGAAACTGAGAAATGGTATTTTTAAATATTTAACTAAAATCTAAACATGAGTTTTATTAATTCCTGTAAAACAATGATACTAGCAAGTTTCAATTTTTACTAGCTTGATTAATATCATGGTCCTTTGGATGGGCAACTTCCTTCCCAGAATCTGTTTCTTCTATAATTAGGGCATAACAGTTCATAGGATTGCAAATCAACAAAAGATAAGAAACATTCATAACTTTAATGTATTTCATTAATGGTCTTTTTTTTTTTTCTGCTTAATTCTATAGCCCTAGGGATATTTGGGATGGATGAGACTTTAAAGATCATCTGTTTTCAATCCTCATGCCATGGGCAGGGACACTTCCTACTAACTTAGGTTGATCAAAGTCCCACCCAACCTGGCCTTCTTGGTAGTTAGTCTAATGAAGCACATTCAGAGACAGTGATCCCCAGCTTGTTCTCAAAAAGGCAGTGGTAAATTAACTGCAACTCACCTGGGATAACTGTACTTGGTAGAGGTATTCTGGTGTTAACACATCAGTTCCACACTGATCCTTCACAATGGTGCTCATACCTGAGTTTAGCAAAATAAAGCTTCTATTTGAAACAGGAAAGATGGTAGTCTCCATCTGGTGATGGAAATACCTCATGCATACAAGTCCAAGATTAAGATGTACAGAGTAAGGAAAAGGAAGTTCTACAATTATAAGAGGTGAAATGTGCTGACTTTTTACTCTTCCTAGTTAAAAAAGGAAAAGAAATATATTGGAACAGACATAGATGTGCTTAACAGACATTGGTGACTGGAGAGATTTTCTTTGCTTGTAGCTAATATTATAACTAGCATAAGAAATTAACTGGCAGATATTTTTAAAAGCTTGTGGTTGAAGATGCATCAGAGCTCCCAGCTTTTGTGTTCTATATTTCAACCATTTCTTATTCCCCTGCTGAAGGCATATCAGTCAACAGATTCACACAGATGTTAATTTGTTCTTTGTTAATTAACAGAAGTGCCTCACATCATTTGCTGGCTGCAAATGATATTTATATACACAAAAACAATGAAGTAAAAGTGGTGAGATAAGAAATAGGGAAGAGGAAAGATTATCTCCTGCATTTTTTTGTAGCATCAGAGATACACCTTTCATCTCAGGATCTACTACTTTCTGTCTTCTTTCATGGGACTTATACACCACTGGACCGAATACCACTTTCACATTGTTGCTTCATAGTGACTGTCCTATACAGTGAGCTTAAAAATTCATGGGTCTGTAATGCAAGAAAGGGACATCTTTTCCCTGCTGTATAACTCAAGTACTGCACAAATGTCAGGATGCAAAAATCCTGGTGGAATTAAATGGGGACTTTTTGTTTCATTTTAAGGCACTGGAGAGATCATACAAACAATTAGAGTGCTGTGTCTTAGAGAGCCAACAGCCCAACCCACCTGAGAGTCACTGGTGTAAGAGAAGGATCCTCTCACAAGCAGTTCAGCTCTGCCCAGGTAGAGCTGCCCAGACAGAGGGAATCAGACCCATGTTTATCTGGGACTTTCAGCTCTTGCACCTCAGAGGGTTTTCATCCCTTCTCTAATCTTTATCTCCAAAGCTCCTTATTGCACCATTTCACTTCCTCAATGTGAACTAGGTAAGATTTTGGGCATACTATTCAAGAAGGGACAACAATGAGTGCTGATACAGAGCACTGCTGGTTCATGGCTGTCTGCTTATGAATCCTAAACCATGGCTCCCTCCTACCACAGGAATTCAGTCTGCTGCATCAGCTGAGTAACCTGGAAGAGGCACATCTGGCCTCCCTCAGACCCTGCCTCTGGCAGCACAGTCTGTCTTCCAGGAAATGGAATGAGAAGCCCAGATGTGTCTAGAGCACAGGGGTGCAATTCTTCTGACACATATTCAGTCTGCATTCATCTCACTAAGCTGGAGGAGGCCATCAATGGTACTTTTAATTTAGGGTCTGTGTCAGGTCATTGGTGAGAGAAAGGTACTTCCAGTGAGTAATTCAGCACATCTAAATTATCAACAGTTTTCTGTGCATTGTCTATTAAAAATAAGCAAATAAATAAATAAATAACCCAAGCAAAACAAAAAAAACATACCAAAAAACCCCCAAGGAGTGCCTGGACTTTCCTAAATTAACCATTTCCCATTGCTAGAGAAGCCAATGAAAGGAGAAATGAAGAAAATTCAAAGTTTGGGAAAATCCAACACCAAGAACTGAAAGCAAAAGACCAATTTGCCTAAATTAGGATTTCAACATGGAAAATCCTGTTATGTGCCCAACAACTTGGAAACTGTCTATTCTCCATCAATCCTCAACTCCACAGACACCAAATTCATTGAACCATGATTTTGGAAGGCTGGTTAGTTCCCTGAGTGCCAAGATATTTTACAAAACATTTTACTTTCAACCTTTATTTAGATTTTCAAAGAGAGGCTGGAGAAAAGATCAAATAACAAAAATATGAGAAAAAAATAAATATCTGCCTGGGGTTGAGAAAAGTGCTGTAAGCCTTCCACAGTAAGTATGTCCTTTTCTTCCCTCTGCTTTCCTTATCTTAGCCTTTCAAATAATTTTTCATATGTCAGACATCAAACCAAAAAAAGTCCTTTACGCTTATTATATGGACAGGGTCCAGAACATCTAATCAAAACTAACTCCTCTATCCTAGTAAATTAAAAGAAACTGTTACCTTTGTTACAAAGATAAAATATCTTCAGAATTCTGCTACAGGAATGTTTTATTCCCTCCATTCACTATGAGGTAATGTGAGGACCTCTCTCCAGTGCATACAATATATATTTAGTTCTTACAGATTTGACAGCTAGTCAAATAAATCCTACTCCTAGTGCCTTCAAAGTCCTCTAGTGTTCCAGAAATCCTTTCCACATAGTTTAGTTACCTAAGTTATGCAGACAGAATTTTTCCATGCAGTCATTAAAAGACACTTTTCCTCCTTAACTGGCTTTGTCAGGATCTTTTTTTAGGTGGGCTGGTTAAGCAAGTACTTGAAATAAAGGTGTGACATAGGTAGCAGACTGGATCCTCTCCCAGTGACAGAAGCACAAAGTTGATAATGTAGAATAGAACAGAATAGAATAGAATAGAATAGAATAGAATAGAATAGAATAGAATAGACCAGGTTGGAAAAGACCCTAAAGATGATCAAGTCCAACCCATCACCCAACAGCATCTAATCAACTAAACCATGGCACCAAGTGCCTCATCCAGTCTCTTCCTAAACACTTCCAGTGCAGCCCATGCAGAGCTACAGGCTGGGGTCAGAGTAGCTGGAGAGCTCCCAGACAGAGAGGGACCTGGGGGTGCGGATTGACAGCTGCCTAAACATGAGCCAGCAGTGTGCCCAGGTGGCCAAGAAGGCCAATGGCATCCTGGCCTGTATCAGGAATAGTGTGGCCAGCAGGAGCAGGGAAGTCATTGTGCCCCTGTACTCAGCACTGGTTAGGCCACACCTTGAGTACTGTGTCCAGTTCTGGGCCCCTCAGTTTAAGAAGGACATCGAGACACTTGAACGTGTCCAGAGAAGGGCAACAAGGCTGGGGAGAGGCCTTGAGCACAAGCCCTATGAGGAGAGCTGAGGGAGCTGGGATTGTTCAGCCTGGAGAAGAGGAGGCTCAAGGGAGACCTTACTGCCCTCTACAACTACCTGAAAGGTGGTTGTAGCCAGGAAGGGGTTGGTCTCTTCTCTCTAGCAACCAGCACCAGAACAAGGGGACACAGTCTCAAGCTGTGCCAGGGGAAGTTTAGGTTTGAGGTGAGGAGAAAGTTCTTCACAGAGAGAGTCATTAGTCATTGGAATGGGCTGCCCAGGGAGGTGGTGGAGTCGCTGTCCCTGGAGGCAGTCAAGAGGGGATTGGACGTGGCACTTGGTGCCATGGTCTAGTCATGAGGTCTGTGGTGACAGGTTGGACTCAATGATCTTTGAGGTCTCTTCCAACCTTAGTGATACTGTGGTACTGTGATACTGTGATAAATTCTAAATTGGCTCTTTTTATATGTTTTTTCTACCAGAAAAAACACAGAGTAATGCACTGGTTGCCCAGTTGAAGGAATAGTAATTATAGTAACAGGTAACTGAGATTAGAAAGGCAAGCAGAGACATGAATCCAGGGAATGTCATACAAATGCATCATCCTTAACAAACTCACCAATGTCCCATGTCAGACACAGAAAAACACGAATACAAAAGTTTATAGTGGAATATGCAGGGAGCAGATTTGGTTATTACATTTTGGATTTCACAGCAAAGGCTCACAGTTTTCATTTCAATCACTATAGAAAGTGCCCCTATCTGAGAAGAACGGGAATCATTAATCCCATTGAATTCATCCTATTAATTCACTTACCAAAAAAGACCACTGACACTGTTTGAAGTCTGGGAAACTCAACTGAACCATAAGCAATACTTCCTAGCTCACAAGCTGTGCATTAAAGAAATTGTTTAACCAAAAGGAACTGTTGGGGGCAAAGGAAGGGAGAGAGAGGAAAGAAAGAATACAATACATGCTACAAGTTAGCCCCAAATCTATTGTTCAGTGATATCCTTCCCCTTATTAACTGCCAGTGTCTGCTGGCACAGCTTGTTACTGTCTTCCTCTTCAGCTGCACCTCATTCACAGTTTGCTGTCCCTACGGGATATGTTCAGCTTCTGAGAGTCAGCAAACTAGGCTGCTGTATAAAGGGGCCTCAGTACAACTGCTGCTGATCTTGATGGTCACCCTGCTCAGCTGCAATGCTATCACCCACCATTCCTAGGAGGTAGATGCCCAGCATTTGCATTAACAAAGCGTGAATCATCCAGGGCACCCTCACTGCTCTGGTCTAGCATCCAGGCTTAAGGTCTCATCCCAGCGTGTGCACAGCCTTTACAAAACCTTTGGAGATGACAAAGGAAATAACTTTCTTTGATATCCTAGAGCTCTCAGGTTCTTCTTCATCCCAGTTGTTTGCTCCCACAATAGCCTGGTAGATAAGTTTGAGAGGACCTGCTACTTGCATTCAAGCCTCCTGGCCCCAGTATTTCACACTATAGCATCCGCAGTCCTACAACTTTTAACAGAAAATTCCATAGCATCCAAGTTATCGACAAAAGCACATGTAACAAGGTGTTCTCTTCATTGACACATGCTGTCAACTTTCTCTCACACCAGAGTGATTCAGTCCCTTTGGCCATTCAATCCCCTGTGTCTTCTGAAGGATGCTGCTCTTCTTCTTCAGGCCCCAAGCAATCAGTACATTTCTGAAGATTGTCAAGGCCACACCAAAGCATGGACTGATCTCTTTTGTGGTTTATTACAACCCCAAATGTTTCAGTATGAAGGTAGAAAAGAGTGCTGTTTCTCCTTCTAACATTAAATTTTGTCTTGCTCTGTGCTCTATGGGGTTTGTACCAATTTGGTAACAGCCCCCTCCCTTGTGTCTTATACATGGGGCAGCAAACCTGAGCAGGGCAACAACCTGAATTTTCTAGAAAATTGTGTGGGTAAGAATTTTCTCCTGAGTTGCAAACCTGGGAAGCTGTTTTCTGGGTGAAGGTACAGTTCATATTTTACCATTTGGGACTCTGTACTGGCCAAGATTCCAGAAAGCAACAATGGAAAGTACACATTTTGGATAATACAGGAAGGCTGGGGAGGAACTGTTTAAAATGGCTTGTAGTAATAGGACAAGGGGTTTTAAACCAGGGCAGGGTAGATTTAGGCTGGACATAAGATGGAAGTTCTTTACAGTGAGAGTGGTGAAATAAAGGAACAGGCTGCCCAGGGATGTGGTTGAGGCCTCATCCTTGGAGACATTCAAGATCAGACTTGATATGGCCCTGAGCATCCTCATCTAGTTGGAGGTGTCCCTGCTCACTGGAGAGAGTTTGGACAAGATGACTTTTGAGGGTCCCTTCCAACCTGATGCCATCTGTGAATCTGTGATAATATAACAAAACTGAGTATTTGCAAGAATAAAAACATATGTAGTCCAGAAGTGCCACATAATCATGACTATATTTACATAACACTCTTATGCACAAGTGACTTTTTATCTCTGGATATTTAAGTGGTCTAAAATGCACAATATTCGTTAAGGACACTTCGCCAGCACATATACCACAATCACCACCACCCTTTTAATTTTTTTTCCCTTTTTATAGTACAGATGACACTAGGTGTTTAAGACCACCCTCTGTAGAACAATTCAATCCTAGGAGCTCAGAACACCATTTCTTGTGCTACCATACCACAGGGATGGTCCCAATGGCCCCTAGTGTTTCAAGCAAACAGAATGAGATGGGACACCATTAAAATGTATTATTTTTTTTACCTTGGCTAGTTCTACCTTGGGTACACAAGGCCACCTGAAGTTGTGGTGATGTCCACGACCCTTTCCGCTTCTGGGATCTCAGGGACTCATTTGCTGCTTGGCAGTTCAGCAAGGGGTTTGCTGCCCTCCACTTTCAGCTGAACTTTGAGTTCCTACAGCCTTTTCTGAAATTCAAAGTGAGTGGCTTTCCCAAGGTCACACAGGAAGCTGATGGCAGAGAAGAAAAGAGTACTTCTAACACCCCTAACAGCAGATCTCTCAACATTCATCACTAGAATCTTTTAGGATGAGTTAAAACCCTGTCCTTCAACCTTAAGACTGTTTGCTTATTAACTAGCAAGTAGGGGAAAGAGAAAGCCCAGGGAGCCTCACATGGACCCAGTGGGAGACACCAAGTAGCTCAGTTCGGCTGTGTCACTGTAACGGCCCCCTTTCCACGGTTTTTCTTTGTGTCCTGTAAATTACAGTGCATGTGATAGATGAAAAGAAAGACCATGCTTACCATAAAAAATGCATCACTGATGCAAAAGTAAAAAAACAAATAAAATTAAAAAGTATGTTCAGAGTCACTGTAAGACAACCAACAAATTAGCAAGGCAAAGACTTGTCCTTTTAGGAGTGTAAAAAGGAAATTAGTTGTCTGTATTACTAATTTGTACAGTGTCTGTCATCATAACCACTAGGTGTTCTAATTACAGAAAAGTAATGATGCAAAAGCTGCTAAGGAAATGTTAAACAAAACTAGTGCATATTCTGTAAGCCCTAAAGGGCTGTTAGTCTTAAGTACTGGAAGACAGAAAGAGGAATTAATTCCTCAGAGGGGAAGAAAATTCAAGGGAGGAAAAGTCTTGCTCCACAGTGTTCAGACTAAGGATACAATCCTTAATAAGAGGTCCAGGAATCTGTACTACTATTTATATTACTAATAGCACCATTGAAATCAAAATAGTTTTTCTGAAGACTCTAATTAGTATCTATTATTATCTCTGTTATATTTGGCCTTGAATACTGTCAATGAGTGCTTAGGATTGCTCTGACGCAGAATGTGCCAAGTTCTGGTTATTCCCTTGCCCAGGAGGAAAAAGTATATCTATGTGTTCACAAAATAACTTCTTTTTCCCTTTTTTACCCCCTGATGCTTCTTCTTCTTCACTAGTAGGTATCAAGAGCAAGCGCTTCCCAGCCAGGCAATGAAGGAAGGAGTGAAATGGGATTTCTCAAACCACCAAACGATCCAGGAGCACTCAAAGGCTCACAGATGTTTTCTACATTAAACTGAGCCTCTAAGAAAACAATAGGGCAACGTTTCAAAATTCTTATGCAAATTTCTCTCATTCAGCTCTTTCTCTGAGGCCTGGGGACAATGAAAAAAAAAAGCCCTGAAAGATAATTCACATGTTCATCCCAATATAGTACTCATAAAAAACAATAAATTCCTCTTGCCTTCATCTATATGGATTTTGCAAGGCTGATTTACACTTAGTCTTCAGTAAATCTCTTTAAAACTAAAGTTTAAAAAGGCATTCAACCTATGTTGCTTTAAAATCAGTGAGGTATCTTAACTGTTTCTTGAAGGGAGCATGTTTGTGCCATATTTACAGAGCTCCTATACTTCTTTCTGCTCACTTTGTAACAGGCATTATACTACAGTGAGACTGGGATCTATCTGCTGTACACAGACTATCCCTCCTTTGTTTTACCAGGTAAATCCAGACAATTTCAATTGCCTGTATTGCTTCATTCTGAGTCTCAAATCTGCAAACAGACATACTATGACCGATGGTATTTCAAATACCAGGTGTGGTTTACTTTGTATTTACAAGAAAATATTCAGACTTCAGAGTTGAAAGAGTCATATTTAAAGCAACATATTAAAATAGAATCAACCAAGTTGGAAAAGACCTCAGAGACCATCAAGTCCAACCTATTACCTAACACCTCATGACTAACTAAACCATGGCTTCAAGTGCCACATCCAATCCTTTTTTGAACACCTCCAGGGCAGCACATCCCAATGGCCAATTATTACTCTTTCTGTGAAGAAAGCAACATATTAACCTACTTTTGTGGTTAGTCCTGTTTAAATCACCACTTCCACAAAGTTACAACAACAAAAAATTTCCTTTACACCAACGTGAATAGCATAAGATAGGATAGGATAGGATAGGATAGGATAGGATAGGATAGGATAGGATAGGATAGGATAGGATAGAATAAACCAGGTTGGAAGAGACCTTCAAGATCATTGCGTCCAACCTATCATCCAACACCACCTAATCAACTAAACCATGCAACCAAGCACCCTATCAAGTCTCCTTCTAAACACTTCCAATGATGGTGACTCCACCACCTCCCCAATGGTACAGTTATATATGCATTATTCTGAATGATTGAGAGACCTTGAATTTAGCCTCATCTTGTTCCTCAGGTCTCTAGTACCTTTGACAGAAAGCATTACTCCTTTCATGGTTTCACTTTTTATTTTGTTTTCCTTTCTCAGAAGCTGCCACAACTTGCATGTCACAATTAGTCTCCAGTTTACTGGTCTCTATTAAAATATTCCTTCTCTTTTTGAGGCTCTTTTTGTTTTCTGGGTTTGTTTCTGGTTTTCCTATGCTTGATTTGTGTGGGGGGTTGGTGATTATTAAATTTTGTGAAAAGTAAGACCCATCAGATGCATCTGCCTTGTTATAAAAGAGCCACTATGTATATGATTCACACACCACTTTACCTGTACTTCAGGTAGAGGAGTGTAAAGGGTTGGGGCAAACCCCCTCCCCACCACGTGCAGAAATAACGACTCAGACAAACTGATTGCAAAAGTAGTGGAGAGTTTAAATAGAGAACAGTGAATGTGTACAAAAAAAAGGAAACAAAATGGCAAGAAAGAAACCAAAATAAACCCTGAAAGACCCCAACCCCACCTGAGGGTGCACCCAAAACCCCCATGGCTCCTCCTTCCCCCCCTACTGTTAGGCTGGTCTCAGCTGGCCAGATCTGAGACTGCCCATCCCCCCGTGGCCTTGGGCCCAATCAGGCCCGTGGCCAGAAGATCTCTCCCCCAGTTACTGGGTCTCAGAGAGGAAAGGAAAGAGGAAGTGCCAGACCCCACCGCAAAATTTATAATGGTGCAAGGGATTATGGTAGAAATACCTAATTTCCTGCGTCCACCCACTGGGCTGGACTTCTGGACACAGGAAACACCCCTGTAGCAGAGGGCACCCAGCCCTAACTATGACAAGGAGCTAGCCCAACTGGCTTGGCTTCCAAGTAGAAAAACCCAACTGAGTTTAACCCCTACTCCTGAGCCAGGCACCCTGATCTGTCCCACTAGCTTTTCCAGCAGGGTGGCATGACAAGCAAGATTTGTTCAAGCTCATTCTAGGAGGCCATCTCTGGAGATATTTTAAGAGTTGTGTAGATGTAGTGCTCAGGGCAAGGACTTGTCAATGTTAGGTGAATGCTTGGACTTCATGATCTTAAAGGTCTTTTCCAGTCTAGGCGATTCTGTGATTCTGTGGCTTTGTGCATGTGATTTTCCTTGAACGCCACACCTTGTATCCAAATGAAGCAAATGGATACAGAAATAATTTACACCATGTCAGATTTACATGTGGCCAAAGGAATTCTCCTTGACAATCTGGCACTTCCTTTAAAAGAGCCTGCTAGGGCTTCTCATGGCCTGACCATTCTGCTGCCGGAATTTCCCGTGGGAACACTGATGGACCTAATGACAGCCTTATTCTGCTTTTCCACAACAGACATACACATACAGTTGTTTTTTTCATGCCACCAGTCCCATTTGGCAAAAAAACTCCCAACCAAAACATGTTTAAAAAAGACCCACAGTAAAAATTACACAGGCATGAACTTTTTGTCCAGCTAAAAAAAAAAAAGAATTCAATTCCACATTCTCAGCTTGAGACACTCTGAGATCTGTATCTTCAGGACCATCAAAAAGGAATTCAAGGCCCTCGGACAACTGTTTGATGGGGCAGGAACTCAAGTGGTATTCTGCTTAGTTCCCTCAGTGGCAGGGGTGTACACTGAAAGGAACAGGAGAACCCATGCCATCAACTAATGGCTCAAGGGATGGTGCCAGCAGCAGAATTTTGGGTTTTTTGATCAAGGGACAACTTTTACCACACCTGACCTGCTGGACCTAGATGGGGTGAAGCTACCTAGAAAGGTCAAGGGCGCTCTAGCACTAGGGTTAACAGGGCTCATTGGGAGGGCTTTAAACTAGGTTTGACTGGGGTGGGTGATGAAACCAGTCCCTCCAGAGAGAGACATAAACTTGAGTTAGATGAGAAACCAGCAACCCAGCTGAAGTGCATGTACACCAATGCATGCAGTATGGGTAACAAACAAGAGGAACTGGAAGTATTGGTCCACCAGGACAACTATGATGTAGTTGCCATTACAGATACATGGTGGGATGATTCACACAATTGGAGTACTGCACTGGAGGGTTACAAGCCTTTTAGGTGAGACAGGTGAGGGAGAAGAGGAGGAGGGGTGGCCCTGTATATTAGGGATTCCACAGAACTTGAGGTAGAGGATGAAAGGATTGACTGCCTGTGGGTGAAAAGCAGAGGGCTAACAAAACTGACATCCTGGTTGGAGTCTGTTATAGACCACCCAACCAGGATGAAGAGGTTGATGAATTGTTCTATAAACGGCTGGAGGCTGTCTCAAGATCATCAGACCTTGTCCTTGTGGGCAACTTTAACCTGCCAGACATCTGCTGGGAACTTAACTCAGCAGAGGGGAGGCAGTGTAAAAGGTTCTTAAGAGTGTATGGAGGACAGCTTCTTGATGAAGCTGTTATGTGAGCCTACCAGGGGTCAGGCCCTGCTTGACCTGCTGTTCTCAAATAGAGAAGGGCTGGTGAGAGATGTGATGGTAGGAAGCTGTCTAGGGTACAGGACCATGAGATAGTGGAGTTTTCAGTATGAGAGAAATAAGAAGGAGCAATAACAGAACCCTTACGTGGGACTTCCAGAGGGCAAACTTCAGCCTGTTTAAGAAACTTATTTGCAAAGTTCCCTGGGTAGCAGCCCTTAAGAACAAAGGGGTCCAGGATGGTTGGACCTACTTCAAACAGGAGCTCTTGAAGGCACAGGAGCTGGCTGTGCCCATGTGCCGAAAGATGAGCCACCAGGGAAGGTGACCGACCTGGATAGGCAAGCAGCTCCTGAAGGAATTAAGGGAAAAAAGGAAGCTGTATCACCTTTGGAAAGCAGGAAGGCAACTTGTGATATGTTTAAGGATGTTGTTAGATCATGTAGGAGAAAAATTAGAGAGTCAAAAGCCCAGTTAGAGCTCCAGCTGGCCACTGCTGTGAAGGACGATAAAAAGAATTTTTATAAATATATTAACACTAAAAAGAGTGGCAAGAACCACCTCCACTCCTTATTGGACCTGGAGGGGAACATTGTAACTAAAGATGAGGAAAAGGCTGAGGTACTAAATACCTTCTTTGCCTCCATTTTCAACAGTGAGGCAGGAGGAGTTCAGGATAACTGGCCTCCTGAACTGGTAGATGAGGTCAGGGAGAACTATAATCCCTCTGAAATCCATGAGGAAGTAGTTAGGGACTTGCTGAGCCACTTGGACACTCACAAGTCCATGGGACCAGATGGGATTCATCCTAGGGTGCTGAGAGAGCTGGCAGATGAGCTGGCCAAGCCGCTCTCCATCATTTACCACCAGTCCTGGCTCACTGGAGAGGTCCCAGATGACTGAAACTGGCCAATGTGATGCCCATCCACAAAAAGGGCCAGAAGGAGGAACCTGCAAACTCCAGGCCTGTCAGCCTGACCTCAGTGCCAGGAAAGATTATGCAGCAGATCATCTTGGGGGCAATCACTATGTACCTGCAGGATGGCCAAGGGATCAGGCCCAGCCAGCATGGATTTAGGAAGGGCAGGTCCTGCCTGACCAACCTGATCTCCTTCTATGATCAGGTGACTGCCTGGTGGATGTGGGGCAGGCTGTGGATGTAGTCTACCTGGACTTCAGCGAGGCCTTTGACACTGTTCCCCACAGCAAACTCCTGGCCAAGCTATCAGCCCATGGCTTGGACAGCAGAACTCTGTGCTGGATTAAGAACTGGCTGGAGGGCCGAGCCCAGAGAGTGGTGGTGAATGGTGCCACATCCAGCTGGCGGCCAGGCACTAGTGATTTGCCCCAGGGATCAGTGCTGGGCCCCATCCTCTTCAATATCTTTATTGATGATCTGGATGAGGGGATTGAGTCCATCATCAGTAAATTTGCAGATGACACCAAGCTGGGGGCAGGTATTGATCTGCTGGAGGGTAGAGAGGCTTTGCAGAGGGACCTTGACAAGCTGGACAGATGGGCAGAGTCCAACATGATGGCATTCAACAAGTACAAGTGCTGGGTGCTGCACTTTGTCTACAGTAACCCCATGCAACACTACAGGCTGGGGTCAGAATGGCTGGAGAGTGGGCAAGTAGAAAGGGACCTGGGGGTACTGGTTGACAGCAAGCTGAACATGAGCCTGCAGTGTGCCCATGTGGCCAAGAAGGCCAATGGCATCCTGGCCTGAATCAGAAATAGTGTGGCCAGCAGGAGCAGGGGAGTGATTCTGCCCCTCTACTTAGCTCTGGTTAGGCCACACCTTAAGTACTGTGTCCATTTCTGGGCCCCTCAATTTAAGATGAATATTGAGACACTTGAATGTGTCCAGACAAGGGCAATGATGGTGGTGAGAGGTCTTGAGCACAAACCCTATGAGGAGAGGCTGAGGGAGCTGGGGTTGTTCAGCCTGGAGAAGAGAAGGCTCAAGGGAGACCTTATTGCTTTATACATCTTCCTGAAAGGAGGTTGTAGACAGGTGGGGGTTGGTCTCTTCTCCCAGGCAACCAGCACCAGAACAAGAGGACACAGTCTCAAGCTGCACCAGAGGAAGTTTAGGCTTGAGGTGAGGAGAAAGTTCTTCACAGAGAGAGTTGTTAGGCATTGGAATGTGCTGCCCAGGGAGGTGGTGGATTCACCATCCCTGGAGGTGTTCAAAAAAGGATTGGACATGGCACTTGGTCCATGGTTTAGTTAGGCATGTGGTGTGGGGTGATAGGTTGGACTTGATGATCTCTGAGGTCTTTTCCAACCTTATTTGTTCTATGATTCATGAGGCACAAGTTTGTTAAGTTGTGCTTTGTTTTTCCCAAAATTACTGGATCTTTTAAATACTGTAAATCTGCAACACGTTTATTTCAAAGATAAATCCAAAACTGA
The DNA here is from genome assembly GCF_014839835.1 of Dryobates pubescens. Classification (NCBI taxonomy): domain Eukaryota; kingdom Metazoa; phylum Chordata; class Aves; order Piciformes; family Picidae; genus Dryobates; species Dryobates pubescens. The sequence continues at coordinate 27,316,168 of NC_071618.1, read as the reverse complement.
AATGTCATTTCCAAACCCATATGAAAAAAGTCCATTTTAGAGGAAAAAATGTTGGTGGTAGCTCTTTCTTTTCCACCAGGAGAAGCAGAGGCTCTTTGACATCTCAGCAGATGTTTGGAATATTAGAAGTAATTCCAGCAGAGCTTAGTGGGTAAAGTGCGAGTAAGGATGCAAATGCACATAGTTTATTGGTTCCGTGGTTTGCAGATAGAATGTGAAGATGTAATGTACTGCTTTGCTTACAAAGCTCCACCATTAATGAGAAATAAACTATATGAGCTATTTTTTCTGTTAAGAAATAATTTTCCTCCCACTTTTTTTCCCATTAAACAAGATATTTTTATCTGAGTAGCATTCATGGAAATTCTTACTCTTATGCTGGCTTGGGCTACTTTGATCCATTTGTTTGCCTAAAGCTCTGCTCCCAGAGAGGTGTGTTAAAGTTGTTTAGATTCAGAAGTTTGAAGCAGGGAGAAAAGTAGCTTATAAAAAGGTTGTGCTTTTCAGTAACCCCACCCAGACACAAAAATGATTCAGTTTTTAGAGGAATAAAGGCAGCAGGAAATTGGTTGCCAGCTGGCCTCCCTCCTTTTCCTGGATTACACAGCTCAGTCCAGTCCAGAGCTTTCTTTTTCTTAGCACTGAAATCAGTGTTTCAGTGCATGCCTCACAGTTAAATGGATGTGAGCTCACAGCAGAAGTTGGCACATCTGTCCTACCTTAATTTTGGTAGAACAGATAAAAGTCAGTAGCAAGACACAGCATTACAGAATTTTATGGCTGCACCACAGAACAAACTTGACAACCTTGTCACTTGTCTTGCTTGCTACTGAAGCTGTTGAAATTACATTACACAGGTACACCAGCTCAGGCTATAATCCTGTCTTAATTCTGCCGTGTAGATACAACCTTATCCATACTATGATAGGGCTACGAGAGGTATTTGGATGCTCAGTCCCATGACAATTTCTTAATGTATATCTGTTAATGTCTTTGGGTAATAGACACTTTCAAAACATGCACTGCACTTTGGGGCACTGATTGGCTAATTCCTCAGCAGGATATAGCTGAGATAACCGAATTTGTTAATTAACAAATAGGGAGTTTAATATTGCATCAATCTTAATTGCACATCTGGCACATTATCTCAGTAATGCCCAGTTACACTGCCTGTTCTCAGATCTGTCACAATGCTTTTCATAGGCAAGGTCTGACCATAAACAAGGTTGCCAGATGTCTCCATCCGTTGCTACCTTGAAAAGTGCCAAGCACTGAATTTTATGTAGCTGATGTAAGAGGACAGAATTTAAGCTCTACTGTCCAGTGTATAAATGCAAAACAAGGAGCTTGGTGATGAGCTCAGAGGTATAAAAGGATATGTGAGATAATTATCAAATTACCCTGTGTTGAATATATGGGCCTGCTGTCTTGAATCCTAGTTCTGAAAGAAACTTGATGCAATCCCATATATATGTTGCTTAAACTCCAAGAGACTCAATTTCCTTCTAAATAGGTGGGAAAATCTCCATCACAGGAACATTGTAAGAACAGGTTGTGCAAAATTTAGTCAGGAAGTCAGCAGAGCAATGACTAGTCCTCTAACTTATCCCAGTTCAGGGCAGGAGGATGAGTAGGGACTTTATACCTCAGTGGTATTCATTTTGTCTGTGATTGTAGGAACAAATGTGTAGCTGACATAAGATTCTTCTTGTGTATAGAATTCCAGTACACATATAAAATACATCCTGCTGATTAGAGGTATTACTGCTATTAAGCCATTGCCTTTTATCTGTTAATTACTAAAGCTAGCTCAGCTGTGGAACATTAATAATTCTTATAGGTGGTAACTGCCAAGGCTACAGTTACCATGGCTTCAAAAGAAAAGAAATCTAAAGGAAGTAGATTGTGGAAAAGAAGCATGTTCCTAAAAATAAGGGATTACTAATATCCTCAAATACAAAAATAAAGGGGTTGCTCAAATTTGAACACCATAGAGCATTGCTCTGAGTTCTAGGAAGATTATAATAGAATCACAGAAGACATCTGGTTGCAAGAGACCTCAAAGATCATCCAGTCCAACCCTTGACCCAGCACTGAAGGGTCAACACTCAACCATGTGCCTAAGCACCAGGTCCACAGGCTGCTTGAATAACTCCGGGGATGGTGACTCCATCACTGCCCTGGGCCCTGCCCTCTCTGAGGAGAAATGTTTCCTAACATCCAGCCCGAGGTCAATGTTATGAGATTCAACAAGGTGTGGTGGATTGAGAGAGGGCCTAGCTCTCCCTCCCCCACAGAGAAAGAAACCACAGCTAAACTCAGTCGGAGAAGCAAAGCTATATTTACAAGCATATATGGAATGCAGGTTATATATAACACAGTATTTACAGTATTTACAATATATATACAGAAATATACAGCAAAGAAAAATATCACAACAAAATTCCCTCCTCGAGAAGAGGAGGGTTTCCCTCCCTGTAACCCCCTCTCTCCGCCCCCTACCTCCCTTTTTTCCCAAAAAGGGGTTAGAGAGAGAAAGAAAGGCAGTTATTAAGTAAAAGAGACGTTATTAGCCTTCAAAAGCACATGCAGGGATTAGTTTTGCTTATCTCAAGGTCAGCTCGGGCTAGTTTGCTGAGAAGCAGACAGGCTGGAAAGGCAGAACAGGCTGGAACTCCGAAAAATTCCAACTGCCCTAAAACTTAAAGTTGCATTCTGCCCATCTACCAATGAAATTTGTTTAGAATATCATGTTTTCATTTTGATACAAAAACATTCAGCCAGAGTGTTCTAACACTGCCCCTTTCTTAAAGGCACAGCCTCAAACGGTCACAGTCCACCCCTTCTAAACAATTTCATTGGCTGTTCGTACTGTCCATCCAATATGAAACAATATTTACAGTTCATAAGTAAAGTTCATAGTCCATTCCAGCTATACTCAGATGTAGATGATTCAGAAGTCCAAGAAAATCAAGAAAGTAAGAATAATGAAAACAGTCTGTCCACAGATGAAGCAAAGAAAAGGAAACAAGGATACAGGGACTCTCAGTTGACTCAGGGTTCTTAGGGTTCTCAGGGTTCGTGCACCGTAGATTCCTCATGGATTCTTCCTTTGGACATGATGTATCTGTACAACAGTCTGAAATTAAACTCTCTCAGCTAAAGTTAAATTTCTTTGTGGAATACACTGAATTTCACCATTCTCTTGCATTACCCAATAAGTGTGACCTGGACCTTCAGCTGAAACCACCCCTTGGACAGGTTTAGCCTCTCCTAAGGGTGAAAATACCCAAGAAGCTTTACCTAACAGATTCTTTTCTCTAACAACAGGAACTCTGTCGCCTTCTACTTTCTGTAGCAGATCTGAATGTGCCGGTCCAGCTCGGTTCACTGAACCTCTACTATGCACCAGCCAGGTTGCTTGTGCTAAATGTTTTTCCCAGTTTTTCAAAGATCCACCCCCCATGGCTTTAAGAGTGGTCTTCAACAAACCGTTGCAGCGTTCAATCTTCCCTGCAGCTGGTGCATAGTAAGGAATGTGGAATAGCTCAGTTGGTAGCGCATGAGACTATGAGTGTTGAGGTCACGGGTTTGACTCCTGCAGTGGTCAGCAGTGCTTTTCACAAGGCCAAGTGCTGCAGGGTCATGCATTTTGGCCACAAGAACCCCAGGCAACACTACAGACAGGGGGATGAATGGCTGGAGAGTGGTCTGGCAGAAAGGCACCTGGGAGTGCTGACTGACAGCTGGCTGAACATGAGCCAGCAGTGTGCCCAGGTGGCCAAGAAGGCCAGTGGCATCCTGGCCTGTGTTAGGAATAGTGTGGCCAACAGGACCAGGGATGTAATTCTGCCCCTGTACTCAGTACTGGTGGGGCCTCACCTCGAGTACTGTGTGCACTTCTGGGCTTCTCACTGCAGGAAGGATATTGAAGTGCTGGAGCAGGTCCAGAAGAGAGTGACAAGACTGGTGAGGGGGCTGGAGCAAAAGTCATATGAAAGGCTGAGGGAGCTGGGGTTTTTCAGCCTGGAGAAGAGGAGACTTAGAGGGGACTTCATCACTCTCTACAAATACCAAAAAGGAGGTAGTATCCAGGTGAGTGTTGGGCTCTTCTCCCAGGCAGCTAGTGACAGGACAAGAGGGTATGGCCTGAAGCTGTGCCAGGGGAGGTTTAGGCTGAATGTTAGGAGGCAATTCCTCACAGAAAGGCTGATTAGGCACTGGAATCAACTGCCTAGGGAGGTGGTGGAGTCACTGTCACTGGAAGTCTTTAAGAAAAGATTGGATGTGGCACTTAGTGGTGTGGTTTAGCTGATGCCTTGGTGCTAGGTCATAGGCTGGACTTGATGATCTCAGAGGTCTTTTCCAGCCTTAATAATTCTGTGAAGTTCTATGAACTTCTCCTGGCACAGCTTCAGGCCATGCCCTCTTGTCCTGTCGCTCACCACCAACAAAAGAGGTTGGCCCCCTCCTCACTCCAATCTCCCTCCAGGTAATTGTAGAGAAGGATGAGTTCTCCCCTCAGCCTCCTCTTCTCCAGATCAAACAACCTCAGCTTCCTCAGATGCTCCTTGCAGGCTGTCTGCTCCAGGCCCTTCACAAGCCTCATTGTCCTTCTCTGAACACACTGCAGAACCTCAATGTTCCTCTTGTAGTGAAGGGCCCAGAACTGAGCACAGTACTCAAGGTGTGGCTCACCAGTGCTGAGTACAGGGGGATGATCACCTACCTGTTCCTGCTGGCCACAGTGTTTCTAATACAAGCCAGGATGCCACTGGCTTTTTCAGCCACCTGGGTATACTGATGACTCATATTCAGTCACCTATCAACCAATACCACCAGGTCCCTCTCCGAGTCGTAGCTTCCCAACCACACATCCGCAGGTCTGTGGTTTACCATGGCATTGTTGTGACACGGGTGGAGGACCTGACACTTGGCCTTGTTAGACTTCATATAGTCAGCCTCAGCCCATCATTCTAACCTGTCCCACTGTAAAGCTTCCCTACCCTCTTGCAAATCAACACAGCCACCCAGATTGGTGTTATCTGCAAACTTACTGAGGGTGCACTCAATCCCCTCATCCAGATCATTAATGAAGATACTAAGGAGGAGAGGATGAGGGAGCTGGGGTTGCTTAGCCTGGAGAGGAGGAGACTCAGGGGTGACCTTATTACTCTCTACAACTACCTGAAGGGAGGTTGTAGACAGACAGATGTTGGTCTCTTCTCCCAGGCAGCCAGTACCAGAACAAGAGGACACAGTCTCAGGCTGTGCCAGGTGAGGTTCAGGCTGGATGTTAGGAAAAAGTTCTATACAGAGAGAGTGATTGCCCATTGGAATGGGCTGCCTGGGGAGGTGGTGGGGTCGCCGTCATTGGAGGTTTTCAGGAGAAGACTTGATGGGGTGCTTGGTGCCGTGGGTTAGTTGTTTAGGTGGTGTTGGATTGGTTGATGGGCTGGATGCGATGATCTTGAAGATATCTTCCAACCTGGTTTATTCTATGTATTCTATGTATTCTAAAGAGGACAGGCCTCAGTACTGAACCCTGGAGGACACCACCAGTAACTGGGTGCCAGACAGGTTTAACTCCATTCACCACCACTTTTGGGGTCCTGCCATGCAGCCAGTTTTTAATCCAGTGCACAGTGAACTTATTCAAGCCATGTGCCAAAATTTTCTGGAGGAGAATGCTGTGTGAGACAGTATTAAAGGCTTTACTAAAGTCCAGGTAGACATTTATGTTCTATATTTCATATTCTTCTTTGATAAAAAGGGTACCATTTTATTTTGTCTAACAGAGTCACTGATAAGACCTCATGGCATTCTCTGCAATCACACTGCCCTAGTTGCCTACATATCTGACTCCCAGTAAGAGTTTTTAGTGGTGAAGAGCTATAGTCTGTAGGAAGGCACAGTACTACATGAAGTATTATATGAAAAACTGCAAGCAAACATGTTCTGAAAGCATTCACAGAACCCCTGTGTATGCTGCAGAGAAATTTCTAGAGACATTCTCAAACATTGCTGGAGATATCATGGAGGGGTTTTTCCATGCTGTTGCACAGGGAATGAGCTACAAAACTGAGCTAGCTGAACAGATGTCCTGCTAGAAGAGGAAAGACAACGATGATTCCAGATGATCTGCTGCACTTCTGACTTTTCAAATCCCGTTTGTATAACAGTAAGATTCTCTCTGCTATCAGAAAAAAATTCACACAAAACCACAAACAAACAAATAATAATAATAAAAATCACCACCACACACACACCAAGGACAGTACCTGCTTCTCCTTCCCAGCTCCAGATATCATGATAGGAAAACCTAAAAGCAGTGGGGAGAGGATACTCTGCTTGGGGTTTAAACAACAGCAAAACTTGGAAATACTAGTTTCTCTGTAATGTTATTTTCCCTCCACTTTGGACAACACTCCGTCCAGGGAAACCTGGTCTCATAGTGTCTTAAACAAAGATTTACAGGCTGATAGCAGAATCTGTGGGTGTGTGAAAAGCCTGACAAAAACTTAAAGAATTTATTTATGGTTGCAAATATTGCATCCATATGGGAAAGTTCATTTGTCTTGGACTTTTTTTCAGATACTGTAGGGACTGCTGTTGATTTAACAGCCTACTGGAATGGGGGGGGAGGGCAGGGAGCATAACAGGAGAAATGTTAATTATGATAATAAAAGCAAGACATGCATAATTCCATTAAAAAATTTGTTACTTCTCTTCCTTTATCACGATTTTTCCCTAACCACAATTCTCTGTTCATTAGGAGATAATTACCTTCACTACCAAACTACAAATGCACTGCTTACACCAACAGCAGAAGATTTTAGAATTACATTTTTATAAGAAAAAATATTATTAGCATTGAGCTAATCATATTGTATTACACTCCACTAGGTCACTAGATATGCAAGCATATCTGTGTACATTTCATAATGGCCCAAAACTATTTTATTCCTAATGGAAAAAAATGAACAAGGATGGGCTTACTGATCAGCCTTTTCATTCCAAACCACTGCTATAAACAACACACTGAAACTAATGCCAGCAAGATCTCCCTTACTTCGCCCTCCTCAGCTTCCCACTTTTTGGATACAAGCAGCTTCTGAGTGATGGATCTTGTTTTTCATACAAGATTAAGAAGTGACACTACAGCAACACAACACTAAGCTATCTTGCAACTGAGGAGTACATGCACTTATTAAACTTCACACCACCTATCAAGGTAAGCATTTAATGACCATTGTCTGTATTTCAATACATGGCAGGGGTGGGAAGTGAAACACGGAAAAATGAGAGCATGCAACAAGACAGAGCTCAAGATGTCCTCTTGCTTATCTCAACCAGTTGTGGCTATGCATCACAATTGTCAGCTTCACTGTAGCTAGAGACACTGTGCACAGCTGCATGGAAAAAACTCTACTGGGCTCACAGAATTACAGAACAGTAGGGGTTGGAAGGCACCTCAAAAGATCATCTATACCAACCTCCCTGCCAGATCAGGATCACCTATACCAGACCACACAGGAACATGTGCAGGCAGGCTTGGATTATCTCCAAAGGAGACTCCACAACCTCTCTGGGTGGCCCATTCCAGTGTTTTGCCACCCTCACAGTGAAAAAGTTTTTCCTTATGTTCACATGGAACCTCCTATGCTCCAGCTTGCACCCTTTGCCTTATCATTGAACATCACTGAGAATAGCCTGGCGCTGTCCTCCCAGCACTCAAACTTCATGTAATTATAACGATTAATGAGGTCATCTCTCAGTATCCTTCAAGCTAAAGAGCCCCAGCTCTCCCAGCCTTTCCTCATAGGAGAGATGGCCACTCCCTTAACCATCTTTGTGGTTCTGTGCTGGACTCTTTCAAGCAGTTCCTGTTCAAGAATTCTTTTGAGCAGATCTTGTTCTTATTGGTGATTTTAACCTGTCAGACAACTGCTGGGAACTTAACACAGCAAAGAGGCAGTCTAGAAGGTTCTTGGAGTGTATGGAGGATAGCTTCTGATCACAGCTGCTGTGTGAGCCTACCAGGGGCGAGGCTTTGCTTGACCTTCTGTTTACAGACAGAGAAGGGCTGGTGGGAGATGTGGTGGTTGGAGGCTGTCCGGGGTCCAGTGATCATGAGATAATTGAGTTTTCAATATGCAGTCAAGATAAGAGGAGCAGGAACAAAACCTCCACTCTGGACTTCCAGAGAGCGGACTTAAGGGAACAGCCCTTAAAAACAAAGGGGTCCAAAAAACAGCTCTTGAAGGCACAGGAACAGTCTGTGCCAATGTGCTGGAAGATGAGCCACGGGGGCAGACGGCCAGCCTGGATTGGCAATGAACTTCTGGGTGAATTAAGGGGAAAAAAGAGAGTGTATCATCTTTGGAAGGAAGGAGAGGTAACGCATGAAACGTTTAAGGATGTTGCTAGGTCATGTAGAAAAAAATTAGAGAGGCAAAAGCCCATTCTGCCCCTGTACACTGCACTGGTTAGGCCACATCTTGAGTCCTGTGTCCAGTTCTGGGCCCCTCAGTTTAGGAAAGATGTTGAGTTGCTGGAATGTGTCCAGAGAAGGGCAACAAAGCTGGTGAGGGGTTTGGAACACAAGCCCTATGAGGAGAGGCTGAGGGAGTTGGGGTTGCTTAGCCTGGAGGAGACTCAGGGGAGGCCTTATTGCTCTCTACAACTACCTGAAGGGAGGCTGTAGCCAGGTGGGGGTTGGTCTCTTCTCCCAGGCAACCAGCACCAGAAGAAGCTGCACCAGGGGAGGTTTAGGCTGGATATTAGGAAGAAGTTCTTCACAGAAAGAGTGATTGGCCATTGGAATGTGCTGCCCAGGGAGGTGGTGGAGTCACCATCCCTGGAAGTGTTTAAAAAGAGACTGAATGAGACACTTAGTGCCATGGTTTAGTTGATTAGATAGTGTTGAGTAATGGGTTGGACTTGATCATCTCAAAGGTCTTTTCCAACCTGTTTAATTCTGTATTCTGTTCCCTGTCCTTCTTGAACTGAGTGACCCAGAACTGGACACAGTATATTGATGTAGCCTCACCAGAGGCACAGTAGAGGGGGAGCAGAATCTCTCTCAACCTACTGACCACATGTCTTCTAATATACCTGTCCCAGTTTGAAGGCAGATACTCCCTTACCTCCCACTGGGGCAGAAAAATTATGAGACTCACACAAACGGATTGCAGAAGTGATGGAAAGTTTAAATGGAAAAAAAGCAGTGAGTGTTTTACACAAGCTATAAGCACAGTGACAAAAAGAGATCTCAGCGTGTCCAGAGAAGGGCGACAAGGTTGGTGAGGGGCTTGGAGCACAAGCCCTATGAGGAGAGACTGAGGGAGCTGGGGTTGCTTAGCCTGGAGAGGAGGAGGCTCAGAGGTGACCTTATTGCTCTCTACAACTACCTGAAGGGGGGTTGTAGTCAGGCAGAGGTTGGTCTCTTCTCCCAGGCAACCAGTACCAGAACAAGAGGACACAGTCTCAGACTGCACCAGGGGAGGTTTAGGCTGGAGGTTAGGAGGAAGTTTTACACAGAGTGATTGCCCACTGGAATGGGCTGCCTGAGGAGGTGGTGGGGTCGCCGTCGCTGGGGATGTTCAGGGCGAGGCTTGACAGGATGCTTGGTTGCATGGTTTAGTTGATTAGGTGGTGTTGGATGATAGGTTGGACATGATGATCTTGAAGGTCTCTTCCAACCTGGTTTATTCTATTCTATTCCATTCTGTTCCATTCTATTCTATTCTATTCTATTCTGAGTCCCTCACAGCACACCCAGAAACATCCCAGCATTCCCTTTTTCCCTACCTGAGGGTACACCCAAAACCGCCAGGGCTCTTTCTTCCCCCCCTCCACTGTTAGGCTAATCTCAGCTGGCCAGATGTGAGATTGCCCTTCCCCCTTCTCCTCTTGGCAGTAGGCCTGGTGTAAGAGTCTACTCCTGGTGTGACTCAATAAAGATAAAATCACTTGCTGCTTGCCCAGACAGTACCAATCCTGGATGCAAATCACCTTGCGATTGCATCGTGATAACACTGGACTGCAGCTGGCCTATAACAATGACCCAAGGACCCAGCCATCACAAGATCATTCCTAGCTATCAGATACCCCCAGGAAGGGAAGGTGATGAGTCAATGGACTCTCCACCTGTCTCCTGATGTGTGATAAGTGGGTAGGCAGGGAGATGGAGAGGAAGGAGGAGGAGGGCCCCCCCCCCCTCCATCCAGACCACTGTCCAAACTCACATGAATACACAAAAAGACTTCCTGGGGAACGATACCTGGATACTTATGATTTCCTGGCTCCTGAATTCCTGAGGGACAATGCTCGGACACATACCTAAGGACCAAAAACTGTATAAAAGACTTGACCACTACTGGCTCAGTAGGAAGAAAAACGCGGAGGAAGAAAACCGCAGAGAGAGAAAAACGCTGAAGGAGGACCATGCCGCTGAGAAGGAAGGAAGCAGACTGAACCCTCTCTCTGTGTCCTAAGTCCCGCTTGCTGCTACTCATGGAGCTGACCCACGCTGCCCAGAGGGATCACATCGCATCTCCAGCCAAAGCCTCAGCACAAACCCAGCACCTCATGCAGCACCTTGCCTCCACAGACTCAAACTGTCTTGGGGTGGGTGAGGGGTGTGGTAATATAACTCCTTTCCTCTTCTCTCTCTTCTCTCTCTCCCTCTCTATCTTCTCCCTCTCCCCTTCTTATTTCCATTTTATTTATGTAATAAATAGTCTAGCTGTTGATATTTTGGCCTCGTTTGTGCCTCTCATTTCACAACACGGGAATATTCAAAAGAACCAGTCTCCTTCCCTCTCTGGACCAAGACACCTGGCCAGGCCTAAGAGGCCTTGAGATGACTCCCCTTCCATTGCCAGATAGGGAGCATCTCCCATGGGAGCAGTGAGGGAAGAAAGAGGCAGTGTGAGACCTTGCTGATAGATTTATAGGGAGCAGGACATGATGGGAATGAAATATGCAGCTTCCTATGTCCACCCCCTGGTCTGGACACCTGGGGCACCAGAAGTGCACCCCGTATGGCAGCAGCAGGAGGCACCCAGCCCAAAGTGCTGCAATATCCCAGGATACCATTGGCCTTCTTGGCCACAAGGGCACCTTGCTGGCTCACGGTCATTCTTCTATACACCACACCCCCAAGTCCCTCTCCTCTGAGCTGATCTCCAAAGGATCAGCCCACAACCTATACTAGTGTACATGGAGTTGTTCTTTCTCAAGTGCAAGACTCTGAAGACTCTGCACTTGTCCTTGTTGCATTTCATTGAATTTCTCCCTGTTAAGGAATCAATTGAATTTATAATTAAGATATGGCAAATAGAGATTAATAAAACTATTAATAAATTTTATTAATATGAAAAATTGCCAGAATATTAAATAGGTTCAATGTACAGTTACAACATATATTTACAGTGGGAATGTACAGTATTTAGGCAGCTATAACAATTTTAACAATTCCAGCAAACCAGTAGGAACAACAGGGAAAGACAGAATCCCCGGGAGCAAAATGGCACTCAAACACAGTGGGGGAGACCTGGCAAGAGTCATTAAGCCAAAGAGACAATGAATTAATTACTGATGAGTTCTACCCCAAGTAGGGGTTGCTGCTGCTGTGTAGTAGCTATGGAGGCTTTTGGGGCACTCCCATGCACCATGCCCAGCTGGTTGCCACCAGGAAGGCCAAGGGATTCTGCCAGGAATTGTCCATACAAGGCAGAGACATAGGCCTGGTCGGGGAAAAGCAGTGGCCAGTACAGGTGCTCTTACCCCAGAAGGAAACTTGTTCACCCAGACATGTTGGGGCCTCTCTTTTGTCCCTTTTCCCACGTTACCCCAGCTCCTGCAGAGGAAGCAGGGGAGAGGGGGACCATGTCTAGACACATCAGGGCCTGTCTGGTTTGTGCTGGGCCCATTTGGCCCTACCATGACACTCCCCACCCAACTCTCCAGCCTGTCTAGATCCTGCTGAATGGCAGCACAGCCTTGAGGTTTGTCAGCCATGATTTAGGGGTAAACTTTGTAGAGTTATTGGTTGTACTTGGTGATCCTGAGGGTCTTTTCCAACCTGAATGTTTCTGTGATTCTATGAGTATTTTCAAGTAATAAATCATTTCCTAGAAACAACATGGCTAGGTGTAGTCATCACTGGTCTCAGAGTACTGCTGCCTCTCAGCCCCTTCTCTGTTACCTTACTCTCCATACCAACCTTTTATTCCACCAGAGCTACAGATCTATGTCAGCTTTCAGTGGCTGCCACTATCAGAAACTTTATTTTATCTCACAGCAGGAGGTTAAGGAAAATTAATCTAGGCTGAAGTTGCTAACCTTTTGGGAAATTTCCCATGAAGTTCTGTAAAAGTTTGCACACGTTTTTGAGCCCCTTGTGTACAAAATTCTTTAACTCTCAACCTGAAGCCATCTCATGAAGTGAGCAAAGAAGGTTGCTTTGATGCCACAGTCCTGTAGGCTCTGTAATAACAGAAGAAAACTCCATGAGGCTGACACAATATTCAGTGCTTTGGAGGAAGGGGCAGCACTACATCCAGCCCATCAGAGAGGGCCTGTAGGAAAGATCCAGCCTCTCAAATGAACATAGCAAGAGCGATTTCCACCCAACTCCTTCTGGTGCTTCTCGGTTTTTTTTCAGCATGGCCTTCCCTGTGTGCTTCCTGGTTTATTCCTCTTTTTGACACATGATGTGAATATCTGTATACACTAAGGTGTGAACATGGAAGTGGCCTCCCTTGCTGTGTTTACAGCTGATGACAGGGTTGTATTTCTGCTAGCTGTTACACACTTACCAATTCTGTAATACTATCTAGGCAAAATATTTAACCACCTGTAACAGTTTAAGGCACAGTTAAAAGGCTTTGACTTCCTGTGGCTTCCTGTGGCTCTGATACAGCTCAACTCTAACAAAGGAATAACAACATATGAGTTCTAGCAAGGAATTTATTTATTGTTATGGGTATGGCTGGACCTTCTAGAAACTGCTGGGTGTAACAACCACCCTTCAATGGGGATAACTGAAGAAATTGTTATGGTATTGTATGAAACTGTTTTACTCAGACACAGGTGACCTCCTCCCAAACACCGCTCTGATTTGTTGTTCAGATATTTGTCCAAGGAATTAAATTTGGACACGTTTTAGTAGAAGTATCTGTGTTTGAGAAAGAAAAAGGCATCATTTACATGAAGACATTTACCCACAAATGAGAGCATGAGCACGATAACAAACCAGAGATAGTGCTGAAGATCAGGTTGGCTTAATTGGAGAACACAAAGGATAAATAGGCAGAAAGGAGGCAAGGTGACAATGATTGTGACAGAAACTAGCCCTGTGGTAAAGCGGTGAGAGATGACTGAGATATTTGAGATCCAGAAACTGCAGAATGATATGAACTGAAATGTAGACTATTCAGCATCAAAACACAAGAGAGGGAGATGTACAAGCAGAGAGGAAGTGAAAAGACAATACATGCATATCAGTATCAGAGTAAAAGGAGCCTGAATGGTGTGATAGGCACTTGCTAAGAAGTTACATCAGGTTTGTAATCCAGAGCTATGACATAAGGCTGTGCAGCCTGCTAAGAGAACAGGTACACACAGATACTCAATGTGGGCCTCAAGCAGCAAGGAAGGAACAGCAAAGATCTACTGGAACAAGAAATACTGGCAACATGAAAAGCAAATAAAACTGTAGCTATAAACCAGTCTCCAAAATGGAGAAGCATGCTGCAGGAATTAGGAGATACAGAGCCTGGCTGCATTTAAGAAAGGATCTGAAGACACGTTTTTTTTGTCATCGCTGCTTGTGATGCAGAGTGGATTCAGTGGTGCCAGCAGTCTCACTACTTCCAAATTCCCAGAGATGATGTTGTGAAGGCAGGAGTAACACTGGTGACCCCATGGTCTTTTAAAATCAATAGCAATGATTTTTCAAGTAGAATACACTGCATTAGACATTTGTCTTCACTGTGGATGTGTAAATATCCTCTTGGACTTAACCATGCTCTCTCAGTAGTCCATAGGGAAAAGATGCACCTACAAAAAACATTTATCTGCTTTATGTGCCTTTTTTAGTATGGAATGAACTGCCTTTTCAGAGGCACTTCTCTATAAGCTATAATGAATCATAGAATAATAGAAGTTGGAAGAGTCCTCAGGGGATCATCTAGCTCAAGTCCCATGCTACTGCAGGTACATCTAGATGAGGTCACACAGGAATACATCCAGGCAAGTTTTGAAACTCTCCAGAGGAGACTCTGCAGTCTCTTGGAGCAGACTGTTCCAGTGCTCCATCAACCTCAAAGTAAAGGAGTTTTTCTTTATGTTTAGGTTGTACTTCCTGTGTTCTTGTAGCCTGTTGTCACAGTATCACAGTATCACCAAGGCTGGAAGAGGCCTCAAAGATCATCAAGTCCAACCTGTCACCCAACACCTCATGACTAGACCATGGCACCAAGTGCCACATCCAATCCCCTCTTGAACACCTCCAGGGATGGTGACTCCACCATCTCCCTGGGCAGCCCATTCCAATGGCTAACAACTCTCTCTGTGAAGAACTTTCTCCTCACTTCGAGCTTAAACTTCCCCTGGTGCAGCTTGAGACTGTGTCCCCTTATTCTGGTGCTGGTTGCCTGGGAGAAGAGACCAACCCCTTCCTGGCTACAACCACCCTTCAGGGAGTTGTAGACAGCAATAAGGTCTCCCCTGAGCCTCCTCTTCTCCAGGCTAAACAATCCCAGCTCCCTCAGCCTTTCCTCGTAGGGCCTGTGCTCAAGGCCTCTCACCAGCCTTGTTGCCCTTCTCTGGACACGTTCAAGTGTCTCGATGTCCTTCTTAAACTGAGGGGCCCAGAACTGGACACAGGACTCAAGGTGTGGCCTAACCAATGCAGAGTACAGGGGCACAATGACCTCCCTGCTCCTGCTGGCCACACTATTCCTAATGCAGGCCAGGATGCCCTATCACTGGCCCCCAGAAGGGCACCAAATGGTTTAGTCAAGAAATGGCTAACCAAGAGTGACATGGATCCCACACAGAATGCTTTCATTCAGTAAAACCACTTTCAAGTGGTGACAGGAAAATAACTTAATAAAAAAAAAATAATTTCCAGCACATGTGAGAGCTTACGGTTATGAAGATTTTTTCATTATTATTTGAGATTTTGAATGTGCCGAAGAAGCCACTTTCTAATAATAGACTTCATAGTCCTAGAAGAAAGTTTCATCATCTATATGCAGTGTGACTTGGCCTATGTAGAGGTTACACATAAATATTTTTGTTTTCAATTATTTAATTTGGAGGGGGAAGTGGAAAAAAAACCCTTTGAAAAGTTGGGATGTAAATGTTTCCATTGCTGCAAATTCTTGTCCTTCAGATGCTAAAAATGTGACATTTGAGGATAATTCTATTACAAATAATACATTTAGCTGTCACATTTCAAGCTTTCAATGATCATTACAAGGAATGTTAAGTATTGCCCCTCTTTTCAAGTGAATTCCTGAAAGAAAGACGGTTTAGGTTGGATTCGTCTTGCTGTAATTCAGATGACTACCATTTGGATGTTTTCATCCAGGGTACTTAGACTATGTTCCCTTTATGACTGTTAATAGATCCCATTTTCCAAAGGCAATTCATTTTATGCTAAGACCAGCAATTATAATAGGTCAGAAAGATGACTTTCCACCTATTTTCTTTCATTTAGTATCAACCAAGCCTAAAGTGATTCTCTTAGACTTTGGTGCATAACCTTCCAGTATCCAAAACTAAAGAAGATAATCCTGTAAATATTAAAGACTCAGCTCTCCCTGATACCTACTCCTGCACTTCTCTTAAACATAGAAGATTCTTTCTGCCATTTTTTGTCCAAGGGATGTCCCACCCAACATCAGAAAAGGAGGCTGGACCAGAGCTGCAAACGAAATCCAGCACAACATATACTGCATTGTACTGCCTCCTGTTCCCATGCCTCTGTTTACAACGAAAAGCAAGATCAAGTCCAATTTATGTAGCTATTTGTATGCAAATTAGGTGATATTTTCAGATGCATTCAGTTTCATGTAGGAGGCAGGCAGCATTTAAAAATGTGTTGTTTCCCAGGATAATGGTGAGGGTTTCAGTTTCTATTTTGTTCTTCCTGCATTTGTTGGCAGACATGCTCCTGACACTAACTCAGAAATATTTTAAAGCCTACTGTGTCACACGCTTTATTGTATCCAACAGCAACTGTCTAAGTTTCCTCAGGTTCTTCCCTCCCATGGATCCTACCTGCTGCCTTCCCCTTTTGCTATTTCAGGGCACTCTCTTGCACATTCTGCAGTGGCAGATGATTCACCTTCCTCTCCCCCACGTCTTGGCCTGCTCATTCATATGCCAGAGCTTCCATCAGTGCATCAATGTTCCATTGTCTTCACCCAGAGGCTTTTTCTGTTAACCTTTTCTCCCACATCAAGGTGTCCTTACCTGTCCTTTGTGTTTCCCCAAGGACTTCAACTTCTCCAGTTCCTCACAAGCCCCTCATTTAAGCCTCTCCACTGTCCTTGTTGATGGATCCCAGTTTCTTCTGATTCCCCACCTCCAAGCCTTGAGTGCCTGCTTCAAACTGGGCATGCATCTTGTTCCTTCACTCCAGCTTCTCTCCACCACTACCTTACAGGCTTGACAGGACTCCCCTCTGCCATCTGCAATAACATCTGTGCTGTCTTGATTTTGGCTTTATTCCTGCTCAAACTTGACTCTTTCCATATGTAATTCTACGTTCAGAATCACTATTTCCTGTTCTGCTCATTTCTGCTCTCTTCTGTCTCCACCCACCGCCCTCAGGACGCTTACGGACCTGCTCCTTCTGGTGTTTTCTCTCTCATTGTGGTGGTTTTACACCACAGAAAATCTGGAATTAACCCTGAATTAAGTAAATAACCACACTTAACTTCAATTTTGGAAATTACATGAAAAAGAATATTTACAGAAGTAAGCTAAATACAGAAGGTAATAAGCATATACATACACATACATATAACCAACAATAATCCAGACCTCCCTGGACACAAAAGCCCAGACGCCTCTTGACACAATAGCCCAGAAGCCTGTTACTAGCTAGCAAGTTATCTCCCTTGCTGTCCCCAATGTGTTCTTACAATAACCCAGACAAAACTGAGCAGGATAAGCAAGAGCAAGGTCAGAAGTAGAGGCAGGGGGAAAGAGCAAGAAGAGGAGCAAAACAAGCTGTGCTTTCAGATTATATAGAAAATTTGCAGGCCAGTGAAATGGGATAAACAATCCCTTATATTCTGTTCAGCCCCTTAGAAAGTCCATCCCCTGGACTCTCTTAAATTCTCTGGAAAAACATATTTACAATTAAGATATTAGTCTTAAACCTGTAACACTCATCTTTTTCTTTGTTGATTTGTATATCACTCCTAAAAAACTTTCTCTGAAACAAGTCCATTTCTGCTGATGTCCATGTAAAGGATCATTTTCCTGTGTAGGGATAAGTTCATCATTTAACCATCACATTAGCGAGCTGGACTTTACTCATGCACTATATTTTAGACAAATGGCTTATAATCAAGATGAAGTGGGCAGATTTCTCTTAAAAATTATGAGAATTTTTTTTATCTTGGTCACTTTTGGATGAGTATAGAGTAACCTCACTGAAGTCAGTGGATCTACACTAGGGTGAAAGGAAAATATCCTGAGAG
The DNA here is from genome assembly GCF_014839835.1 of Dryobates pubescens. Classification (NCBI taxonomy): domain Eukaryota; kingdom Metazoa; phylum Chordata; class Aves; order Piciformes; family Picidae; genus Dryobates; species Dryobates pubescens. Next base: position 27,298,436 of record NC_071618.1, on the reverse strand, counting down.
TTGCACAGATCCCAGGTGACTTGCCTCAGCCCTCTAAAGTTTGTGTCAGGAAATATTTCAGGTCAATAGAATTCAATCACCTTCCAGTACTGTTGGAGCAGACCCTGGCATGGTTTCAGTACAAAATACCACTCTCCCAAAATAGTTCTCTCCTGAGCACAAATTATGGACCATGCTCACTTTGAGTGTTGACAGCTGGTTTGGAAGCAAAAAAGTTTAATGGTCAAAGTCCAGCTGGCCTGTGTGTCGGAAGACTGTCACAAACTTATTTGATTCCCTTGCATATGTTCTTAAAGCTACATCTCTACAGTCAAGACACATTAAGGCCCTAACTATTGCACTTACATTAGTTCACTAAAACCCCACTCTGGAGCAAATAAATAGTCATCTTGGTAAGCAATGCAGGATAATCCACCCTGAGGTATAGGTCCAGTCCTGAGTAGGGGCTTTCCCACACCTCTTTGGACTTCACTGTCAATGACAAAGACTGGATGTGTACAAGTGAAGGGATGCTATCAAGCTGAAGTAGGAAAGATTCAAAGGGCTGGTTCCTTCTGACCTTCCAGAAGGAAGTTAGGGACTCTAGGACAGTAGCTATTGGGTCTCAGAGTCCTGCGCTCTGCTGCCATGATCACATTATCTCCTTTTACAAAGCTTTCAAGTTATTTTCACTCTTGAAGTGAAGTGGTCACCCTTTACCCTGCTGCAACATCTCTCTGGTGATACAGTCATAGAATTATAGAATCACTAAAGCTGGAAAAGACATTTAACAGCATTGAGTCCAGCCATAACCCAGCTACCATGACCACTACACCATGGCCTGAAGAGCCACATCTACATACCTCCTCTTGAACACCTCCAGGGACAGCAACTCTACCACCTCCCTCAGCAGCTTTTCCCTCCTCACTACTCTCTCTCAAAGAATTTTTTCCTAATGTCCCCTGGCACAACGTAGGCCCATTTCTTCTCATCCTATCACCAGTTTTTTGGGAGAAGAGACCAACACCATCTTCACTATGATCTCCTTTCAGGTAATTGTAGAGAGCAATATGATCTGCTCCTTAGCCTTCTCTTCTCCAGACTAAACAACCCCAGTTCCTTCAGCCACTCCTTGTACTACATGCTCTCCAAAGCCCTCTCCAGCCTTGTTGCTCTTCTCTGGACACTCTCTAGGACCTCAGCATTTTTCCTATACTGTGGTGCCCAGAACCAAACACAGTACTCAAGCTGTAGCCTCACCAGAGCGAAGTACAAGGGCATAATCACTGCCCTGGACACATTCGTTTAATACAGGCCAGAATGCCATTGGCCTTCTTGGCCACCTGGGCACACTGCTGGCTCATGTTTAGCCAGCCTTCCACCAACACCCACAGATCGTTTTCCACTGGACTGCTTTATAGCCACTCTTTCCAAAGCTTGTAGCATTGCTGGGGTTGTGGTCAGAAGGAGTGCTGTGACAGGGCTTCACTAGCCAAAGGAATTGCCTGCCAGGATTTGACCCGTTATGCTAGCTTCCTACCTGCTGCTGGTAAGCAAAAAATAATTCAGCTCCCAATGGCCAGATTTTTTTAACATGTTTGTATAACCTATTACTTACTCTTTATATTTACTTCACATATTTTCATGTTGTCTTTGGAACCACAATGACTGAAAAATGACCGAATTGTATGCATTTTTCTTTTGCGCTACAGACTTTACTGTTCTGGTAGACTGAAAGACTGATCTTACACCTGTCAGTAACTTACAGGCTATTATTTGAGCATTTCCCCCAAGAAACACTTCATTACTGTACTTAACAACCACTCAGTAAATAGCCCTAAGATGAAACTAAAGACAAGTTAATGGTGTAATAAATCAGTCATTACATGAAATGATCGGTTTCCACTCTACAGTATTATTGCTTTATTGACCCCTACTTAAAGATTCATCACAGTGGTATTTTATTGTGGCTGTAGCACAAATGGTTGTAAGACAACAGGATGTGGTTTAGTTTATGCCCTCTGTTTTATTTTTTATTTCATTTAGTACTTGCTGTGGACAAAGAGCTGAAGAATTTGAAAGTCCAACAGATGAGGCTGGAGAAGGTCACTTTTGCAGAACCTGCAGAGGTACATGGGCCCACAAACAGCCTGACAGCAAAAGTCTGCCCCCTCAAAAGGTGGTACCTGCTGCCACAGGGACACTCAGGGTCATCCAACAGCTTGCAGATCTGCAGAAGTGCAGAGCAAGGGTGATGCAAGTTGGCCATCACACTTTGTGTGTAGATTCCAGAATTTACTGAGCTGAGTTCAGCTAAGCAAAGCCATCCAAGGGATCTGTCTTTGAGAGCTGTTAGCAATTGGGCAGGTAGGCCCTTGCCACCCATTCACTTTACACAGTTCTACTGCAGGTGTCCCTGGTCGATTTTGGAAGTTATCACCCAAGGAGCTCCTCTGAGGAGAGAAGGTAAAATGAGCTATCTTGGATAAAGAGCAGAATTGGTTCAAGCTGATCACAGCTTTACCTGTCTGTCAATGCTACTGAATGGAAAGCTTGACAGGCTCTTCACCACAAAAGAGAAAACCATCCTGGGAAGAGGGAAGTGATGGGGAGCCATGGAGGAAGAAAAGAAGGTTGGAAAGAGACCTCACAGGAGTGGACAACTAAGGAAATCCAAGCAGACAAGAACAAAGAGCCCAGGTGTGTGGCACACTCTTCTGTCCTTCAGAGCTCATAAGGGTGTTCTGAGTATAAGCAATATTAATGAGGTGTCCTTGGGGGGAACATATATGTCAGCAGACATATGACTCTCCATCCTTGACAGTTTCCATTTGGCACTTGTTAACAGATGTAGCAGGATGCTGCAGCAGGACCCCAGGGAGGTGCTGACCTCTTCTCCCTGGTATCCAGTCCCAGGATGTGTGGGAATGGTTCAGAGCTGCACAGGGGACATTCAGACTAGATATTAGGAAGCATTTTTTTGCCAAGAGGGTGCTCAAACACTGCATCAGGCTTCCTAGAGAGATGGCCATTATTTTGGCTTGATATGTCTGTTTTGGAAGGTGTAACATAAAAAATGAAATGCAGCCTTCCTGAGCATGCTTAGAAACACCCAGAAGAAGCTGTACATCCATTCTGAACAAATGCTGATTTGGGTCCCTCTTCTCATTCTGTCCTAGCTACCATTGATCTTAATGGGAGCAAGGTTGACTTGGCAGAGGAATTCCTTCCCTGGGAGTCCAAAGCTGGCCATTTGGCCACTTTAGAGTACTCTTGCACTCCCTCTGCTTCTCTGTAGCTGCCATTGAAGAATAAAGAAGGATTCTGAATACAGAAATCATTTTATGGCCAGTTTTTGGTGCTGGAATGTCTCTTGACATTATGGTAGTATTTGACATCTTATCAAAACTCCATTTTCAGTAAGAAATAGTTTCTGTGAATGGAACATACTTGTTTTCTATTGTTGTTCTTTCCTTTGCTTTTAGTCTTATTCTTTTTTACCTTCCATCATTACTGCACCTGGATCCAGGCCTGGCTATAGATTTGTACAACAGTTGAGTCAAAAGCTCTTGCAAGTCAAAAACCTCCCTAAACATTTAGTCTGACAATGTCAACCCCTAATCCCCAGCTAGAAGGAATTCTGTAGAGGAGCACCAGGAATGGGTATCAGATTTCACACTGAAGCACAAGTTGCTTGTCCTCCCCTCAGCCTTGTCTGTAATTCCTGTTGAGTTTTGATCCCCATCTTTCTCAAGTCAGTTTCAAAAGATTCCTGGAATAATGTCTCCTATTGCAGTGGATTCCTGTATAACTTCATGGCTTATCAGACTATTCTTCTTAGGACAAAAACATTCAGTCAAGTTAAAAACAACCACACCCTCATGTTTTAAGTTATTTTAATTTATAGTCACTGTAGTTATAATTACAGTTAATTAAAATTATAGTTAGTAGAGTTATTGTTGTTAATGTTATAGTTACAGTTCTTAAAGTTGTTTTTATAGTTATGGTTATAATAGAATCACAGAATGGTTTGAGTTGGAAAGACCTTAAAGACCCCCTTGCTGTGGCAGAAACGTCTCCCACTAAACCAGGTTGCTCGAAGCTTCATCCATCCTGGTCTTAAACACTTCCAGGGATGAAGTGTCCCCAGCTTCTCTTGGAAACCTGTTCCAACATCTCACCACCCTCATGTAAAGAATATCTTCCTAATGTCCAATCTGAACCTACCCTGCCACAGTTTAAAACCATCGTCTCTTGTCCTATCACCACATGACCTTACAAATAGTCACTCTCCAGCTTTCATGCAGACCACCATCAGGTACTGCAAGGCCACTTTCAGTTCTCTCTGGAGCTTTCTCTTCTCCAGGCTGAACATACCCAACTCGCTCATCCTGTCCTTTTAGAAGTGTTGTTCCAGCCCTCTGATCATCTTTGTGGCCCTCCCCTGAACCCTCTTGACAGATCTATATCCTTCTTGTTCTGGGGGCTCCAGAGTGGGACACAGTACTCCAGGTGGGGTACTGCCCACAAGACCAGTGTAGAGGGCAGAATCAGCTCTCTTGACCTGCTAGCCATGCACCTTTTGATGCAGGCCAGGATATAGTTGGCTTTTTGGGCTGACTCTGCACATTACTGGTTCATGTCAAGCTCCTCATCAAGCAGCACCTCCAAGTTATTCTTGGCAGGGCTCCTTTCAATCCACTCAGCCTGTATTTATGCTTGGGATTGCTCTGACCCAGATGCAGGACCTTGCGTTTTGCCCTGTTAAGTTTCATGAGGCACAACACTCTAGTCATTGATCACAACTCTTTTCAAAGTGACCATCTAGACAATACCTTATCCACCAAGTGGTCTTTCCAATTAAGAGACCAGGATGTTGTGTTGCACAGTTGAATGCTTTGCACAAGTCCAGGAAGATGACAGTGGTTGCCCTTCCCTTATCCACCAAGGATGTCATGCCATCATAAAAAGACACCAAATATGTCAGGCAGGATTTGCCCTTGGTGAAGTCATGTTGGTTGCTAGCAACCACCCCTCCTTGTTTTCCATGTGCCTCAGCAGAGTCTTCAAGAGGATCTGCTACATTACCATGCTGGGCATGGAGGTGAGACTAACTGTCCTGTAGTTTTCCAGGTCTTCCTTATCTCCCTTTTTGAAAATAGGGGGGGGAACTTCACCAGACTTACATGCCTTTTCAAATATGACAGATCCATATTATGGCTACAGATATGAGTTTATGAGTGTAATCTCACTGTTTGTGGCATCAGTGGGACTTTGGAGGAGCAATATCCTTGAATTAACTGACTTTTGTCCATTGCCTTCTGTGGTGTGACAGGATTGCTGTAGTGTTTTCTTCCAAAGGTTTTCAGAATTTTTATCATCTGAGGCATTTTGATTGTAGTAGCTGGGTGTTGTGCTGTCAGGTAGAGGGTGAACAGAAATTGCATCTTGGAGAATCAAGGTGTTTCACTGTTCCTTTGAAGCACTATATGAATACAGTCCGTAGGAAGAGGAGATGTTTTCCCTAAAATCTTAGTATCATTTCAGTGTGAAAAAGTTACTGCTCTGACAACTGTTGGTAACAATGACCTAAGAGCTCTTGTCTATATCCTTCCAAAAGCAGTCACTATAATTTCTGATTCTCTCTGAACACCTCTTTCTCATATAGAGCCACGTATCAGTTTTGAGCTGCTGACCAAGTGGTCTGTGATCCAACAAGCGGGCATAGAATACATAGAATAGAATACATAGAATAAACCAGGTTGGAAGAGACCTTCAAGATCATCGCGTCCAACCCATCAACCAATCCAACACCGCCCAAGCAACTAACCCACAGCACCAAGTACCCCGTCAAGTCTTCTCCTAAAAACCTCCAGTGATGACGACTCCACCACCTCCCCAGGCAGCCCGTTCCAATGTGCAATCACTCTTTCTGTATAGAACTTTTTTCTAACATCCAGCCTGAATCTCCCCTGGCGCAGCCTGAGACTGTGTCCTCTTGTTCTGGTACTGCTTGCCTGGGAGAAGAGACCAACATCCGTCTGTCTACAACCTCCCTTCAGGTAGTTGTAGAGAGTAATAAGGTCACCCCTGAGTCTCCTCTTCTCCAGGCTAAGCAACCCCAGCTCCCTCAGCCTCTCCTTGTAGGGCTTATGTTCCAAACCCCTCACCAACTTTGTTGCTCTTCTCTGGACTTGTTCCAGCAAGTCAACATCCTTCCTAAACTGAGGGGCCCAGAACTGGACACAGTACTCGAGGTGCGGCCTAACCAGTGCAGTGTACAGGGGCATAATGACCTCCCTGCTCCTGCTGGCCACAGTGTTCCTGATGCAGGCCAGGATGCCATTGGCCCTCTTAGCTGCCTGGGCACACTGCAGGCTCATGTTCAGTCTACCGTCGACCAGCACCCCCAGGTCCCTCTCAGCCTGACTGCTCTCCAGCCACTCTGACCCCAGCCTGTAGCTCTGCATGGGGTTGCTGTGGCCAATGTGCAGAACCCGGCACTTGGATGTGTTAAATCTCATGCCGTTGGACTCTGCCCATCTGCCCAGCCTGTCGAGGTGCCTCTGCAGAGCCTCTCTACCCTCCAGCAGATCAACTCCTGCGCCCAGCTTGGTGTCGTCAGCAAATTTACTGATGATGGACTCGATGCCCTCGTCCAGATCATCAATAAAGATGTTAAAGAGCATGGGGCCCAGTACTGATCCCTGGGGCACACCACTGGTGACTGGCTTCCAGCTGGATGTGGCACCATTCACCACCACTCTCTGGGCTCGGCCCTCCAGCCAGTTCCTAACCCATCGCAGTGTGCTCCCATCCAAGCCATGGGCTGACAGCTTGGCCAGGAGTTTGCTATGGGGAACGGTGTCAAAGGCCTTGCTGAGGTCCAGGTAGACTACATCCACAGGCCTCCCCACATCCACCAGGCGGGTCACCTGATCATAAAAGGAGATCAGGTTGGTCAGGCAGGACCTGCCCTTCCTAAACCCATGCTGGCTGGGCCTGATCCCTTGGCCATCCTCTAAGTGTTGTGTGATTGCACTCAGGATGACCTGCTCCATAATCTTTCCTGGCACTGAGGTCAGGCTGACAGGCCTGTAATTCCCTGGCTCATCCAACCGGCCCTTCTTGTGGATGGGTACCACATTGGCCAGCTTCCAGTCAGCTGGGATCTCTCCAGTGAGCCAGGACTGATGAAAAATAATGGAGAGTGGCTTGGCCAGCTCACCTGGCAGCTCTCTCAGCACCCTAGGATGGATCCCATCTGGTCCCATGGACTTGTGGGGGTCCAAGCTGCTGAGGAGAGCTCCTATCACTTGCTCATGGAACACAGGGAAACCATGCAGCTCCCTGGCTCCCTCTGCCAGTTCTGCAGTGCTGCTGTACTTGGGCTTACCATCACTGGCAAGAGTTATGCCAACTGCAAACTGCAAACACACCTTGCATTCCATTGGTAGTTTTGGTGTATGAATCTGTGTATGCTGCAGAGAGACAGTATATGCAATATACTTTTATATTTGCAATATATAAAAGGCTGTTTACTTGGAGAAGTGAGATTCTTTACATTAAACTGTGTTGGTTTCTGCATTTAAGGTGTCAAGGCATTAAGGAGACAGGCAGTAGAAATTATGTTAAACATAGTAATACAGGTTTTCTGTAAAAGTATATATAAAGACAGCTTTTCCATTTACAGAGCTGCTACGGATCTAAGGTGCTAGTCAAGATCCATATTTGCAGTGCTCACAGCTATAGCTGAGACACACAGACATGTTCAACCTTGTTTTAAAGTCCCTCTGTCTGATAGCAAAATGTTGCAGTTTGAGCTGGGTGCCCCCCTGGTGTGTTCACTTCCTGTGTCCAGAAGTCCAGCCCAGAGGGATGGACACAGGAAATTGTGTGTATTTCCTACCATAATTCTTTGCACCACTATAAGATCCAGTGCGGGGTCTGGCACTTTCTCTTTTCTTCCTCCTCCGTCAGCCGGTAACTGGGGGAGATGTCTGCTGGCCTTGGGCCTGGCTAGGCCCAAGGCCACAGGGGGATGGGCAGTCTCAGGCCTGGCCAGCTGAGAGTAGCCCAGCAGAGGGAGGGGGAAGAAGGAGCCCTGAGGGTCTCGGGTGTACCCTCAGGTGGGAATGGGATGCCTCTGAGTTTGCTTTGGGATCTTTCTTTGTCACTGCGCTTTGGGTTCTCTGTAACATTCACTGCTTTCCATTTAAACTTTCATCACTTTTGCAATCCGTTTGTCTGAGTGTTTTATTCCTGCCCGTGGTGGGGAGAGGGGGCTGCCTCAACCCAGCACACAAAATCCACCCAGCAGCTGAGAGAAACTTTCAAGTTGTTAAGACAGTGCTGAATCCTAAGTGTTTTCTGGTTTGCTGGTAGTCCTACCTAAATGAAATATTTAAAGTTAGCTTGAGGTATCCACATGATCAGCAATCACAGCAAGAGATGCAGTGAAATATAGCTCCACTCATCTCCATGAAGAAGATGACATTGGTTGCAAAAAGATGTTATCTCCACATGCACTCCACCTCTGGATGTTTCTAATCTAGAGTTCAGAACCTCAGATCACAGCCAGGAGCAAAATATAGAGAGACTTCAAATCAAGTTAGCACAGCAAGGCTTTTGGCATCATTAGCATTTCATGGCATCAGGAAGATACTGTTTAAGTTCAGAAAATGGAAAGACAAAACCCATTTCCTCACTTCCTCAGTACTCAGGCCTCTAGTGTTTTCTTTACAACTTTTCATCTGGCATATTTGAGAACAGGCTAAAGAGAGGAGAAAAGAAGAGAAACAAAGTGGCCAAAATGTGAGGATATGTTACGCAAAACATTAATGTCTTCCAAAGACCAATGGCGCATTGAGTGATGAGCTCTACAGCAATACAGCCACAGAAATTGAAATGATCTATATCTTCAAACAAGGTGAACAGAAATATCCCCAGGAACATAAAATAAATATAATCTATCAATCCTTGTGTAACAACTGCCAAAATTAACAAAGAATTGCTATCCATGGTGACTAATGGAACCATAGTGATCTGCCCTGTAATTCCTCAAATTTCTTATCAGAATGTGATGTGTATGGCTGGGCTAAAAAGCAAGGCTGCCTTCACCTCTGGGCCTGGCTCATTGTTTGGCAGATACTGCTCCCAGCTAATCTGTTTTATGATTCCTATTGCTAAGAATAAAATCATTTGTTTAGGATAGCCACAAATCTGGGAGGTGTTCGCATCTCTGAGCCTGAACAATACAATTAGCAGTATATCACCACTACACAAACCACGCTTCATAGTCTCATGCATGGCATTATAATCACCAATGAAGTTTAGAATAGAATAGAATAGAATAGAATAGAATAGAATAGAATAGAATAGAATAGAATAGAATAGAATAGAATAGAATAGAATAGAATAAACTAGGTTGGAAAAGACCTTCACGATCATCACGTCCTACCCGTCATCCAACACCATCTAATCAACAAAACCATGGCACCAAGCACTCCATCAAGTCCCCTCCTAAACACCTCCAATGATGGCAACTCCACCACCTATATTCAGTTTACCTATATTCAGTTTGACCTATATTCAGTTTGCAGTCAACCAGGATGTGTAGTAGTAGGGATGACTATATGACAGGAACATGACTAAATCATTTAGTGATTTTCCCTGTCCTGCAGAAACCCATCTCCCTCATGGGGTTTCAGATTCATGAATTTGAAGACCGCATCTATCTTTTCATAGATGCACTCTTACCATTTTCCCTCTCTTTCATCTTTCCTCCATCTGATTCTGGTTCCATAATGGAATAGGAAAGCTCCAGATTTGGGCCACTTTTATAGCAAAGATTTTTTATATTAGGTCTTCTCAAAGCAGCAGGTATATTTTTTCACTGTTTATAAAACCTCATAGTAGTGAGTTGAAAATCCTCTCCCCCCAACATTAAATTTGCCAGACCAGCTCAGTTGGAAGCAAATGGAAGATGTATTTAGAAGCAAAACTACAATCTACAATAAAATGCAATTGATATGTACAAGAATAGACAGTGTTTACAATATTTACAGGTATTTACAATTGATAAACAGCACAAGAAGCCCTCTGGTCAAATACCAGAGGAAGCTACTAGCTTCTCCCTTCTTGCTTCCCCCTAACCCTCCTGGACAAAAGGGACAAGAGAAAGGAGCAGTGACGTTAGACTTAGCCAAAACAATGCAGCCAAGGTCAAGCAGAAGCAAGTTAGTATCTCTCCAAGAGTGAAGAATCAAGGAGAGGAGACTCAAGGAGAGGAGACTCAAGGAGACTCAAGGAGAGGAGACTCAAGGAGACTCAAGGAGAGGAGACTCAAGGAGAGGAGACTCGAGGAGACTCAAGGAGAGGAGACTCGAGGAGAGGAGACTCGAGGAGAGGAGACTTGAGGAGACTCGAGGAGAGGAGAGGAGACTCAAGGAGAGGAGACTCAAGGAGAGGAGAGGAGAGAAAAACATATTATGTGAATGTGATCTTTGTCAGTATGCAGGTACACACCTTATTATTTAAAAGCAAAAAGATTATAGATCACTGACTTATGGTCCACATGCCAGCCCACAGGCAGCAATGCTCTGTGATGTTGCTCTGGGCAGCAAGGGGAAAGGGGCTGAAACTAGTCCCCTCAGGCAAGAGTCTGGGGGCAATAAGCTAGAGTCAGAGGTCAAACCAGCAGCCCAGCTGCAGTGCATGTACACTAATGCACAAAGCATGGGTAACAAACAAGAGGAGCTGGAAGCCTTGTTGCAGCAGGAAAGTTATGATGTAGTTGCCATCACAGAGACGTGGTGGGATGACTCACATGACTGGAGCACTTCAATTGACAGCTACAGGCTCTTCAGGAGAGACAGGCAAGGAAGAAGGGGTGGAGGGGTGGCCCTGTACATCAGGGAGGCACTAGATGCCATTGAGATGGAGATTAGGGATGATCGGGTTGAGTGCTTGTGGGTAAGAATTAGAGGGAAGACTGGCAGGGCAGACATCCTGGTTGGAGTATGTTACAGACCACCCAACCAGCAGGAAGATGTCGATGAAGCATTCTATAGGCAGCTTAAGGCTCTCTCAAGATCTCCTGACCTTGTTCTCATGGGCGACTTCAACCTGCCTGACATCTGCTGGGATCTCAACACAGCAGAGAGGAGGCAGTCTAGGAGGTTCTTCGAGTGCATGGAGGACAGCTTCTTATCCCAGGTGCTGCGTGAGCCTACCAGGGGCAAGGCTATGCTTGACCTCCTCTTCACCAACAGGGAAGGGCTGGTGGGTGATGTGGTGGTCAGAGGCTGTTTAGGGGCCAGCGACCACGAGAGAATTGAATTTTCAGTATTTGGTCAAACTAAGAGGGGCAGCAAGAAGACCTCCACTCTGGACTTCCGGAGGGCGGACTTCAGGTTGCTCAAGGAACTAGTTCAGAGGGTTCCTTGGGATAAAGCCCTTAAAAATAAAGGGGTTGAGGAGGGCTGGACCTGCTTCAAGGAAGAACTGATGAAGGCACAGGAAGAGGCTGTGCCAATGTACTGGAAGATGAGCTGCCGGGGCAGATGGCCAGCCTGGATGGGCAATGAACTTTTAATAGAACTAAGGGGAAAAAAGAGGGTGTGTCATCTTTGGAAGAAAGGTGAGGCAACCCATGGAATGTTTAAGGATGTTGTCAAATCATGCAGGAAGAAAATCAAGGAGGCAAAAGCACATTTGGAGCTTAAACTGGCCTCTGCTGTGAAGGACAACAAAAAGTCCTTCTATAAATATATTAATAGCAAGAGAAAGGGCAAGGACAACCTCCACTCCTTGGTTGACATGGAGGGAAATGTTGTATCAAAAGATGAGGAAAAGGCAGAGTTACTTAACACCTTCTTTGCCTCAATTTTTACTAGCAGGACAGGATGTCTTCCAGACAGCTGGCCTGCAGAGCTGGCAGAAGGAGCCAGGGAGCTGCATAGTTTCCCTATGTTCCATGAGCAGGTTATTGGAACTCTCCTCAGCAGCTTGGATCCCCACAAGTCCATGGGACCAGATGGGATCCATTCTAGGGTGCTGAGAGAGCTGGCAGATGAGCTGGCCAAGCCACTCTCCATCATTTTTCATCAGTCCTGGCTCACTGGAGAGGTCCCAGAAGACTGGAAGCTGGCCAATGTGGTACCCATCCACAAGAAGGCCTGGTTGGATGAGCCAGGGAATTATAGGCCTGACAGACTGATCTCAGTGCCAGGCAAGATTATGGAGCAGGTCATCCTGAGTGCAATCACGCAGCACTTACAGGATGGCCAAGGGATCAGGCCCAGCCAGCATGGATTCAGGAAGGGCAGGTCCTGCCTGACCAACCTGATCTCCTTCTATGATCAGGTGACCTGCCTGGTGGATGTGGGGAGGCCTGTGGATGTAGTCTACCTGGACCTCAGCAAGGCCTTTGACACTGTCCCCCATAGCAAACTCCTGGCCAAGCTGTCAGTCCATGGCTTGGATGGGAGCACACTGCACTGGGTTAGGAACTGGCTGGAGGGCTGAGCCCAGAGAGTGGTGGTGAATGGTGCCACATCCAGCTGGCAGCCAGACACTAGTGGTGTGCCCCAGGGATCAGTACTGGGCCCCATGCTCTTTAACATCTTTATTGATGATCTGGACAAGGACATTGAGTCCATCATCAGTAAATTTGCTGACGACACCAAGCTGGGGGCAGGAGTTGATCTGCTGGAGGGTTGAGAGGCTCTACAGAGGGACCTCGACAGGCTGGAGAGATGGGCAGAGTCCAACGGCATGAGATTGAACACATCCAAGTGCCGGGTTCTGCACAGTGGCCACAACAACCCCATGCAGAGCTACAGGCTGGGGTCAGAGTGGCTGTAGAGCAGCCAGGTGGAGAGGGACCTGGGGGTACTGGTCGATGGTAGGCTGAACATGAGCCAGCAGTGTGCCCAGGCAGCCAAGAGGGCCAATGGCATCCTGGCCTGCATCAGGAACACTGTGGCCAGCAGGAGCAGGGAGGTCATTCTGCCCCTGTACACTGCACTGGTTAGGCCACACCTCGAGTACTGTGTCCAGTCCTGGGCCCTTCAGTTTAGGAAGGATGTTGACTTGCTGGAGTGTGTCCAGAAAAGGGCAACAAAGTTGGTGAGGGGTTTGGAACACAAGCCCTATGAGGAGAGGCTGAGGGAGCTGGGATTGCTTAGCCTGGAGAAAAGGAGACTCAGGGGTGACCTTATTACTCTCTACAACTACCTGAAGGGAGGTTGTAGACAGACGGATGTTGGTCTCTTCTCCCAGGCAGCCAGCACCAGAACAAGAGGACACAGTCTCAGGCTGCGCCAGGGGAGGTTTAGGTTGGCTGTTAGGAAGAAGTTCTATACAGAGAGAGTGATTGCCCATTGGAATGGGCTGCCTGGGGAGGTGGTGGAGTTGCCGTCATTGGAGGTTTTCAGGAGGAGACTTGATGGGGTGCTTGGTGCCATGGGTTAGTTGTTTAGGTGGTGTTGGATTGGTTGATGGGTTGGATGCAATGATCTTGAAGGTCTCTTCCAACCTGGTTTATTCTATTCTATTCTATTCTATTCTATTCTATTCTATTCTATTCTATTCTATTCTATTCTATTCAAATAGTTTAAAAACTAAACCACTGCTCTGCTGTGCTACTGCCCAGAATCACAGGTAGTGCAAAACACAATGTCACCAGGAGTGTGGTTACTCGCTCAGCATTGCTGCCCATGGGTCCAGCCAGGGTCAGTGGTCACTATGTTAATGTTTTGCATATTTCTTATAAATATTACACTATAAATTGTCCATGACACTTGGAAGTGTGCTGTGATATATAGATGTGCTCAGGTGGACAAAACACATGACATCAATTCTGCCTATAAAACAGAGTTACAAAAAACTGAAAGAAAAAAAGAAAAAGAAAAAAAAAAAGAGGTCTGGAAACTATACCTCATATGTATAGTTTTATATGTAGTATGTAACTGCCCATGTGAGAAACCACAGAGTCTTGTAACAAATGCCATTTATTATTCACATCTGAATGCTTTTCTTGAATTCTGGTTACTAATCCATCTTCCCCAGGATTACCTCTTAATGTTTCAAACTCTACCAACCTTTCAACAAATGGTTTAAAAACAAATTTTCCACCTCCCCCATCAAATGTGGGCCTTATTCCATATAATTACACTTTCCTGAGGTCTGGGATGAGTAATATTTAGTTCTGGAACAGCTGCAGGTATCAAATCCAACACAGTACATATCATTTGGACTGCAAATGCTAACTCTATCCCTCCAGAAAAACAAAGAATTGCAATTAGAAAGACTGAAAGAATCTAAAACTTGTTATTTTTTTTCATTTTCCTTTCTTCCCTTCCCTTCCCTTCCCTTCCCTTCCCTTCCCTTCCCTTCCCTTCCCTTCCCTTCCCTTCCCTTCCCTTCCCTTCCCTTCCCTTCCCTTCCCTTCCCTTCCCTTCCCTGAGCTATATTTTAGCTATAAGCTAAAACATATGAGGCTCTGTTCTGTATGGAAAAGCTAGCATAATTTCTACAGTTACTGGAAAGTTGAAGTCACTGAGACCTGTTTGGCTGGATACCTGGTGCTCAGCAAATGCAATCACACTTACACTGCTGTTGTCCATCCATTTCTAGATCAGCCTAACAGAACTATGAAAGGTAAACAAAATCAGTAGGGACCAGCAGAAGAATGAAATAGCTCCCATATTAAGGGTCTCCCCCATAGACTATGACTCTTTATCCTGGAGAGAAGCGTATCCAGGAGGATATCACACAAAGTTCTGCAAAATCCACATCAAATGAGGTCATGGTATTTATTATCTCTCATATTATATAAACTAAAGAGTTCCCAGTGATTTTATTTTTTTTTCCCTGAGCAATTTTATAAGAAAACAGAAGGAAGTTCTTTTGATATGGCATAGAGTAGTATCACAAGATTCACTGACAGCTTGTGGCGAAAGTCACCCACAGGAAAAAGCGTTTAGGAAGGGATTGACTGAGCGAACATCAGATAGGTGGCACCTTTGTATGGTCATCTGCATGCAGCTCTCATCTTCAAAACCCAAAGCAGCTGATGTCTGTGTGAGCTGAGATGTATAGCAAATTTAAGGTCCCTCTGTTGGCAACCTATTCCTGTCACCCTTTTCCTCAGCATCCACCACAGGTCAAGATTAAAGACAACAGGAGAAATTTCTGGACTGACCCCAATGGCAACGTTTAAGACTCATAGTGTGTATTCCCTTGAACACATTTTGTTGTAAAGTGACTGAACATGGAAGGGAGAATAACCCAGCAACCATTCTGGAGGGCAGAGGCCTCTTTTAAGCTCTTGGTCCTTTCTGCCAACTCCTAGAGAGACAGCTTTGCTGTATAAGGCATTTAAGAGGGCACTGGAGACTTATATTCGTGCACCTGGATCACCCTCAGAAAATATGGAATACATATGCACCACTCCTTTGGGATGAACTGAATTCCAAACTCTGACTTGACCAGTCTGAAAAAAATTGTCATATGTTTTATCTCACCATCCTACAGAAACATAGAAAACAGGGCAAGTGCAGGAGAGGAGAGAGGGGAAGGGGATGTTTCATTCCCAGTTAACAATGCAGACAGCCACCTTTGTGAGAACGCTGTAGCAGCAGTACTGCACAACAGCTTGCCAGAAAACACAGAGAGCTACAGATTTGGGAATGGCTCATTTTGCTAGCTGGGTTCCCACCTCCTCTGCTCCGAGGACAAAGTTGTTCCATGCTTTGCCCTGCTCCCCCTTCCTGGCCTAATTTCACAGGGCCCATGTGTACTGTAAAGTTGATAAAGCAGGCGGGCTGGCAAGGTCAGATAACCAGACAGAGGTATACAGAAACAGAACTGGTTGACGGCTCCTATTGCTCCTCATCTTTCCAATAGTCAGTGGAGGCCAGTTAAAATAAAGCTGACATGATGGTGAAATAGCAGTTATCCTGTTTTCTGCCAGCATTCCTGGAAACACAGCTCATAAAACACACTGAATCATATAAAAGTGTTCAAGGATTCAGCAAGGGACAGGAAAATTAATCTTTCCTTCCCTGTCATCTACTTTTGCTGTAATGATGAAACCAAACTCCTTCATGTCTTCTGAAAGTTAAAGACTTTTATTCAAAGAGGACCTGACTGCAATCCAGTCATGTCAAGTAACATTTCAAGGGAATCTCACCGTGACAGTTTGCACAAAAAAATATTGTTTTCCTATGAATCAGGCCAGTAGAACAGGACATTCAGCTTTTGTCATGGCTGTTGTAATCTTCAAGCTCCCAATCAGGAGCAATGTGTAGTGTGTAGTGTGTAGTGTAGACACGCTGGAGGGAAGGGATGCCATCCAGAGGGACCTTGACAGGCTGGAGAGGTGGGCACAAGCCAACCTCATGAGGTTCAACAAGACCAAGGGCAGGGTCCTGCATCTGGGTCAAGGCAATCCCAGGCACAAATCCAGGCTGGGCAGTGACTGGCTGGAAAGCAGCCCTGAGGAGAGAGACTTGGGGGTGCTGGTGGAGGAGAAGCTCAACATGAGCTCTCAGTGTGCACTTGCAGCCCGGAAAGCCAATCAGATCCTGGGCTGCATCAAGAGAAGTGTGGCCAGCAGGTCAAGGGAGGTGATTCTGCCCCTCTACTCAGCTCTGGGGAGACCCCACCTGCAGTACTGTGTCCAGTTCTGGAGCCCCTATTACAAGAGGGATAGGGACATGCTGGAACGTGTCCAGAGAAGGGCCAAGAGGATGATCAGAGGGCTGGAGCACCTCTCCTAGGAGGACAGAGTGAAGGAGTTGGGGCTGTTCAGTCTGGAGAAGAGAAGGCTCTGAGGTGACCTTATTGTGGCCTTCCAGTACCTGAAGGGGGCCTATAAGAAGGCTGGGGAGGGACTTCTCAGGACCTCAGGTAGTGATAGGACTAGGGGGAATGGAATGAAGCTGGATGTGGGGAGATTCAGGCTGGATGTGAGGAGGAAGTTCTTCCCCATGAGAGTGGTGAAGCCCTGGAATGGGTTGTCCAGGGAGGTGGTTGAGGCCCCATCCCTGGAGGTGTTTAAGCCCAGGCTGGATGAGGCTCTGGCCAGCCTGATCTAGTGTGGGGTGTCCCTGCCCATGGCAGGGGGGTTGGAACTAGATGATCCTTGTGGTCCCTTCCAACCCTGACTGATACTATGATACTATGATTTCGTATCCCTTATTCAACAGTATTGTAGAAAGTACACGCCCTGCCAGCTTGGGGACCTATTTCTTAGAGTAAGAAATGGCTAACAATAATACACCTTACTTCCACCAAAAATAAACCCAAACATAGGGCACTCCACTGTTAGACTGTTCCTGTGGAAGCAGAAAACTGAGAGGCTGCACAGCACAATTCTGCCAGAATTATTCTTTTTGAAATTGGTCTGGTTACCAGAGTTGAGGATGAGTCATGAGCTCTCTGCAGCAATCTCTTCTCTCACCTTTTTAGCACATAAGGGACTTCTCTCTGTAGGACAGGTGCAGATGCATCCTGATTTTGCTGATAGCTCAAAAGATGTGTGGCCAATAGGTTGAGGAGCTGATTTTGTCCCTCTGCTTTCTCTGGTAAGACCTCTCTAGCTGTACTCTGTCCAGCTCTGGAGTCTTCAGCACAAGGACATGAACCTGTTGGAGTGAGTCCAGAGAAGGGTCACATATTATCAGAGGCACAGAACACATCTCCTCTGAAGAATGGCTGAGAATTGGGGTTGTTCAGCCTGGAGAAGGGAAGGCTGTGGGGAGATCTTACAGCAGCCTTCCAGTGCTTAAAGGCAGCCTGTAAGAAATATGGGGATAGTCTTTTGAGCAAGGCCTGCTGTGACAGGACAAGGGGTAGTGCTTTCAAACTACGGGAGTGTAGATTTAGGCCAGATATAAGGAATATATTTATTTACAATGAAGGTGGTAAAACACTAGAACAGGTTGCCTAGAGAGGTGATGGATGTCCCATCCTTGAAGGCCTTCAAGGTCAGGTTGGAAGGGACTCTGAATTACTTGATTTAGGTAAAGGTGTCTGTGCTCACTGCATGGGGATTGGACTGGATGACTTTTAAAGGTTCTTTCCAACCCAAACCATTCTGCTCACTGCTTTTCCATTTAAAATTTCCATCACTTCTGCAATTCGTTTGTTTGAGTCTCGTGGTTTTTTTCAGCCCCAGTGGTAGGCAAGGGAGGATCTGCCTCAAACTATGACACCTCAGAAAACCTCTTAGCAGCTTGTCTGAAAGCACTGATAGAGCACACACAGATTTTTTAATTTTTTTTTTTTCTGAATCATAAAAACATACAAAAGAGAAAGGTCCCACTTGATGGTCACAAGGCTCTCTAAACATCAAATGTAATGTCACTGTTAGTATCATGGTATCATAGTATCAGTCAGGGTTGGAAGGGACCACAAGGAACATCTAGTTCAACCCCCCTGCCATGGGCAGGGACACCCCACACTAGCTCAGGCTGGCCAGAGCCTCATCCAGCCTGGGCTTAAACGCTTCCAGGGACAGGGCCCCAACCACCCCCCTGGACAACCCATTCCAGGGCTTCACCATTCTCACGGTAAAGAACTTCCTCCTCACGTCCAGCCTGAACCTCCCCACCTCCAGCTTCATTCCATACACATACTGCTGCAGGTGGAAACCCACTATTTTGTAAGAAAACATCAAATAAAATTACAGTGCAGTTTATCAACAGGCGTTCTCTGTGTGTCTTGATTGTATTTATTACAGGCTTATTCTGCTGAGCTGAATCTCACTATTAGCATTAGAGGAAACATCTATTTGCTGGATTTGTGATAGTAGTAATTTGTATTTGAGTTCCAGCTTTGCTTCTCAATTGCAGTTGAAGCTTTATTCAATGAAATCTAATAAAAGCATAGAAAGAGACTTCTTCCCTTCCTGACAGCATGTCATAGCTTTGTCTCACCCTCATGGTGATGCCCAGCACGGGTGTGTACAGACTGAGTGGTGTATGTTGGTTGATTTAGTGGCTTATGTGTATTAGAGACAAGGTTTAATAACCTTGTGCTTTCAAATTCCAACAACCTTTCTAGAAAGCAGATTGGAAGCAAACTGTACTCTAAACCAAATTACACACAAGGTTTCATGGGAAGAGTTTAGGAGCTTGTGCAGAGCTAAAGTTGCTAGCTGATTTATCCATCTTGTTGGTAGGCTGTTAGAAGAGAACACACGTTCATTGGACTCCTGACTGAGCTAACCACAGTAATTTCTGGAAGATATGATGTGGTTACTTTAGAAAGAACTGAATGAAATGAAACTAGCTGCAGTTAATTTGGTTTCTTCTGGTCTTTTTATAGTGTGTGGGAAAAAGGTGAGAAAGAAGAGATTGTTGCAGAGAGCTCATGACTCATCCTCAACTCCGGGAACCAGTCAAGCATTCAAATGTGACTGATGAATGGCAAGGGTTTCCTGAAGCCCCTCTGGAGCTTTAATGAAGCACACCTATGGCTTAGGTGGCATTGCATTTACATGGAGAACCAGTGTGGCCAGTAAAACCATCCTTGAAGCTGTACTTCTTCAAGCCTAGCCTTGGAAACAGCCCAGCCTTGGCATAAGTGTATGGGGCTCTGCCAATGTGGTGGCTGCTCTGAGCAGATGTGGCACATCCAGCTCTTGAAATGGTCCTGGTGCAGGCTTCTAAATTGCAAGATGTTTATAGTCTGGGGGAGCTTTATGATGATATGATTGTAATGTATAAAGGATTCCCCCCACCCGACCCCACCCCCCCCTTTAATTTTCTTTTTCTTCCTTTTTTATTTTATTTTAAAATATTTTTAATTCCCCACTGGCTACATTTTAAATCATTGATGTGATTCTCAGTCATTCTGGTGCCAGCATATAAATCACTCACCTCCCAACAGCTATTCATGTGTCTGCAGCAAAGTACTTTCTGTGTGGTAATTTGAAAGGCAATGAGGGAAAACTGGTACAGATCAATAATGTAGGATTTTTTTGGGTGTTTAGCACAGAAAATGGAATGAAGAATATTTTTTGAGGATAAAACATCTGTTACAGCCCATTACAAATAGGAGAACTGGGATTTAATGGTAAGTCTGGCACGTGGCACTGTTATTGTCCTAACCAAATAAAGATTATGTGTTTACAAGGAATACATTAATGCTTGATGAGGCATGGATAGCACCATAAAATATCAGTTGTTTCATGTATTTATGAGGTGAACAGTGACTGTTACTGATTTTGTAGAAAAGTCTATCTTGCATTAAAAGGCTCAGGGATGAGGAATTTTATAGCCACAAACACCAATGACATTAAAGAAGACCGAGCTAGATGCTGCAGAATGTATAAGGAAATAGTGCTGTCTGAAAAAAAAATGCTCTTATTGCTCTGCTGTGCTTTGAACTTTTTATTTCCCCCCTGTGGGGCTGAGGTGAGTAAACATAAATTTGGCTTCTCAGGAGAGCCAACCAAAGCAGCATCACTTACACCTTCAGCACAGTCATGACATTTTCTATCTCTGAACTCTGCAATCTGTCCACTCGCAACTCAAACGTGGTACCCCTACTGCCCCTGTCACTGCCCTTGTTGAAAAACAATCAAAATCTTCCTGACCACCTTCTTCAAGAGGAGGCCCCTGAGGTACCTCTCTGGAGCACTCAGTAAAAAGGTGGTACAAGTTTATGGAATGCTTTAAGAAGAAAGAAAACACATTCAGAATATAGTGTAAAGCTGGTTTCCATTTTCAGTGTGTAATGTTATTTAGTCTTTAAAAGGAGCTAAGGCAGAAGATTCGCAGACTGAACTGAGCTGGAAGAAATCCTCAAAGATTGTCTTGTCCAACCCCCCTGCACTGACCAGGGACACCTCCAACTAGATCAGGCTGCCCAGGGCCACATTAAGTCTGTACTTGAATGTCTCCAGGGACAGAGCCTCAACCACATCCCTGGGCAAACTCTTCCAGCATTTCACCACTCTCACTGTAAAGAACTTCCTCCTTATATCCAACCTAAATCTGCCCTGTTCCATTTTAAAACAATTGCTACTTGAACTATCACTTAGAAGCCCTTCTAAACAGTCCTTCCATGCAGGTCCTCTTCAGATACTGAAAGGTAGCTATAAGGTCTCCCCAGAGCCTTCTCTTCTCTGGGCTGACCAGACCAAATTCTTTCAGTCTGTCCTTGTAGGAGAGCTTCTTCAGCTCTCTGATCATCTTTGTGGCCTCCTCTGGACCCATTCCATAAGGTCTATGACCCTCTTGTATTGGGGGTCCCATAGCTGGACCCAGTACTCCAAATGAGGTCTCACCAGAGCAGAGTGTAGTGGCAGAATCACTCTCACAACCTGCTGGCCATGCTTCTTTTCATGCAGCCCAATATGCAATTGGCCTTCTGGGCTGCAAGGGCAAGTTGTTGGCTCATGTCCAGCTTCTCATACATTAGTACCCCCTGTCTTTTTCTGCAGGGCTGCTCTCAATTTCATCATCCCCCAGACTGTATTGACATAGAGGATTACCCCAGCCTAGGTACAGGAGCTTACGCTTTGCCTTATGAATACATATACATATACATAGAATAAACCAGGTTGGAAGAGACCTTCAAGATCATGGCGTCCAACCCATCAACCAATCCAACACCACCTAAACAACTAACCCTTGGCACCAAGCACCCCATCAAGTCTTCTCCTGAAAACCTCCAATGATGGTGACTCCACCACCTCCCCGGGCAGCCCATTCCAATGGGCAATCACTCTTTCTGTATAGAACTTTTTCCTAACATCCAACCTGAACCTCCCCTGGCACAGCCTGAGACTGAGACTGAGATTCTCTTCATGAGGCCCACATCCCCAGCCTGTCCAGGTCACTCTGGATGGCTTTCTGCCCTTATCAGCTGCACCACATAGCTTGGTATTATCTGCATACTTACTGTGGGTGCACTCAAACCCACTGTATATCATCGAAGAAGATGTTGAACAGCACTGGTCCTAACACAGATCCTTGAGGGATCTTTATGCACTGACCAGTCCACACATTGAATCCATACCTTTCCAGTTCAGAGAAAAAGATGTTACAGGGGATGGTGTCAAAAGCTTTACAAAAGACCAAATAGATGACATCCATTGACCTTCCCTTGTCCACTGATGTAGTTACACCAACAAAGAAAGCTGTGAGTGGTCAGGCAGGACTTGCTTTTGGTGAAGCCATGCTGGCTGTTTACAATCCCCTCCCTGTCCTTCATGTGCTTTGGTATAGCTTCTGGGACGATCTGTTCCGTGATCTTCCCAGGCACAGAAGTGAGGTTGACAGGTTGGTAATTTCCAGGGTACTCTTTTTCACCCTTTTTATAGATGGGTGCCATGTTTCCTTCTTCCAGTCTCCAGGGACTTCACCTGACTGCAAGGACTATATCATGGAGAGTGGCTTTGCAACCACATCAGCCAATTCCTTCAGAACTCCGGGATGCATCTCATCATGTCCCATAGATCCATGTACATTCAGGTTCTTCAGGAGGTCCTGAACTTGATCCTTTGTTCCAGTGGACCCTGATGGTCCAAACCTAGTGGTCCATTGCCTGTGAAGA
This sequence comes from Dryobates pubescens, assembly GCF_014839835.1. Lineage (NCBI taxonomy): Eukaryota > Metazoa > Chordata > Aves > Piciformes > Picidae > Dryobates > Dryobates pubescens. The sequence goes on along the minus strand of NC_071618.1, from coordinate 27,275,882 downwards.
CTGAGGCAGAAAAGTTATTGAGTACCTCAGCTCCTCATCTGTTGACACCAGCTCTCCATTCTCACTCCTCAGAGGGGGACTGCTTTCTCTAACCTTTCTCTGCTGGTTGATGTACCTGCAGAAGCCTTTTTTGTTATTCTTTACAACCATTGCCAGGTTCAGCTCCAGCTATCCCTTGGCCTCCCTGACTTCCCTACACAACTGGGTGGTGTCCCTATACTCCTCCTAGGTTGCCTGTCTTTGCTTCCACTGTCTATGCAGTTCCTTCTTGCTCTTTATTTTGACCAGCAGGTCTCTATTCAGTTATGCTAGTCTCTTCACTTCTTTGCCTGATCTCTTACACATGGGAATTGAGGGGACTGACTCAGTCATCAGCAAATTTGCAGATGACACGAAGTTGGAAGCAGATGTTGATCTGTTAGAGGGGAGAAGGGCTCTGCAGGGGGACCTTGACAGGCTGGGCAGATGGGCAGAGTCCAGCATGATGGCATTCAACAAAGCCAATTGCCAGGTGCTGCACTTTGGCCACAACAACCCCATGCAGAGCTACAGGCTGGGGTCAGAGTGGCTGGAGAGCTGCCAAACAGAGAGGGACCTCGGGGTGCTGATGGACAGCCACCTAAACATGTGCCAGCAGTGTGCCTAGGTGGCCAAGAAGGCCAATGGCATCCTGGCCTGCATGAGGAATAGTGTGGCCAGCAGGAGCAGGGAAGTCATTGTGCCCCTGTACTCAGCACTGGTTAGGCCACACCTTGAGTCCTGTATCCAGTTCTGGGCCCCTCAGTTTAAGAAGGACATTTGAATTAAGAAGGACACTTGAATGTGTCCAGAGAAGGGCAATGAGGCTGGTGAGAGGCCTTGAGCACAGGCCCTATGAGGAGAGGCTGAGGGAGCTGGGATTGTTTAGCCTGGCGTGGAGGAGGCTGAGGAGGGAGTTGGTCTCTTCTCTCAAGCAACCAGCACTATAACAAGAGGACACAGTCTCAAGCTGCATCAGGGGAAGTTTAGGCTCAAGATCAGGAGAAAGTTCTTCACTGAAAGAGTCGTTAGCGATTGGAATGTGCTGCCCAGGGAGGTGGTGGAGTTACCATCCCTGGAGGTGTTCAAGAAGGGATTGGACGTGGCACTTGGTGCCATGGTCTAGTCATGAGGTCTGTGGTGACAGGTTGGACTTGATGATCTTTGAGGTCTCTTCCAGCCTTGGTGATTCTGTGATTCTGTGAATCCTTTATTCAGGTAATCCCTTAAAATAATTTGTTAAAGTAGAACAATGAAATTTGTTTTTACAGAAGAAAGAAAACAAAAGCCAGAAGTCACTGTGGGTACTTTTGAAACAAACAGCATTCAGAAACTCTTAGAATAAACCATATACCCAGTGAACATAATTCAAGAAATCAATTGTACCAAAGGCTGCTTTATGGTGTTAGGCTCTGAAATTATGGCCCTGTTAAGGTCAGTGATTGTTTTGCCATTAATTTCAAGTGTGCTGGGCTTTTATCTCCTTGGTCTTCCTACCAGAGACAGAGGCTTGCTGGAGGAAATAAGGCCAGAGAAACACCACCACAAAACCAATACAGGAAAAGAACTATCAGTAGATGTGATGGTTTAACTCGCCTACATCAACAAAAGCTCAGCTGAACTCAGTCTGGGAAGCAAATGAAGGGGCTGTATTTTACAAGCAATAATGGAATGCAATGAACATGTACAAAATATACAGTATTTACAATATTATACAGGTGCTTGCAAAGAGAAAACAGCACAGAAATCCTCCTTGGGCAGGAGGACACTGCCCCTCTCCCCCCTAGTCTCTCCCCTCCCTTTTTCTTCTGGTTAATGAGAAGAAAAGAGAAAAGGAGAGATGTTAGGGAAAAATCAGTTAGTTCCAAAGCATCGTTAGAAAGCCTGTAATGCTTATCTCAAGGTTGTTAGATAACTCCTCCTTTGTGAAGCAGACGTGCCAGCAGCCAGAAGGAAGAGAGCAGAGTGAGAAAAGAATGTGAGATATTGCTACAGTACATCTCACATCTGACCAATGAAATTCGTTTAGAACAATCTTTGTTTTCCTTTTTACACCCAACTATTCAGCTAGAGAATTTGCAGCTATCTTTCTCAAAGGCACAGCCTGAAACTATCACATCTATGTAGGTTCAGCAGCTAACAAACACACAAAAGTCAGAGAAAATAACAGCACAGTTTTGCTCAGAAGTTTGTGTTACAACTCAATAGCACCTCAGTACTGCAAGTGAAGAAGAATGATTTCTTAATGCAGGATCAGAGCCTCACACTTTCTGCTAAAGTAGCAGAGAATGAGAAATTCCAAATTTTTGCCCTACTGAGACACACAGGAGAGATTTTATTTTGCAATGTGGACCAGCTGTCAGAGCAAAACCATTTGTGTACATGTGGCACTGGTCACTTTTACCAACCTAGCCAAAAGGTATTTAATCTTTCTACATTTTAAAGTGATCTAAATGAGAACTAGTCCAAAAAATGTCCCATTTACCTTTCTCTTACACCCATCTGAATGTTGCAAAGTATTACCAACTTTAGCATGCATTATAAAAACTTTATAACAAGTCTTGTTGGGGCAAAATATGCTTAGAAATCATCACAGGCAGAGATGGAGAAAGCTTAGGAACTCAGGACATAGGACCTGGGGGTACTGGTTGATAGTAGGCTGAACATGAGCAACCAGTGTGCCCAGGTGGCCAAGAAGGCCAATGGCATCCTGGCTTGTATCAGGAACAGTGTGGCCAGCAGGAGCAGGGAAGTCATTGTGCCCCTGTATTCTGCACTGGTTAGGCCACACCTTGATTCCTGTGTCCAGTTCTGGGTCCCTCAGTTTAAGAAAGATGTTGAGTTGCTGGAATGTGTCCAAAGAATGGCAACAAAGCTGTTGAGGGGTTTGGAGCACAAGCCCTATGAGGAGAGGCTGAGGGAGCTGAGGTTGCTTAGCCTGGAGAAGAGAAGGCTCAGAGGAGACCTTATTGCTTATTGTTTATTGCTTATTGCTTATTGTCTACAACTCCCTGAAGGGAGGTTGTAGCCAGGTGGGGGTTGGTCTCTTCTCCCAGGCAACCAGCACCAGAACAAGAGGACACAGTCTCAAGCTGCATCAGGGGAGGTTTAGGCTGGATATTAGGAAGAAATTCTTCACAGAGAGTTATTGGCCATTGGAATGGGCTGCCCGGGGGTGTGGTGGAGTCACCATCACTGGAGGTGTTTAAGAAGAGACTTGGTGGGGTGCTTGGTGCCATGGTTTAGTTGATTAGATAGTATTGGGTGATAGATTGGACACAATTATCTCAAAGGTCTCTTCCAACCTGCTTTTCTGTTCTATTCTATTCTATTCATATTTCCAGCTGAGTATTCAATTCTTACACCAAATCTCCACTAATAAAAACAAGTGGTCTCTGAGTATTGGTGTTTACAGCTCAGATTTGTTCAGATTCTTTGCAAATCCTAAAAAGAAAATAACTGCAGTAGAAAGTTCAATATGTATGTTTTGCTTCAAGGAAGGATTTATCATTTAAATTGTTTTTCCAGTTTTAAGGAGAAAAAAAAAATAAAAAGAAAAAAGAAGAGGAATGGGCATTATAAACTGGGAATTAAAATGAGAGGGCAATATGTAGGGCAAACCACCTATGTCTGAGAGAGAAAAGCTCTGGACCGACGGAAGAACCAGCCTTGCAGGAGAGAAGTCTCAGAGAAGTTGTGTTGAGGCAAGTGGGAGAGCAAAGCTCAGGCTAGAAAAGCGTCTCTGGAGATCTCAGTGTAGTAACAAAAACAAACACTTTTGCTGTATAAAAAATGCCTGGTATGAGAGCATCTCAACTATGTGTCTACAGAGCACAGAACATGAGAAAAAAAATAAGGGAAAAAAATAAAGCTAGAGTGCTGTTCTGTTAGGTGTGGGTTTCCTTTAAACGTGAATGCATCTCAAAACTGGCGTTTCTCACAGTTGCTTCTTAGCACTGCATGCCAGGAATGCAAATGAGCAGCTGCCCTTCCCAGCCCCTATTTTGAATTTTACATAGTTGAGAGAATCTTTAGACCTTAGAGCATATTTATTCTTAGATTTCTTTTGCTAAAACAGTCTGCAGCCTGGGTAAACACTGAAGAGGGCATCGAGCCAAGTGGTTTGTCTACATAGGCAGCTTTGTGTTTCTCCAGCCTTCATTCAGATTTACAGCTGAGCAGTTACAAGCAGTGGATGCACCCTGGAGAAACACTTTCAACTCATGCAAACAAAGCTGAAATATGTGATGTTTCCTTCTCTCATCCAGACTCAACCAGTTCAATTGTCTGTATATATCTCAGAGATAATCTGTACAACTATTGAATAGTCTGTCAAAAGGACTTACTGCCCTCCCAGGCCCACAAAGTCCAGGTCTGATCTCAGACCAGTTTATGCTAAGAAAGGTTTTCTTTGCACTTGTAAAGATTCTTCCAATTTATATCAATAAATAACAAATTGAATCAGAGTGACCTATGACCAAGGTGTTAGTACTCGGTCAAAGGTTCATATGCCTCTCCCTTACAGTTTAAAAGACTTTCACCAAGCACTGAAGGATTTAAAATTTGCCTTTGTGTTAAGCACTTGGTATTTCTACTTGTAAAACCAATGAAATATGGACTAGTGGTTAATCTAATGGCTAATCCAGTCCTGTGAGTGAGATGATGAATCACTGGTTCAGGGACCATCTCAGGTAAATAGTTTACCATGGCTCACCTGTTATTATTGGGTTGAGCTCCCACTAAGCCCCAAATCACACTCGTACTGTCTGTTTGGCAGTGCTCTGCCCCCAAGCCTGCAGTGAGCTGTGTACACCTAAACAGGTAACCCATATTGTATGAATAGCCTGTACTTGTTCTGCAGATGAATTCATCAAATATAAACAAGATAATTGGTGCTTTCTGATCTCAGGTTCTTGGTTTCAGTGATTCATTTTAGCAAAATTTTAGTTTTTTGGATTTATGTGCAATAGCTCTGCATTCATAGAGCTCTCTTTTATGCAACACTTCTTCAGCCTCCTGAAATCTGCAGGAGGGCTGAGTAATTACCATCTCCAGCGGGATAAAGCTCTTACTTCAGATTTATTGAGACTGCAAATAGAAAACAAGTGCTGATCAGGAGCTGAATTTTTACCAGTCTGCACCCTGAGTCAATATATGTCTATGCTTAGATTTTGGTTTTAGTTGCAATGAGAAATTGAAGTCTGAAGCTACTTGAAGGTTAGAGGAAGAGCCAGTGGTGAGGAGTTCATGGATGGTGTATAGCTGAGACTACTAAGCGTGTAAGTATCTTCCACCTCTACTCAAGTGACACATAGCACTATTTAGTCTATAAATACTGAAGACTGTATTGACACCACTAAAGTGAAGTGAAGCAGGGCAGAGGAGCAGAATATAGGTATCTTTAGGTTCTCAAGTTGTGTATGTGTATGTGTTCCTAAACACATATCTCTTTGGGAAGACTAGGCTTAATATTATTACACAAAAGTTTGCAGAGAACAGAATACAGGGAAGAGGTGAATTTATATCTCATGTAATAAATTCAAATATATCATAGATAGATGCACTTTATATAAGTAAAAATATGGTTTTATGACTTCTTTTGACCCAAACTCTCTTAAAATAATTTTTAAAGTCTGCATTTTAAATGTTTTGCAGAGAGTCACAGAATCAACCAGGTTGGAAAAGACCTCAGAGATTGTCAAGTCCACCCTATTACCTAATACCTAACACCTCATGACAACTAAACCATGGCTCCAAGTGCCACATCCAATCCCCTCTTGAACACCTCCAGGAACAGTGACTCCACCACCTCTCTGGGCAGCACATTCCAATGGCAAATTACTTTTTCTGGGAAGAACTTTCTCCTCACCTCGAGTCTAAATCTCCCCTGGCACAGCTTGAGACTATGTCCTCTTGTTCTGGTGCTGGCTGCCTGGGAGAAGAGTCCAACCCCCACCTGGCTACAACCTCCCTTCAGGTAGTTGTAGACAGCAATAAGGTCTCCCCTGAGCCTTCTCTTCTCCAGGCTAAACACCCCCAGCTTCCTCAGCCTCTCCTGATAGAGCTGCGCTCAGGACCTCTCCCCAGCCTTGTTGCCCTTCTCTGGGCACATTCAAGTAGGAATGGAGTGGAGTGGAGTGGAATGGAATGGAGTGGAGTGGAATGGAATGGAGTGGAGTGGAATGGAATGGAGTGGAATGGAATGGAATGGAATAGAATAGAATAGAATAGAATAGAATAGAATAGAATAGAATAGAATAGAATAGAATAGAATAGAATAGAATAGAATAGAATAGAATAGAATAGACCAGACCAGATCAGGTTGTAAGAGACCTTCAAGATCATTGTGTCCAACCCATCACCCAACACCATCTAATCAATTAAACCATGGCACCAAGCACCCCATCCAGTCTCCTCCTAAACACCTCCAGTGCTGGTGACTCCACCACATCCCCAGGCAGATCATTCCATTGGTTCTCTCCATGTGGGAATACCTGGTTATCTTTTTATCTGACATGGTATGGTTGATAACAGAAAAATTAAGTCTGGAAAAACTGTAGGAGTGGGGTAGGGAAAGAAGGCAAATTTAATTTCTCTCAAATAATATTTGTATAATGGATTTCCAGAGAAAGTAAACTAATCCTTAGTGTCAGCATTATAATGACTCTACTTCCCTAGTGCTTTATTTCCTGGAGTCTCAAAACAGAAGACTAGAGTGTCTTTTTTTTTTCCTGCTGCCTTGAGTAATGTTAAAGCCACATATAGTTGATCTCAGGAGCCTATAGAGTGAAATGATGGTGGCAAATGTGTCAAACCTGGAGTATGTCCCGATGAGGCATATACCAGAGGGAGAGTACTCCATCATATCTGGTTTAAGTTTCAATACGTTTTAAGACAGAGAAGTAAAATTTTTTATTCATCAAATTCTTCCTAGTAGGTTATGCATTTCAACAGAGAAATAATTTCATTTTACCCCCATCTGCACTACAATTGGCCTGCAAATAAGGAGATATCCAAAGCTTAGCACTGTCTATAAGTTTACACTCTTTAGCACAACTTTCTAGTAACCATCTTTGCTAATATGCCAATGTGCCCTTGTGGCCAAGAGGGCCATTGGGGTGCATTTTAAAAAGTGTGGCCAGCAGGTCAAGGGAGGTTCTCCTACACCTCTGTTGTGCCCTAGTGAGACCACATCTGGACTATTGTGTCCATTTCTGGGCTCCCCTGTTAAAGAGGGACAGGAATATACTAGAGAGAGTCCAATGGGGGAGTAGGAGAATGATTAAGGGACTGGAACATTTGTTTTATGACAAAAGGATGAGAGACCTGGGGCTGTTTAGCCTGGAGAAGAAAAAACTAAGAGGGGATGTCACTGACATTTACAAATGTCCTAAGGGTGGGTGTCAAGAAGGGGCCAGTCTGTTTTCAGTGGTGCCCTGTGATAGGACAAGGGGCAATGGATGCACACTAGAACACAGGAAGTTTCCCTTCAACATGAGGAAGAACTTCTTTCTGTGAGGGAGACTGAGCACTGGAACAGGATGCCCAGAGAGGCTGTGGAGGATCCTTCTCTAGATAGTTTCAAGACCCATCTGGATTCATTTCTCTGTACCCTCCCCTAAGTGATCCTGCTTTGGCAAGGAGTTTGGACT